>NC_064307.1:18541778-19143692 GCF_023373825.1 Bactrocera dorsalis | reverse complement strand
ATTGTATAATTATTGCAAGTAAATATATGCGCTAATAAATATGTCACCATATATAGAAGTATATATATTTAAGCGTATTTGCATTTGCTTGTTAACAACTTTCGAACAGCTTGCATGCTGCAAATTGTTTTAATTTCACTTTCGTTATATTTAAAAATACGATTTTAATTGGTTCACTCCGTTTAAATGCCTGTTGCAACATTAACATGCAACTCATTATTGCCGTAATACACACAAAGGTTATATGGGCATAACTTTTGGGAAGTGACCTTTATGAAAGTATATAATACATACATATTTACATGTGCGGCAATACTACCTGCCATTAATTGTAATTAAATGTGTGCTTTTATGAAATTATGATGTTTTGCCACCTGCAGACATGCACTCGCGATTTGGTAGTTTTTCTTTGTTTAAAGCAGCATTTGATCTTTTGCGTGACACTTTTGATAATTTTAGCAAAATTCTATACAAATTATTACGTTCCGTTTCAATTTTTTTTTTAACTTTTAATTTGCAGTTTTCATATTTTCATTACGTCAATGACATTCAAGGGTAAAACCATTGAGAATGGTTTTGAGTTGATCTCTTGAAATTTTTGATAACTTAATGTGATACAAATGTGCAACTAGTGATGAAAGTTGAAACCCCACTTTCTTCTTTTAAATTATTATACTTTCTTGATAGATCACTTACAATTACTCTAGGCTAACCGGTTGTTATCGAAATGCAGTGACCCAACCCAAACGACGATCAAGTTAGGATTCCAGGAAGGTAACGGGTGATTTTTTTGAGGTTAGGATTTTCATGCATTAGTATTTGACAGATCACGTGGGATTTCAGACATGGTGTCAAAGAGAAAGATGCTCAGTATGCTTTGACATTTCATCATGAATAGACTTACTAACGAGCAACGCTTGCAAATCATTGAATTTTATTACCAAAATCAGTGTTCGGTTCGAAATGTGTTTATCGACAAATTTTGTTCAGCGATGAGGCTCATTTCTGGTTGAATGGCTACGTAAATAAGCAAAATTGCCGCATTTGGGGTGAAGAGCAACCAGAAGCCGTTCAAGAACTGCCCATGCATCCCGAAAAATGCACTGTTTGGTGTGTTGTACGCTGGTGGAATCATTGGACCGTATTTTTTCAAAGATGCTGTTGGACGCAACGTTACGGTGAATGGCGATCGCTATCGTTCGATGCTAACAAACTTTTTGTTGCCAAAAATGGAAGAACTGAACTTGGTTGACATGTGGTTTCAACAAGATGGCGCTACATGCCACACAGCTCGCGATTCTATGGCCATTTTGAGGGAAAACTTCGGACAACAATTCATCTCAAGAAATGGACCCGTAAGTTGGCCACCAAGATCATGCGATTTAACGCCTTTAGACTATTTTTTGTGGGGCTACGTCAAGTCTAAAGTCTACAGAAATAAGCCAGCAACTATTCCAGCTTTGGAAGACAACATTTCCGAAGAAATTCGGGCTATTCCGGCCGAAATGCTCGAAAAAGTTGCCCAAAATTGGACTTTCCGAATGGACCACCTAAGACGCAGCCGCGGTCAACATTTAAATGAAATTATCTTCAATAAGTAAATGTCATGAACCAATCTAACGTTTCAAATAAAGAACCGATGAGATTTTGCAAATTTTATGCGTTTTTTTTTAAAAAGCTAGCAGTTATCAAGCTCTTAAAAAATCACCCTTTATATTTTGTTATGTGTTCGTTTTGCATGGAGTCTTCTGTTATGAACTGCACCCCTATGGCCAAACTTTTAATACGGACCTCTACTTTCAACAAACATTGAACAAGCGATCGCCAATAGCGGGCAATAGGAGAGGAGTTGTGTTCCATCAGGACAACGTCAGGTCACACACATCGATAGTGAGCAATAGTGAGTCGTCAGAACCTCCAGTCTCAAAATTAATCACCTTTCATAAATTATTAATCAGAAATGGTAGGTAACCTCGAAATGGATCACCCAAAAATTCAAACACCCTGAAATAAAGCTTATAAAGTATAATTATAACTACCGATGATAATAGGATCTAAAAGATGGCAAAAGTTCGTGTTAAGTCTCACCGAAAGGAAATCCTTATATTCACTTAATTGTGTTATCAGGAAAAACCGAGACCACTTCAGAGAAACAGTTTTGGAATTTCGTATTTTCAGCCGTATGTCTTTTCGTTCTCATCCGTAAATATATGTAGTTCAAGCCTCGAAGACAAGAAACATATGTACTACAATAGCTAGCACAGTAGTCGAAAAAGGAATTATATTCTTGGATATTTTAAATATTTGATTGAATGACACTCTAAACTTAACCATGCAACCCAAAAATATGCCAAAAACGAATTGTCATAAATCACAAAATCAACATGCCAAGCTACACATCCATACATATAATACATGCTGAGTTGCACACTGTAGAAAATAACGTACGCTGTGCTGGTTGACTGTCGAAATTTAAAATTCACGAGTACAAACGGAACACATAGTAACAGCTATTTATATCTGGTTCACGATAAATGTGTTAACGTGGTGTCGCGAAAACGGAAAGTAGTACAAAAGTCGGCACAATATAAAAAATAGAAAGAATCGTGGTTACTATTGCCTAGCACACAAACCAAGCACAGGAAAGTCGCGGCGTGTGCGAGTCACCAAATTTCTCCAACAATGTCGAGCAGCAGCAGGAATGGGCACAAAATTTATTGCTCACATCCTTCGTAATTTAAATATTTCACACTTTTATTGTTGTAGCCGTAGTCTATGCCCATTTTGCTAACAACAACTATAGTAACACGGTCTAAATAAAACGATAAAATGCAAAGTGTGCGCCTGGTAATGGTTAAATAAATTGAATTGAGTGAAATGTGTAATGGATTTCAAGAGTGAATGGACGAAACGACCAAAAAGTATATAAATATATATATGTATTTATATAAATATATAATAAACATACATTGACTCATTTAAGGTAAAATAGGAATTTAATATTATTAAACTAACTTAAAAATTGTGTCACTATTAAATACTCAGCGCAAGCAATATATATCGACCAAGTATCGCCCTACAGAACTTGATTCTCTGAGTTGTATCTATCATGCCATTTTATCTGCCTTTTAAATATTTGATCTACTAACTTGCGTTTAAAGTAATTTACCGCTCGCCTTCGCGGAGTCCGCTTAATACTTTTCTTGGAAAGATATGAGTATTTTCGAAGATTGTCCTAGCAATTGCCATTGATTGCTCAATTAACTAAGAAAATCTATCAATTTGTTGACGATGACTCAATTATTTCGTATTAGAAGCTTCTTAGATCAATCTTTTTTTTTCATTGTTGGTTTTATTTTTATAAAACATATTTAGTCAAACCAAAATGGGTATAAACTTGGGTCAGCAAAAATAACGAAGAGTTGTTAAAATGAAATTATGTGGTTGATGTTTTTTATTAAAAGCCATCGATTTTATGTGGGAGTTACTGGAAATGATGAAGACTTTTATAATAAAAAAAAAAATAATTAAAAAATATTCGAAACTTGTACCGCTTAGTAAATGTATGAAACAGTTTTTTGGAACTTAAAAATTCAAAATAATTTCATTTCTTAACTTAAAAAAATTCTATAGAAAATGTTTTCGTCATTCAGTAAAATTGGAGTATGGTAAAAAGCTTGGAAAGAAATGGTTGGTTCTAAAACTTTGTATGAATACTGCAAAGTCTGGATATGAAACCGGTGAAATGAAAGTGGAATAAACCTGTTAATTTCCACTATTTGGGAAAGTTGATTTTTTTCAAGGTACATTAGATTGGATAAATAAATGAGGATTGTACAGTGACCTATGGTCTAACATTCCCTCTTCTAAGTTACAACGACTTACTTAGCCCCAGTTTATCTACTGAAATCCCAATATACTATTAGGTGCTATTGTTGCTATTGTTGCGATGCGTTCCCTATTTGGAAACATGGATCCAAGGGCCTTTATCATATGGCTGTAGACTGCTATGTAGTCAGTTAGCAAGTGTTCTGGAGTTTCAGACTCCTTGCCGTAGATCCGGCAATTTGCACGAGAGGCCCATGATATGCAAGTGCTTCCTAAGCTTACAGTGGTACTTGTTTTACTTAGAGATTCAATTTCACGAAAAAATTGTTTTGATCCAACACCCAGCTGAGGTTCAAAAGCAAAGCATAATTGTTCTCCAATAGGTGCCGAAGGTGGCTACAAACTAACTGTATTTAATTAAGTATTTTACGCAGAGATATGAGGTATTGCACTGACTGTTGAAAGAGTTTGCTTTTTATATGGAACATTTTTTATGGGCCTAATATATGTAAATGTTAGTTTGTATAAAGAAGAACAAAGATACGTAAAGATTGGTCACCGTTTCTAATAGTCATGGTTACGGGAGGTAAGAAATATAATAAATATGAATAAATAATAAATATGAGGACCAATCTCGAAAAAATTGCAGGACGGTTATTGGCCAAGTTACAGATCACAAGGCAATTGACATGCGTTGGAACGCCTTTTATAACTAGAATTCGGCTAAGAAATCTAGAAGCTTCACAGTTCAAGGCACTGAATGAAGTATCAAAATTATCAAGTCTTTATTCAACTTTGCAAAAAGCTTTGACATTCTGTATGACGTGAACTTCAGCTCGTGTTAGAAATTAATTTTTATCTGGCAATAACAAGGAACTCCTATTATTAAGAAGCTCCGTTGTCATACAAAAGTCGGGTCTACGGAATTGGAATGGACCCGGATTTTTATCAGGCCAATAACGGTCGATTCGGCAGCATTCCTACAAATTACTTTGGGGATGTTATCTGCTGTTACAACAAACTAGGTCTATATATGCCATGGCATCAAGTCAATGTAAGCTAACCTGACCTGAAAAATGTAAATATTCACATATTTGTTTGCTTGAACTATTATTTCATGGATAGGGTTAGTGCTTAATATTGTATGTTATTTGTTTTGCGGCTACGCTGGCTAGGTCATGTTGTCCGGATGGATGAAAACACTCTAGCTCTGAAAGTATTCGACGCAATACCCGCCGCGGAAAGCAGAGGAAGAGGAAGACCAATGGGCGCCACGTAGAGAAGAGAAGAAACGACTGGCGCGCTGTTGTTGACTCGGCTATAATCGCGTAAGCGGTGTCTACGCCAGTAAAGAAGAAGAAGATTTGTTTTCATACATCAACCAATAAAAGAATTGAAAGAATATGAACATGAGTCTATAGAAGTCTCTCTGCGTCTCTATGTATCGTTTTGTACCACAATAAAAAATTATGTTCCAACGTCCGTTGAGTGGTTAGAGGAATGGTTTAATAATTTATGTTGCTCCAATGTAATGCAGTATCATTTCAAATAGGTCAGACTAGCCAGAGTGTTGATGTGTTTCAATATGTAAACAATTTATTTTTTTTGGTCAACTTATAAAATAGTTCAAAAATACTCAAATTGTTCTAAAGCTTCACTAAACACCAAATAAAAAAATCGTGAAATCGCCAAAGTATGACCTTTATGATCAAAATAAACTGCCTATCCAAAACTCAAAACCCTTTCCAAAACTGTATATATTAAATATATTTGTACATATGTACTATATATGCATATATAAGTATATTTGAATGCATCACAAGGACAAAAGAGCTTTTATTTTTAGGACATTACTTTAGAAACTCAATATGCACTCTCGCCAATGTGAAAGCCTTTGAAGTTGCCCATACACACGAGCGTGGAAACATTTATGCCCAAGTAGTAAGTGGTTGAGGGGGGTGTGTGTGTGTTTGTTGTGCATTTGTGAAATTTATTGTCAGCGCGATGCGTACTTTATTGACGCTTGCCGCCATTCAGACGGACAGAGTACGTAAATAAGTGCTGGTACTTATGTAATTGAAATGCAAAGAGTGAAATGCAAGGCACTGACGGCAAAACTTCTCGAAACGCATTTGTAACCGCGGCTGACGCGGTCGGCGTTCGATAGCGTAATCATTCACAAAGCATTGCCTCTGGCCGCGCTGCTTTTATGCCTATTTATAGGGGAATATGTGGGTATTAGGGTGGTGCTTTGAAGTAATAAAATGAAGGAGTTATTTTTGGTCCGTATTTTATTATTAAAATTGTGGTTATCAGATATGATTTTTAATCAAATTGGATATTCTTATATATATATATATATTGATATATTTGATATATACTCGTATTACACCGATAATCATAAATCCGAACAAAATTTGTTTATGTTGGACGATATATATGGGGATATAGAGGCATCTGTGTAGAGGTTGTTGGGTGAAAAAAGGTTCTTAGCAGACCAAATAAGACTTGAGCTATTTAAAATCTGTTTCAAAAGCTTCTTTAGGCCCCACCCTAATATTTATATATACATATATGCCTATAAAAATATTCATACGCGCGTTTGTTGGCTTTCGTTTACTTGACCCGCTGCACTTAAGGCCTTGATTGCGTTTCGCACGCTTTTGGCCATTTGATCGAAATATACAAACATACATACAAATACAGAAATATATACCTACGCACATACGTACTCCCAAACTAACGCCAGCGTCAAGCATTTGTAATCACAGTTTTTGATTTTTTTTGTTGTTGCTGTTCTTGTTTTCTCGTTTTGGTGTGCATAGGATTGATAGGCCAAGTGTTATCCAAGAATAATACATATATCTTAGATGTGTGTAAATGTGTCTGTATGCCGATTTGAGGAATTCGCAAGTTTATTGGACTTTGGCACGCTAATTTTGGGCCAATGTCGTTGGCGTTGTCCGCTGACAGCTGGCCTTGGTCAAGATTTAAACTCTAATTTATTTGTTGTACCAGCACGTATTTGTAGTGAAAAATTTCGACAATTTGCACTTAAAATACAATTACAATGCGCTGGCTAACGCTTGCGTGGGTGGGCAGCCATTACGTGTTAGTTACTTAATAAAACAAAAATGAAAAAAAAAAAAAATTAGCGTCACCCACTCAGTAAATTTATTTGCCCTTCTGCTAGTTTATTGCCACGATTTCTTAGTTTTTGATAATTTAAGGCGACAAGACTTTTGCTGTTTCCGACAAAATAATATATTGGGTACTAAAACGGTTAAATTTGCTTTTGTAAGTTATAAGAAAGGTAAGAGTATTTTCAAATTTCTTGGTACCAAAAGATGTTGCTATTACATCTGATTACATACTTAATTAAATAAATAAGGACACACCAGAAGTGATCTATCTACACTTTTAAAGTGAAATCAGCGAAATATGGTTTGGTTATTAAAGCAATTTGATTAGAAGAGAGAAAGAAAAGCAAACTTTCAGTAAAAGACTTCATACAATCATTAAGCCGAAAAATATAAGAAAAATGTTGCCATTTTAGGAGACGTTTTGATAACCAAATTATAAAATTTGTACTGTATAGAAGTTAAAGATTCGTTAACAATTTAATGAGAATTCGAGTCCATAATGTAGGGTCTACTAAAAGAAAACCATTATTGTTGCATTAAATTTAAGATGTTGGGCAAAGCTTTATAAACATTGTGATAAAACAGTTGCCGGAAATCAAGTCCTCGAAATACTTTTCATAAATACTTTTTGGAATGGCCTTCAGCTTCTACAGCGAATTTTGTTTTATATCCTCGATCGACGAAAACGGGTTCCACGTGCGGCAGTTTCAGTTTGAGGAACAACAAAAATCACTCGATGCTAAATCTAGTGGTTGATCGATGGTTAATCCTTATTTACATGTCAAACTCATAAGTCCATGCCTCATCGGATGTTAATGCTCCTTATGTGAGATCGGAATTCGCGCGATTAAAGATTTAAAGGTAATCTCATAACGCCACTCTCTTAAAAAGCCTATTCTATTGAAAAATACTGCAAACTGTCGATTTTCTGAAGAAGTTGCCAACCAAGTTCCTGAAGCTTTTGTAGTGTCACTGACGATGTGTGCGACCTGGCACTGTTCTGATGCAACACAATTCGCGGTTTGTTGTCCAAAGTTGGCCACTTTTGAATTATTGGTTACATCTTCTGTCCAATTGTTGACATTGCACATACTAATTAAGAGTGTTGACTCACAGGAGCAGTTTACAGTCAATGACTTCCTGTTAAACCCACCAATCAGATATCAGAACTTTTTTTTAATTCTAGCTTTGTGAGTGTTTGCTTGATTTAGATTGCGTATATGATAACAAATCTTGTAATTAGGGAAGACATATGGCATATAAATACTGACAGTACCAGATTTTTTGAAAAGTTAATTTCATATATTCTTCTCACGCTGGATCATTCGGTCTACGATAAAGAGAATATGAAAACAAATACAAATTCCCTGCTAAAACTATTATTTAGTTTGTTACTTCTATTTCTATTAATTATATATCACTTCACTTTAAGGAATTCTGAGTGTTTCTCTGGCATTCACAATATAATAAAACAATTTGCTTCATAGAGGTAACTCATACGCCAGGTATCACTTCTACTCACTTTTCTCAAACGGTTACTTGCGCTGTTCTTGTCATCAATTATATTTTCCATAACTTTATCTTCTAAGGTGTTGCCACATTTTTCTGGCCCCTAAAGCATATATAAAAGTTCTTAGATTTGATCGGCTGTTGACAACATTGAAAAGTAGGTCGATAAGCATTTCATTTGCACCTTTCTACACTGGTATTTCGAGTAAGCACTTAAAGCATACATAATTCATTGCCGACAGATACTAAAAGCAAGTATGCGAAATGATCCACCATATAAATGTATATATATCTTACTGCTGCTATGAAAGAAATTGTAGACAAGGCACGCAGACATGTATATGTCAATTAGCGTTGGTAAGTGTGCGAGTGTTTTGATATACAATTACCCTGCAGCGTCGTACTTTTATATTTCTAATAGTTTATTGCTTTCCAACAGCTGAATACTGGCAATTTCAATTTAAATAATTAACTAATTGAATGACAACGCAATTACCAGCAAAAGTCATTAACCTCATGGCGACGTGACAGTAAAAGCTGGTCCCAGGGGAATTGTGTTAACATATATATAAAGATAAGGATATAGGAGTAGGTGAAATTGGAATATAAATATAGGGTGACAAGAAGTTTGGAATTTTTAGTGGCGATGTTAGTAACTTCAGTTCAAAAAATATATAAATTAACATTGTATTCTACTAAATTTTTGAGAAACTTGTCATTATGCCATATTTTAAATTTTTAGTTTTATAATAAGTAACATTTTTAATAAAAAAGAAAAATATTGTAAATTGGAAATTGAAAAAATTAAGAATACAATTAGGCGCATTAGACTATTTTGGTTATTAAGTAGTTTTGTGTGAACTTGGTGATCGTTCTCCAAGAGCTGAGATTTTTATCTACATTTATAATGAAGCTGAAAAATGCTAAATTAGATTTTTTAAAGATTATTATTAACATTTCATTAAAATCTCGACTTAGTGTTAAAAAAAAAATTATTTAGTTTTTAACTAAAAATTTAGTGAAAATATTAAATTAATATAAAAAATAATCAAATTTTTATTTAGAAGCCTAAATTATCGTTAATTCTTAAAGTTCTTGAATTCTATTAATAATCATTTTAATAAAATTTTTCTTTTGAAAATTCAAATAGAAATTTGAAAAGTAAAAAAGGTGACGACCCTAATGTCAAGTATATGCATCTGTACACACTGTATGTGGATATTAAGGTGTTCATTATGTCCCAAAATGATTTTTCTGAAGTAGGTGTCTTATAGATTTTATGTTGCTCATACGACATGGTGTACAGTATCAATGCTCAGTACATTTGAGGTATAACTTCAACTGCGTATAACTTTGGAACGAATATTTTTGACGAAAAAATTATTAAAACATTTTTTCAGAGCGAAAACTGTTGTACTAAAATATGCTTCTTTCAAATTTCTAAGTTCGGCTATAACTGTGTAAGTGATGTGTCAAAAAACAAAGAAGAATAATAAGGTTTATTTATTAAATAAAAAATATTAAAGAAATCCCACTTTACTTAAGAAAAGCAACACAATTAGAAAAGAAAAAGCTTTCTTATGTCGGAAATTTTTTTTAAAGCAGAAAATGGAACTACAGGGGCGTTTGCAAAAAACTGAACTGGAGAAATTACAGACACCCTAGTATATACAAGTATATGAATGTACTTTTGTTGGTTTAACAGAATTCCAAGAAAGCCGTTCCCATGAACACTAGATATGCTTGGCATAAATCGAAAATTATATACACTTAAAGTTGGCGCTTGTCTCCGCTTTCATGCTGCTCGCAGTGAAGGACATGCAACTAAATAGTGGCTAAGAGGATAGTAACAATATCAAGTAAACTTACAGAGACACAGCGCCAGCTATTTGCAATGTAAGCAGGGTTGCATTTAACACAAGGCGTGGCGCGCACAATTTTAAAGTGATTGTGAGAACAGAGAGACTTAATTAAATTGTGGTTGTAATTTCAATAAATGTTGTTGTAATTTCAATAAGTTTTGTTGTAATTAAAAACACATATTTGTACAATTTTATGAAAGTATATATAATTTTTTAAAGCAAAAAGTCTAAAATTTACAAGTTGCACTGTTGTTTACCTACACTCTTGCTTACTTATAACCAGACAATGCATTTAGTATGGGCTTTCTATTATTAATTAGAATTCATTGTTCTTGCTTCCACGAATTGGTGCTTGCTTGCTGCTGAATTTGTTTGTGCAATCATCAATCGATTTTCAATTATTACTCATTTAATGCATATTAAGTTTTGTGACCTAAAAAAATAGATTGAATGAAAGCAAGACATTGCCTTGCACACGACATTTTGTTGTGGCTATTGGTTGTTGTTGTTTTGCAATTGAGCAAAGACAACTCATTCATGTGCCGTCTCATAGGTTAGGGTATACATATTTATAGATGTACATATGTGTATGTGCAAGCAAGGTGAACTGACCTAAATTTGTGTGACAGCGAAATGCGCTGCGCTCGTCCATTTTGCAATTAGCGTTAAATGTTTTGTGTTATTGTGGCTTATTGCTGTTGTTGGTTAGCAACAATGGTGAGCGAGCACCTTTGCTAAAGTTACAGGGAGACAATTTACTGTTAAACATATGTCTAAGGTCAATTTGGTGCAAGTAGGTGCAAGAATGGTAGGTGGAAAACGCTGCCTTTACAATTATTATGTTTTCCTAATTGATTTTGTTTAGTCTTCGTGGCTTTGAGGCATTTGAATTTATGAACTATCGCTAATAAATTTTAAATATTTTACAGATTATATTGTATATACCAAGTTAAAGTTTTTTATTGCTTTTATGTGGTAAGTGTTCATAATAAACAATTTTAATGTCATGTGGCGCCCACATGGCGTATGAGTAACATTATTAGTACTAAGAAATTGTAGCTGAAGTTTATAGCACATTGTGGTCATGTCATAAACGGCAAGATATGTGGAAAATATTTTAATTATTTTATGTGAACTTTAGTAGTTGCCACCTATTAAAAAAATATTTAGAAGAATCTTTAATGAGCGCCTTTTAACAACTGCTTACGGTGAATACCGTAAAATTTTCCTATTTTAAAAGTATTTTGTTTTAGAGTTGCCAACTATAATAAAAAAGTATAATTCGAAAAATATTCGAAAATATGTGCCATACATAAATCGCTTAATAGATATTTCCTGAAAGTATTACATTTTGGCCTAGAGTTGCCAACTACGCTTGATGAAAATATTATATATTAATTGCGAAATGATAATTATTTGGGGTTACATGGGATTACGAGTTTCAAAAACTCGACTTTTTTATTGTCACTTTGAAAAAAAAATTCGCGATTTTTCAATGAATTTTTAAGTTTTTTTGTGAAAATGTCTGCCAAAATCTAATTTTCAGGTTTTTTTCTTCGTCTAAGTTCTAAGTTAAGGTTTTAACTAAAACACGTATTTTTTCAGTTTAGTTGGTCCTGCAAGGAGTTATTCTGCCAACGTGGGCACACCAATGTTCCGAGGGGTCACCGGAAATGGCGTCGGAATGACCGAGTATTTTTTCCTAAAAATTTTCTTTTTTTCCGAAATTTTTAGAACTTCTTTGGTAATATGTTAGTAACAATAAACAATTTTTAATTTTTCATTTTTTATATGAGAAAAAAGTTTTGTCTTAAAGGAGTAAGTTGTAGAAAAGACATCCAACTTTTTGCGAAAACCTTAATTTGCTTATTTCTAAAAGAAGGGGTTTTTAATGAATTATTTTTCTTTTATTTTTGTTAATTTAGCCTTCGTTTCCAATGGTTTTCATTCTACCTTGATTTGTTAGAGCGATTAATGTTACTCATACGCCATGTAGAAGACAATTTAACTATATTATCATTCATAAATAATAAAAGGAATAGAAAGTTTATTGCTCTTAGCAAGATTTATATCGCCGCAAGGATGGCGGTTCTAACATGAAATGCTGCTATGGGCACTCAGGCGATGAAAGACGAGCTTTTTAATCCATGCTGAGTAGTTCTGAGCATCACAATGAACAGGCTACTTTAGCTGTCCAAGTGGCTTTACTCGTGACCTCACAAATATGTGCCTGTTTGTTTAACATGACATAACTATGATAAAAATTGCATTTCCATTGAATTAGGCAGGAAATTCTTAGGAATTAACATTCTATCACACCCTTTGCAACACAATCAAAATATCCACAAAAATTGCAAAAAAATTAGCGCTGAGTGTTCGCAAATGACCAATTTTTCCAAAAAACATTTTAATTTTTTTTTAAATATTTTTTTAGTATTTTTAACTGTCATGCCACTCGCAGCATAAGCTTTACACTCAGACACGAATATGCCACTGTTAACAGCAGCGAGCGTCTGTTATTGTATTCTTGAATTTCAACATTTATTTATGCCATGTGCACAGCCTTATCTGCACATTTGCTCGTTAAAAAGCTGTTGGCGAGTGACAGAATTGTGGCAACGAAAACAATAGCAAATGACTTACTAACCAGGCCACAAGTCAGACGCGTCACTGTGCAACGAAAACTTGTCAATCAAATATGTTAGCAGCTTTTGTGTTTGCCCGAACGACAATTGCTGAAGTGACAATTTCGACTGACACAAATTATAGATTCGGAAAGAAATTTTCCTTTCATATGTGAAGTCGCCGTTCAAAAAAAGGAAATTATTTCCTCTTAAACATATAAGAATTTTAAATGAAAGCATTTTTATATAAAAATTCGGGTATTATGTATTCTTGAACCCTTAGCGGTGAGGGTGTTATATATATGTATGTGTCATATGGATGGAAGGTTTGATCATTTTGCGGCAGTTTGGGTAATAATCATTATCAGTCATTATTGTCGTCAAAGGTCATATAAAAATTATTAGGACACAATTTCATTTCAAATTGTAAAACTTATAATACCTTCTTTGTTGTAAGTCGCTTAGACTACATAAGTCAAATTCAATGAAAATCATTGGCAAAATAAGGGGAGTGACTGCAAATTTAGTTTTTGACATTAAATGGAAAAGAAAATGAAGTAAAAGGAATTGTCAGCTTGTTGTTAGATGAATAATTCTCTTGCTATAGTAGAAAGTTTTATTACTGAAATAATTTGTTTGTCATTTTAGTGTACAAAAAAATGTTTACTTAACGATAATCGACCATATTTGTAGCACTATCGTCTCTAAAATATTTGAAAAATTTGTAAACATCATATGATCAAATTTGACTCGGACTTATTCATTTGAACTACGCTCGAGCACCAAATCGTTAAACGCGATTTTTAATTTTTAGTTAAACCATTTTTTATGTTCCTGCGAATTTTGATTACCACATATTTTAGTGTGTGATTGACAGCCATTTTTTACCACCTGATAGGTGTTTCTGGCAATTTTTGCATTGGAAAAAAGTGAAGTAAGGCTTTGTTAGAATGTTTTTATTTCTCGGGGAATCACAGATACGTTATCATTGGAAACGTTGCCGAAACATTTTGGCGAGCTTACTTTATCTCAAACACAAGTATATGAGAGTCTCTAAAAATTTAGTAAAGATCGAGAAGTCAGCCAAAAATTGCCTCATGAGAGTTGTATATCCACCGCTGTTGATTAAAATAACATCGAAAAAACTTAAGGAAACGGTGCTGAAAAATCGTAGTGTGGGCATCAGGGAGATAGCAGACGATCTCTTATAGAATGACTCAACACATTTTGATTAATGTTTTGCGTATGAAGTATATAAATAAATATACCACATAATACCTGTCTGGCATCGCTAATAAACCATATTATTTCATAAATTCCTTCATTTTGGTAAACTTACAGGCAAGCAGAGGTTTTTCTGAAAGTACAAAAAGGAAAAATAAATACTTTTAGTCCAAATTATTTATGAATTTGTGCAAATAACCAAAACTATTAATTAGCTATAATAAATATAATATTATATATATGGATTATGTCTAAATAAACCGCTTGTTTATGCCCACCAAGATATTTTGCCATAAATTCTAGCCGAGAGTCTCTTGAGGCGGAACAAAAGAATAATTAATTTATTTACTTTTAAATCTATTAAAAATCCATTAACCAGCCGTAAAATAAGCAGCAAGTATGAGAAGAAAAATAAACTGAAAGTTGTTTTTGGCACTCTCTAATGCCGTGAAGCATTTCATAAAACTGTTAGACAAACAAGTGCTGAAGTAAGCGTTGGAAGTGTGAACAATAGTATATTCTTTAGCTGTTTTGTTTATCAAATTGTGAGAATAAGCATGAATGGGCAGCCGTCGAAGCAGGTGTTCGAGGGTTGATTGTCTGTAGCAAAAATCGAGTTGCTATTGATATACATACATACTATATGTATGTATAGTACAAATATATACACACTTAATATAAGCACATACATGCAGTACTGTAGTACTGTGCTCAAAAAGTAAGGCAAATTTGGTTATAAAATGTAAATTCCTTTTGTATTTTTCCAAATCAATATCATCTCTTCAAAGTAATCTCATAAAATGGTTTTTTCCAGCCCTGGGAACAGTCGGAATAGTCGTTTATGGGTATCGCCTTCTATATGGATTTTTTTCTATGCAATCGTGTCGAAACGCCGTCATCGCATTAGCGTTTTGAGTTTATTAAATATGCAGGAGTCGCATGGAGCCAAATCGGGTGAACACGGTGGTTTCGGAACGATAGGTGACGAGTTTTTAGCAAAAAAGTCACGAAGAACAAATATAGTATGACTCGGTGCCTTATAGTAATGAAAGAGCCAAGTGGTGTTGCCTCATAATTTCTTTCGTTAGACGATTAGTTTGACATACACGATGCATAAGCCTCAAAGGCCGAAGAAATTATAAAATATCTGGATGATTTTCAAAAATATTTCGTAGTCATCGTCCAATATGACAGCCGTCCGGCAATGACTACCAGTCTGTAGCGCTCTATCGCAAATGAGATAACTTTCAAAATTTCAACCAATCCTGTTTGAACTATGCTACGAGCTTCTTTCCCATCATCGATGTTCTCTAGATTAAATCTCTGCGACTTTCTTCCATTTTCAAACGGGAAAAAGTCATAGGTAAAGTTTCGCGTCGTTACTAAGAAGATTTTCGCCACCGTTGTCTACTTTGCAGATCTTCAGGAAACGTATTTAATGTAGGTTTAGGGGTTACATGGGTTTAGGGATTTAAAAAAATCGATTTTTTTTGTGGTTTTATTATATTCTACAATACCTTTAGAATATTGTCCTAAATTTTCAAGTTGATTCGAGTAAGAGTTTCGGAAATACAGCCTTGAAAACTTGTGCGCTCGAGGCGAAGTGCGTCGCCTTTAAATGAGTTTTTCTCGAAACTTTTTTTTTTTTAAGTCGGTTGGCAAGATTTCTCGAGAAGTACTCAACCGATCTTCAGGAAATTTTACTCATGTCTTTGAGATACAATTCTTAAAGACTTGGACGAAGGATTGTTTTTTCGATTACAACTATTAGAAAAAAAATATTTCGCGAAATTTTCACTGAAATTTTCATTTTTTTTTTTAATCTCTGCCAAAAATCAAATTTTCAGTTTTTTTTCCTTCGTCGAAGTCCTAAATTAAGGAGTTATCCTGCCAACACGGCCTCATTCTTTATCCGAGGGGTCAATGGCACAGTTTAGCATATTTTTTTCCAAAAATTTCAGATTTTTTTGTTAATACTGTGTGTTTTTAACAATAAAAAATTGTAATAAAATATTTTATTTCTAATATGAGAAAAAATTCCTCAAAATAGGATTTTTTTACTCGAGGAAATTCATGTAACCCCTTAAAGAAGTTAGATAATCGCTGGATCAAATATATTGAGCTAAAAAGAGAATAAATTAAAAAATTGAGCCATTTTCAAAAATTTCTATTCTCTTTTGTATACAGAGTAATTATTGGGTCTATGTACAGGTATATACAGTATATGTTTCCGGGGTCTTTACGGACGAATGTATGTAGATACTAGTCAGATTTTGTTTCGTCATTCTTCGCTTGAAAGTTGGGCGAGTTGGGAGATATTAGTTTATTTATTTCTGAAACATTTTCATTCCAACATATTTGTAATCGTAAGGGCTGCGGCGATCTCATTTCCCTTGGTATGGCAAAATGTATACAATTCTTCGGTTTGAAGCGCTGAAAAGCACTAAATATTGACCAAAACAATAAGAGAAAGTGGAATTATTTATTGAAACAAGTTCATTAACCGACCGATGCACGAAAATTTTTTATTATAAATAAAAATATAAGAAAAGCAGGAAATGTATACATAACTTAGAGACCTTACTTGCTTCAACTTAAGCAACCAATGGGCAATTGCTGACAATTCCAGAGATCTTGTGTGTGATATAACTAAAAATGTAAGCAATAAACGTGCCATAAGTAATTGCGATGCAATAGATTCGGAAGGAATTCACAAAACAGAATTAGCGTTTCTCATAACACACGAAGTTATGTAAACGGAGTGAGGACTTAACCACAACCACAAGGAATCTATAAGGAAGTAATTTTTTACATTGTGGGCGTAAAACCGAATTTTTAATGAATTATTGTCGTATTTGTGTTTATGCAAGACGACGCCGCTTATCGAATTGCGTGTCTAACACTTATTAATGCGTGATTTTATCGCAAATACTTGAGAGCCGACGTCAGCAGTTGTGAGTGGCGCAATGGCAGATTCATGGTTCGATGGCAACAGCAGCCATTGCGTATCAGGCAGACCATTGCCGTTACCACACAAACACTCATACACACGCAGACAAAATATGAATGACGTTGGAGACCGCTAAAATGTGACCAAGCATGTGCAGGCGTTTGTGGGCGCGCTCGCACGGTGGGAGGGTTATTTCAAGCACGTGCCGTGAATTTTCCTCTTCTTGTTTTGTTTTCCTTGCTCTCATATTTTATTTTTATCTTTCTTGTAATTTTAATCCTTGCCAACTGCCTTTTTTTCTTACGTTAATATATGTGCGTTTTCCTTTGCTATTTTATCATTTGGCGTATATTTCACGCAACTTCATATTCTTATATACATATATAAATATACTATATATTTATTGTAATATTACACCGTGTTGTTGCTGTTTTTGGACTTTCGTCAATCGTGCGCGTGCGAAATTGTTGTGGCGGCAAAAGTCTGCTTTGCAGTGAATGCTTCCTTATTGCTTTCATATTGTAGGTATTTGAATGGATATTCATGAACATTAGGGTGGGCTTTAAAAAATTCAAATTTAACTTTTTTCGCTTGCACTTCTCAATCGTGATTTCTACCAGCAAAGAGTTCACATACAAATTTTGGTTACCTTTGTGGACTCTTAAGACTTATATAAAAGTATTTGAAATTCAGACCTTCCTGTCAAGTTACCCACATAGTTATAATATAAGTATTAACTCTGAACTAAATAGCATAACATGTTTATGTCAATAATCTATTTTGGCTATGAAATAAGATAGAGCTTTAAACTATGGAGCCTTCATTAAGCGGTTAGACCAGTTTAGGTTCAAAAGGCGACTAATTTTGACAATTTATTGTGAGAGCAAGGGAAAAGAAGGAACGCAGTTCTATATTTCAGATTTTGAAAGATATATACATATGTCAGTGTGCAAAAAAATTGTATGTTAATTAAAGATTGAGCCTATGGTTGTGCGATAGAGAGTTAAAACGTTTAAATCAACATTTTCACTGACGGATCAAAAGGTGAAACAAGAACAAGAGCACGCTTCTTCTGCAGTAATTCGTACATAGAAGGTAGCTTCAAACTAAATTACTACAATTCACTCTTTCAGGATGAAATTGTGGACAGAACAGAAGGTACCAAAGTTTCTGCTCTAACCTATGGACTTGCTGGTGGATACCCAAGCGACAATTAAAGTCATCCGTAGCGTCAATACTAAGTTTCAGACGTTAAATTATGCGAGCAGACAACAACCACACTTTTAGTGGGTAACTCGGTTAATATAATTTGAGTTACCAGTCTACGCCAGTAGGAGTAGAAGAAGAACCAATCAAGTAGTAATAGAAGTAAAAGCAGACGGGCTGGTCCACTCAGTGGCAACTGGAAGCACAATTCACCTAAGCTGTACAGGCTTTTTAATTGTTATTTGAAGTAATGGACCCTAGAGGAATGGCTCAGTTCTTGGAACATAAGCAACACAGGGTAATGAGGTACAGACCAAAAAAACTCATAATGCTAGGTTAAAGGCAGCTAAGTAACATTACTCTTAAGGCACCATCTTCATAAAATGTGCTCAGAGGATGATGAGAGGCTGAAACATAATTTTTGCCCACCCTTCAAACGGATGAGGCGGTTCTTGCAATACAAGCAATATAGTACAAGGTATACCCCAAAGCTAATGTAGCGTAGTTTTGATGGGAGACAGACCAATCTCCTACTGCTATGGAAATGGTTACATAGTAGGTCACCTACCCTTAAGATCGTACCTTCATAAAATGTGAAAAATATGTTCGGCGGAATGCAGAGCTTTCAGGCGGATGAGGCAGGACATATTCCACGGCTCAAAATGCTCGAACTTAAGACCACGTCTGCCCAAAGTCTCTTAAGATCGAGCTTTAGTGGTAAAGAATCAGTTTTTTCCAATGTAATGAGTTGCTGGACTTAATTTGATTACCACAAGGGAGCATAATGGGTCTAATGATGGGTCTAGTGCGGCTGCCTGTGGTTTCATGCGCGTTTCTTTTTAAGCAAGCAACTAACGAAAACCAAAAACTCTGCGCGGTGGTAAATGTGTCTATAACATTACAGTCATATTTTAAGTATATGCGTGCGATAGTCTTTGGCCACCATTGTCGTTTGATTTGAAAGTTGCTGCTTCGAGCCGAACCCCTAGACACTTGGCTTGGTCATGTATAAAAAACTGTTTGCACCATTTTGTCAATTGAATAATGTTTAGAATAATGAATAAAGGGTACAAAATGACAACAGAGTTTTTTGACCTTTCGATCAAAACAGGGTTAACCTATCAGAAATCTGTGTTTCGACCTTAATAATGATCTTCACCGATTTATATCGGATTAATTTTATATTAAATCCTTAAGTTTAAAAGTTTCGATTTCTTATTTTTGATGATATACTACTATATATTTTAAAGCTCTCGTAAAAAATTGGAAATATGAGACATGTGTTGTTATGAGCTGTCTGACTAAATTTTTCGCTATTTTGAAGTTTTGGTTTCATATAAAATTTCACGTATCAATATTTAGAAAGTCTACCGCATAGATGTTGGCTAAGGGATTACATGGGTTTACAGGTTAAAAAATCGACTTTTTTTTGTTTTCATATTAAATTCTAAAATACTTCTAGAATATTGTCCTAAATTTTCAAGTGGATCCAAGTATTAGTTTCGGAGATACAATATTAAGAACTTGTGCGCTCGAGGCCAGCTGGGCTAAGTGCGCCATCTTTAAACGGGTTTTTCTAGAAGCTGTATTTTTTAAGTCGGTTGGCAAGATTTTTTAAGTTAAGTTTTTCTGAAATATGTATTTTTGTCCTCCTGCTAGCGTGGCCGCATTTTTTATCCGAAGGGTCACCGGAAATAGCGTCGCAATGGTGGAGTTCACAATATTTTCGTTCTAGAGGGAGAGAGAGAGATGGATGGTGTGATTTAAGTGATATGATGAAAAATATTTTCTAAAATTAAGCACCACCCTAACGTATATACATTTACAATATATGCTATTCATATTGGTAAGCCTTCATAACACCGTAAGCATGTAAGTGTGCGTTGAATGCTAAAAGCCTACAAAAGCGACTTAGAAATGATTTTTCAAATCAACAGCCAACAACAAAGACAAGCACTCTAAGAAAATGTGCTTAATCGCCAAATTGGAGAGAGTGCTTTGGCGCCAAGCACCGAACAAATGTACACATACATGCGAACACTTTGGCATACATACGTACGGGGAAGGCATACATCAATCTGCTGCGCTACAAATCCATTTCGTATTATTTTCATAATAAATATTTTTTCAACAAATTGCTTAGAATTTATTTACAAAAAATTAAATGAAAATTCCAATTAAAAATGGCAACAACAATGCATATAAAATGTTTAGACTTTGTTTATATTAACACGGGAGGTTTTCCTTTTTACTTTTGTGGTTTTAAGAAACTTTTACGAGTTTTCATTCAAATCCCTGCTATGTTCATACATACATATATGCATATATATACAGAACGAATATACATATATATATATTTATACATTATTTATCGTGATCGCTGCTAGGCGCTCATCACTTGCGGCATGCAGGGGTGCCCAAACTACCCGCTACATTGTTTCCTTGTTTATGTTTTCGTGCAATGCCATCATTGTTGATTTGCTTACTTAATAAATTAGTGTAGAATTGTTGCAAGTAGAGTGAATCTTTGAACTCATAAACGTTTACGGCTCGCGCATAAAATATCGATTGTATATATTTAAATCGATCTATATAAATGGGTGTGTTTATAATTTTTCCCCAAAAAAATCGTGCCCCACACACGCTGTTCCAAGCGTTAAACAAACGGTATATGCCGCCGCCAATGCCCAGCTGGCGTATAATAACAAAAACGAAGCGCTTTATTGATGCCCCAGTAATGACGTCATATCGCCATGAAATACCGTTGTACGCTTGTGTGCGCGCGAAATTGGCGTTTTTAGCCGCTTTATGATGGTGTATGCAAAACGTGTTGGCATCATCAACGGCCAGCGCCAGCCGCCGATCCAATATGCTTTGGGCAGTGCCGTTTTGCTCTGCCATTTTTAGCGTCTTCTTTTGTTCTGCTTTGTTGCCGTGTTTTTGCAAATTTTCACATTTATTCAGGCTTTTATTTGTTTGGATTTCGGCCAAAGCATTTGGCCGTGTGAGCAGCAAAAATGCAATCGACAATCAGCGGAGCGTGATTTTACCGAATAAACTGAAGTTTGTGTGTGTGTGTGTGTTAAAGAGTTTGCGAAACTGGAAATTTAATATTAAAATCCTTTGTATGTAAATAGTCTGTGTCAAAATATTGGTGAAACGGCATTTCGCTGAGTTGGAGTTGAGTGGTGAGTTAAGCGCGCAGAATTTACTTATTTACATAGTGTAATAGCCTTCTTCGAGTCTGTTCTCGCTATAACAGAACTGTTCCGATTTATAACAAAATTTTAAAGTAACAACAAATAAATCCATTTGAATTCAATTTAATAGAGTATATGGTTACTACGATGAGTTGGTATAAACTCTCTTTATTTTATTTCTTTGCATTATTTTTATACCAGTGTAATTCATTTATGCTAGTTTTTGTGAATTGAAAACAATTTGTCTTTGAATATGTCAGTCTGCTTAGTTTATGTCTGTAGTGGATTCGATTCGTAATTTTTCTGCACTTAACATTGAACTTCGTCTGCACTACGATTTTTCTGAGAACGAGAGTTTGGTTACTACATAAAATTGGTATAAAATCCTTTAAGTTTACCTTTATACAGTTATACCAGTTCATTTAATTTATGCCAGTTGTTGTTCGATTCGCTACTCTTCGAGCTTTTACTGTAAATTAAAGGTAGTTTCTCTTTTTCTGCTTTATTTATGCCAGTAGAGTATTCGATTCGCCACTGCTTTGCTCGGTACATCTGACCTCCACCTTCTTATAGTTATTACCATTTGTTTGGAAAAGAGTATGAGAGGTCCTAAAAAAAGTGGTATAGAATCGCTTATTTCTGTCTCTAAAGATTTATACCAGTTTATTTGAACTTCTTTTAGCGCTACACTTAAACTTTGCTCTCGTATTAACTTGTTTTTATTTTTTTTTTTGCAAAAGTGTATCAGAGTTTATTTATCTTCAATAAAATGGGTGTAGAATCTTTTAGTTCAGCCTCTAAAGGCTTATTCCAGTTCTTTTAATTTTTTTCCGCTACATTTGAACTCCGCCTTTTTCTAATACAATTTTTATTTAAAATTTCTTCGACAAAATGGTATAAAATCAATTAATTCCATTTTAAAAGATTTATACCAGTTCATTAGATCTTCCTTTCTAGCTAAATATGAACTCCATCCTCTTTTAATACAGTTTTTATGTAAACGAAGGTAGAGTTCATAAAAAGATGGTAAATAATCTGTTAGACATGTCTCTAAAAATTTATACCCGTTTTGTTTGAAATTGAGCTTGCTACAGTTTTTATATAAAAAAGTTTAGAGTTCTTCAACAAAGTGATAAAAAATCTCTCAATTTGAAAGTTTATACCAGTCCATTTTAACTTGTCAGGTATATTGGAACTCCAACCTCATTTAATAAAATTTTTATGTGAAAGTGTATAAAATTTCTCCAGTAAAATGGTATAAAATCTGTTAATTCCGTCTCTAACGATTAATACCAGTTAATTTGAAGTTACCTTCTCGCCTCATTTGAACTTCTTCCTCTTCTAATACCATGTTAATGTAAAATGGTACGAGAGTTCTTTTACAAATTGGTTTAAAATCTCATATTTTGTGTCTAAAATTTTATATCAGTTTATTTAATTTATGCCAATTGTTTGTTTGCATCTCTTCTCTCCAAACTTTGGTGAATCGAAGACAGTCGTTCCTTGCTTATGTCAATCGGTTTGATTTATGCTAGTTCTTTCTTCGATTCGCCATTATACTAGTTTTAATTACAATTTGATATTGGTTTTCCATTATCGTAGCTTACAAGCTTAGTTTTTTATGCCAGAAAAAAGCTGTGTATTTTGCACAATATTTTCCAAAAATAATTTTAGATTCTTCTTAGGTTGGTGTATGCAACATGACATGTTTATATATAACAGGTATATATGTATGTATTTGAAACCCTTTCTGCGACTTTTAAAGCATAATGCAAAAATATTGCAATTTCCAGTCAGCGAAGTGAAAAATGAATTTTAGATTGGCACATATGCTCCTAAGTCAAGCCAAGTCAAGTACAAAGAGCGTAAGGAACATAAAACGCAGAAGAAAAGCTGAAAACGACCACATGTGGAGCATTATGCTGTTACAAAAAAGAATATGCTCAGTGAGACGGATGCGTGTGCCAGCCAAGTGGGTCGGGAAGACAGCATGGGGTGACAGTCTTTTGAGCTCAAGAATGAAGGCAGAGAGGAAGCAAACAAATTTGGAATTGAGCGAGAAAATCAATCACAAAAATTTGAAAAAAATCTGCTTTACTTACTGTGTTTGAGTTTAAGACGAAAAACGCTTATTCGCCACATTTTAAATATTAATATAAGATAATATAATAATAAAATATATATATTTTTGCAACATCTGCATTTTAGAAGACAAAATTTTAATTGCTGACTTTGTGCCAGTTTCGCAGTTGTCGCTACATTAATTACTCCAGAGTAATCAAGTTTTGCAATAAAACCAGTGGATAACTGTGACTGAAAAAAGCAGTAAAAGCGAGATTATGCGGACGCCAATGCGGCCAATCGTGAGGCTGACGAGCGCGAGTGGCGGCTGGAAGGTTTGAGGGAAATAATTTTACGCATTTCTTTCCTGCTTCTGCCACGAACGAAGAAAGTTTTTGTGATGGATGGAACGTGTGTGAACATTTTGTAATTAGTTTCAGCAGCTTGCTATTTTGACATTTAAATTATTAAGCGTGCTACAGTGCTAAATGAAACGGTGAATGGATATAAATGACAGATCGGCGTATATTTTTTATGGTAGACCAAAAGTGATAGATCTGAATACTGGTCATAATTAAGAGGTTTGAGTAAATATTGATAACGAAGTAAACACAAAAATCATCGCCAGCTTATCATCAATGGATTCTTCACTTTTCTTCTCTCTAACTTTCTTCCTTCATCAAAATTCATTCTACTATCGCGAGTTTCGAATCTTAGACGGATTGAAGCCAGAATACGTGGAAATTTCGACTAAAATTGAACCTTACCTTAAATAATTGCAAGAGAGGTTATATAATTATAAGAAATATATAAAAAATTATCATTATCGAAAAATTTGCATAAAAAAAAGTGAAACATTTTTAATATTTTTTATCTTTGCAAAAATTTATTATCGAATCTTAGCTCAGTTAAATAAGAATGCACGCTCCAAATCGAGCCGAGCATACATTTGCGTGTTGCCCACCTTGTAAAATATGCATGGCTCGACTTTATAATCTATAATATTTTATAATAAACTCGTATATACCTCACATTAGTGGTCATTTCAATAAAAGATCAAGATACCAAGCATTTTAACTGAATGCATGGTGCATCTATAACATATGATCAATTTTGACCCGGACTAGCAATGAAAGAAACCACGTCTTGAGCCCATTCAAGCATGCCAACGCTTTTTCCAATTTTTCATATACTTGGTCTTTTGGTTTCTTAGGTTTCAGCTCATTTGTAGAGCGCGATTTGCTTCATAGTTGAACACTCTGGACGTCATATTCATAAGCCCCCGTATTGTCATAAGTTATAATGTCTTTGATCTTGTTATATGCTCAGCTATGTCGTCAGGCATCTATTTTGTGACCGCTACTCATTATCATTTTAGCAAAATTTCGGCTCTTTTTGAAAGAGTTTAGCATTGACGCGCTTCATACCCAAAACATTAACCGAAACATTAACTAAAACATTAACCAAAATATTAATCAAAATATGTTGCGTGGATCCATAAGAGATATTAAGGCCCTCTGATGTCAAGTTGACGATTTTCAAGCACTGTATCTTTAGCTTTTTGGCTGTTATCGTCATTAAGAAAGGACAGTTGGAAGATATGCAAGAGGCAAGTTTTCGATGTCTTCCGGACCTTAACAGAATGCTTTGTGCCATATAAATTAGCAGGTGATTAAGTATTAAACTACGATTATTCTCGTAAGCTACTTATAAACGTAAACAATCCTAAACTACTTTATAAAAATGGTCTGAATTGAAGTGGTCTGAAGCACAAACCTGTGCATATGCGCGTTTACTCGTATAATACATATTTTTCTAAGAAAATGTTGGCACGAGTACCTTGAGCGATTTGTAACCTAATACGGTATAAAGCTTACAGTAGCCAATTAAATTCACAAATGCTCACTTACTTACAACAACATGTGGATAAACGCTCAAGCCTTAGGAAAACCAATTTTACACAACTAAATAAACCAAAATGGCTAAGTCAACATGCCAGGGACCATACAAGACCGCAAGTCTCAGAGTGCCGTCATAAATACATACATATACACATGTAGTACATATATGATTGCGTCTGTAGAATCCCGCATTTCCTGGATTTCTATTCAGAGCCCTCAACTAGTATAAAAGTGAGCGCCACTCGTTGGATGACAAATCTGCTGAAATCTGCTTTTCTTGAAAGACACATGTGAATGAGGAAAAGTAATTTCCTTACCCTAGCTACTTACGTTTACTTCATTGTATGTATGTACATATGTATGTATATGGCAGCCGTTATATTTTTACATTGCTTACGCAGAAAAGGCATTTTCACAATTCTCCTTCAACTTAAGGCGAGCGAGTTGCCGTTCAAAGAAAACACACACAGTGGGAAGCTGGCACAGCAAAAGCCTGAACTGCCAAGCTAATCGCTTGAATGGCGGCGTTTTTGTATGCGTCTAAAAATAGCTTTTTAGACTTACAAACTCTCGCTCGCACTCAAGATTTATTTGTTTGTTTGTATAATATCGGGTTCAGCGTTGAGCCACCGCCAAAATGGGTGTATTTCACGTGCGCTGACGGCAAGCAGACACTTTGCTTTCGCTAAATCTGCATGATGTCTTTGTGTGAGTAAGAGTTTAAGCATGAGATTATATGTAAATGACGTCAATTATTTTCGGGGTTATGTAAAAGGGCGCATGCCGAAAAAACAGTGGAAATGAACATTTTGTGCGGTGGGTGGTTGAGCACGACAAATGATAGTCCAAAGTGTTTAAGTAGCTTTGGAATCGAATATCCTAAATATATTATTTTACTATTTCCATTTCCGTTGCTACCAAGTATTGTATTACAAAGGGTTAATAACCCGATGTGTGCCATGTGAAACAAATCCCTTTCTAAAATACTTAAACAAAAATATTGTTTGGTGAGTACTTTTGTAACTTCGTGTCTACCAGAAATTGCTCATACGCCTTGTAAACCCAGTTTTCTCTTTGTGGAAGGAGGATTAAACTTTATAAATATAATTAATTTGACAAAGTTTTTTACAGTTTTCGTGTAACTTCTGGATATTCAGCAAATTCACATGACCACTCCGAGGACACCGTTTTGACTCAACTGAGGATATAAAAGCTGAATCGAAAAAGGCTCTGATGGCCATCACGACGGACGATTTTTCCAAGTGCTATGGTGACTGGAAAATCCGTTGGCATAAGTGTATTGCTGCCGGAGGGCATTACTTTGAATAAGATGAAATAGACAAAAGTCACTTTTTAATTTGATAATAGTAGCATTATAGTCCAAAATTTAAAATTATAAAAGAAAATGCAGTCTTTATACTATTTTGAGTTCCAAAAATGGAGAATTTTGTTAGAAAATAAATAAGATAGTAGCCGTACAAAAACACCTGAATTATAGTCTAAGATATTAGATATCATAGAAATATGTCTAATAGAAAAACTTTCCAAGTTTGCCATTTTCTCATTGTGATATGTAAAGTACATGAAAATATCTGTTAGATTTGAGTCATCTAGCATCACAGCCTATACGAAGCCTATACGAACTACCATGCGAATAATAGTAACAGCGAAATCAAAAAGCAAAAGATAAAGTTTTTAGTGAACAACCTAAATTCTTGACACAAAACGGTTTCTCATATATTAGTCAGTCCATTTAAGTGTTAAAAGGGAGAAATATGATTACAACAGCTTTTATATACAATATATAAACCTGTGTGTTATCAAAATATGCGATTTTTTTATGAAAAATTACTCGTTTAACGTTGTTACAATCTCGTTATAGATTAGTTATCAGAACTATAGTTTGAGACATTTCCCTAGATACTTATTTAACAGAAAAATGACATTTTTATTGCTCGATTTTCCCATTTTCTCATAACCATAAGACACATTTTTTTCCTGTATTATTGCCCAACCGGAGTATCTTGTTGACGTGACTATTTCAACGTCGGCGGAATTTAAAATTAAAAGATGATATTCTTATATAATATCCTACACTCTCCTCAAGTAACAGCTTTTAGTCAATACTTTGAGGACCCATAAAGAGGAGAAATAAGGCTGGAATTTCTCCAAATGAAACTAAAACTAAATGTGTGTTGTGAAATCACAATGTAAACTCTTTCAAAACTATTCGATTTAGGTTTCTAAAATCGGGTTTTCTTCTGTTAATAAGGGACATTTTAATAGTTAGATAGTTAAATGTTAAGATATGTATGCATCTGTAGAGATCTGTAATGCGAAATGCGACAAATGAACGAGAAAATTTGTGATGTTTGGGTACCATTATTACTTTTTCTCCAAAAACAAAAGATCATTTTATATTCTAGTAATATTCTAATTATTGGTTAATAACACTCAAAAGAACACGTCTGATATTCTATAAAGTATACTTTTCTAAGCAAAAAATAGTAAGACTTTGTTCACGACTTAACAAGTCTTAAATTATTCTTCAAAATCTTTGTCGCCCCCCCCTCAAAATAATTTTCTCCCACTTCAGTACCGATTTTTTTCCAATCCTCGAAACGGTTTTAAAGTGTGGGATATCTATCGTTTTAAATATGAATTATCTATATTTCGACATTGAAAACGTCAAATATCATTCGGAAAGTGACAGATATTCAGTGAAAAGTCTAAAATTTACGAAATGGGTCGCTATTCACTAGGAGAAAACTGGAAAACAGTTCGCAGATTGGGCAGAAGATCGTTTGACCGAGAATGGTCAATTTTACCGAAAAATCATTTTTTCGGACGAGTATCATTTTCACCTTGATGGTTACGTTAACAAGCAGAATTGTCGCATTTGGGGCACAGAAAACCCGAACATAATCGTCGAGAAGCCAATGCACCCAGCACGAATCACTGTATGGTGCGGATTTTGGTGTGGTGGAATCATCGGCCCATTTTTCTTCGAAAATGAAGAAGGAACCGCTGCAACCATCAATGGTTAGCGATACCGCAAGCCGAACCGAATTTTTCTTCAAGCAAATTGAAGAGGACTGCTTGGATAACATTTGGTTCCAGCAGGACGGCGCTACGTGCCATACAGCAAACGCTACACTTAATCGTTTACGCCCTATCTTTAAATTTGAAATTTTATATGACCCACCTTATATATGTATATTTAGGAGGAGCCTTCAATACGCGTAGTGATTCATGTTTAATGGCTTCAAATGACTCAAAACTTCGCCGGAGCGATCGTTTGAATTTTTCGAATAGCAATTGTCATTCGAAGCTAAATCAGGCAAATACGTTAGTTGCCGCACTACACTTACGGCCTCTTTTACCGTATAGCTTCACGCAAAGGACGCGCAACACTCAAATAATATTCCTTATTAACAGTTTGGATCATCAGCTGACCTTAATGGCCGTCTTGGACAAGGTCTTCAACGCGTATGTATGTACTATTCAAAAATACTTGCTCGCTGCAAAAAAGTATCACCGAAGGCACCAGAAATTTGATTCCGCTTACTAAATTTAATGAAAGTATTTCTTGAATAATTTCACTTTTCGAAAAATCGCCGAATACCCTTTATTTACTTTAAAAAGACAAGTGTTTATTTTGATGTTAGATTTGGCACAGCTGTCACCGACAGTCATACCAACGTAGACAAAAAAAATTTCGACAAATGGATTTTCGCTCGAAATTAAAATTAAAAGTCTTACTATTTTTTTGCTCACAGTCGTGAAATTTTTTTAAATTGATTTAAAATTAAATATATGCCCTCTGACTTTAAAGAAACACTACTAGTATGTAGAAATTTCTGACAATTAAATTTACAAAAAGTGCCGCAAAAAGCGATTGAGAAATTTAATTCGACTCCCCTTCCTGCTCATTTTGTCTTACAAAGATACATACATTAAATCTTCTGCGACTGATTGCCTTTTCTAATAACAGTCTTATGCAAATAACTCTCACGGTTGTATGACCGAATTGTATAGACTCATGTTGAACCCGAGCGCGTTGTAGAGTAGCGTATCGCTTTGAAGTGAATGGAAAATGATTTTACATCGATATCATACAAATAAAATTACATGTGCGCAACTTTAAATAAATACATACAAATATATGTAAATACACGCACGAAGCGCGTATAATATGCATATCCTTTCAGGTTCGACTGACGACGCATGTCAAAATGTCACCGACAAAGCACACCGCCATAAATCCATTTTACAGCGCAGACAAAGGCGGCAACATAGTAAAATACGATGCTGACAACTTGGCTGGCATGCCTAGGGTGCGTTGGCAAGGATACCGTGGCCCATAGACGACGACGATGACACAGTCCTAATGGAGACAGCGATGCGCGTTAGCCACAGCTAGGGGAATACGCTTGCATATATGTATATACTCGTGTGTCTATGTCGAGTAGTAGTGTACAGCAACACAAAAGGTCATGCCAGCGAATGACGTGAATAAAATGGAATAAAGAAGTAAGCAAAACAAAATGTTGTTGTAAAGAAAGCAAGAAAAAAGAAAATCAAATAAGCGTAAGGAGGCGCACACAGACAACGGTACTTGAGCGAAGAGAAATTTATATTGTGTCTAAGTGGTAGTAGAAAGGCAACTTGTAGTACTGATGAACTTTGGAGGAAGTGAATGCTAGATAATAAATGAATAGAAGCTTAAAGGAATACAAAAGAAAGTTGTGTTCGAAAGTCAAATTCGTAAAATAGAAAAAAAAAAATAGAAAAATATAAAAGCGAAAAAAAAATTCATAATATTTCTAAAGCTTCCACAAGCGCCTTCACTATTAATTGTTTGCGCGCCTTAAGCACATGAAGTCCAAGACACGCGCCCGAAGGAAATGCTAAAACGCCTAAATTCCATAAATTCAGCTAAAACGATTGCTAGCAAAGTGCGCGTTGACAGCAAAGCCTGCTGGACGTCCATACAATGGTTTTTAGCATAAATTTATTTTCTACAAACTTGCTTTGTGGCTGGCCAAAAACACGCGGCGCTGCGCTCACAAATTTTTTTGGTTTCCTAAAAATTCCAACAAAAAAGAAAAAAGTATATGAAAATATTTGCATTGCTCGCTCATTGACATTTCTGGCATGTGGTAGAAATATTTCGAAATGCACTGCGCAGACGCGCAAATTCACAGGTAACGGTGAACTCTTTTTAAGCAGCTACCATAAGCAAGGTTACGACGGCTGGAAGCTTAAATGAAGTTAAAAGACATACTTGTATGCCTGCATCTGTAGCTGTGTGTGTGTATGTGCCTTGGAAATATATAACATTCAGTAAATAAATAATGTGGCGATTTCCTTTGCTGGCCCTACTCGGCTCTCGATAAAATAAAAATTTTGTTTTGTTGGATATTTCTTGGCGGTAACAATTATTTGACAAGAAGCTAGAACTGGTTTCCCTTAGTATACTAGTATTAGAAAGAAAATTCAACTTTTGTATGTAATATGTATATGTAAAATGAAAAAAAAATTTGACTGCTCATTTCGAAAATGAAATTATAATTTGTATAGTATGACTTACACATCCTTTTAGGAAATGGTTATATCAGAGATATACATACATTTTGATAGCATATAACAGGAAGATAAGTATTATAATTCTTTATTTAGCTCAATGTCCATAAGTATGATTAAAAATGAAGTTTTTTCGGAACAGAAAATAATTGAATATAAAATTTCGGAATAAAATTATATAACATAATGGAGTTCAAAGTAGTCTTTTAAAAAGCATGGTAAAGAAAATCAAAAGTCATATGTAAAAAGGTGGATTGGTAGTACACGAAATTTCTATTGGCACTCGATGGAAGAGACTGTGGGAACATGATGGGAATACCCCATGTCTTATGCTGACCAACGCCTGCAGATTTGGGCTGACAGATAGAGAAAATGTTTAGAGCAAGTCACCAGGGAAACAATGGAGCATCTCTTCTGTACTTTTCGCGCCAAAAAATTAGTGAAAATTCGCTTTATTTTGAATTTTTTGTATAAAAATGGGAAGAATGCCACGAGCCACCAATGAAATTTGTGAAGTTTACGGAGACGAGCTGTATCAGTTTGTCCTGTACGACAATGGTTCACTCGCTTCCATTCTGGAAATTTTGATGTGAAAGATGCACCTCGTTCTGGTCAACCTATCGTTGAAAAAGTCGATGAAATTATGGAAACGATTGATCAGGACCATCACGTAAGCAGCCATGACATCGCCAAGGAACTTAATATTCATGATCAAACGGTTTCGAAGTATTTAAAAAAATACTGGCTACAAAAAGAAGCTCGATGTTTGGGTACCACATAAATTGTATGTGAAAAATTTAATAGACCGAATTAACATCTGCGATTCTTTGCTGAAACAAAATGAAATCGAACCATTTTTGAAGCGAATGGTAACAGGAGACGAAAAGTGGATCAAATACGACAATAATGTGCGAAAAAGATCATGGTCCAAGCGTGGTGAAGCTCAACAAATGGTCGCAAAGTCAGGATTGACGCCTCGAAAGGTTATGCTGAGTGTTTGGTGGGATTGGAAAGGAATCATCCACTATGAGCTGCTCCAGTCTGGTCGAACTATTGATTCTACATTTTGCTGTCAACAACTGCTGAGATTGAAGCAAGCAATTGAAAAAAATGACCAGAACTGATCAACAGAAATGGCACACATCTTTCATGATTAGCGAAAACCACTAGAGCTTGGTTGGGAAGTTTTAGTTTTAAACTATATAGCCCTGACCTTACACCGTCGAACTATCAATGGAGAAAAGTTGGCTTCAAGAGAAGCCTGTGAAAATTACTTGTCGTACTTCTCCGCCGAAAAATCAGAAAATTTTTCCGACTACCCTATATATCTCAACTATTGACTAAGAAACATTGTCTAAAGACCAAAGAGCAGACGTTATTCAATTAACATCTAAATTACATTTGCTATGTGAAAAAATTAAAACTCTGATGTGAGTCATGAGCCCATTAAAGATTTCTTCAAGGTTTTACATCCGCTTGCAAATCAGAAAAACCGCATTTTTTTGTGAAATTTTGTTAGAGAGGTCTTTTGTGTAATACAAGACAGTAAATGTAAATTTATAGCATTTAATGTATTTTAATAATCGGTGATTTGTTTCGAAAACTTCTGGATTCCCTTGATACTGAAGTCGGTCCCCAGGAAGGCCTTCGAAAAAAGATGTATGGTGGTGAGGAAATTGTTTCTGCTTTCAATTATCTTAAATACAGAAACAAGAAATTAAGTTTGTAGTTTTGCTATAAATGAAGTGAGTTAGTCAAAATTTTTGATTTTTCACATAACCGGCCGATTTTAAGTTGACCGGTCCAGTCAATTTGGAGAAATTTTCACACTGACTCTAGAAACGAAAAAATCTTTAAAGTGGTGTTTTTTGAGACCTTTAAGCTATTTTTACAAATAATCTCCGAAACTATTTGCCGGAATTTTGGAGAATATTCTTAACTATTCAGAAGTGGATATAGTCGCTTAAGAAGAAGGATGTGACCAGACTAATTTATTAAGAGTATTATCAAACTATATATATATATATATATGTTCTTATTAACATTTAGACATGTTTGTACAAAATAAATTTCTAGTTAATAAATTGTCTTTATTATTTTTATATGTTATCATTTGTAACGAATAGTGAATACTCCTTTACAATTTTTCCTATGCAAATAACTCACACACATCATTAACGCTGCTTACTAGAAAACACATTCCAAAATAAAATCGCCGTGAACGCAAAGCATTTCCTCAATGACAGTAATCTAATCAGGAAAACACAAAGCAGAAAAAACAACAAATATTCCAGTGAGAATGCAAAGGGAAAAGAAGTGGGATATGCCAAACATTTCCGAGGCATTGCAGAGCGCCACAAGCAAAAGAGGGGAGTGCACAAAGCTGACATGCGCACTGAGTAAAAATTCTTCCAAGTACACGAGTACTTTCATTTACAATACGCTCAGTGGCGCTCTGCGGCGAATGAGCACAGGAAAGCACAAAGCGCAACCAATGACGTCATTGAATTTTGCAAATTTGATGACGCGAATTTGAGGCCGACCTATTTTAGGAGGCCTTTGATGTTGCGAGCACTTGGCGCGTTTTTTTGTTGTTTTTGTGTGCCATAAATAAAGAGAACAAGCGTGTGAATGATGAAGAGAAGTGTGGCGCGAAGAGAGTTTTTCTCATATATGATATACCATACATACATATGATTATTGGGATATAAAAAGAAAATTATTTGAAATAATACAAGAGAACGGAGCAAAACTTTCGGGGAAAAAGTAAGATCCAATACAATAAATTGAATAAGATGATGCAAGTTGTAGTAAATTTGCATGAATGGCGCTTAATTAGAGTTACAGAGTTACTAAAAATTGTGAAAGAAGGTTAACTCTTCCAATGGAGTGCCTGTTACGTATACGCTATGGTAGGTTAAATATCTTCCTATATATGTACAGTCAATATAATATTTCTTCTAAATAAAGCAAAAAATTTAGTAAAATAGTTTCTTATTTTGATATTATTATCATATAAAAACAAATGTTAGAACGCAATAATTATGAGACTACTTGGCTTGGTTGGCTAAGAAATAAATATTAATGCTAATAAGTGCGGCAACTCATTGAAACTAGGTAAGTGTTTTACCCCTTTTTAATGACCTAATTGGCTAATAGCTCTGCAAGTATTTGGAATCCTTTCTGATATACCCCATAACGGGTGATCTAAGTAGAGGTACTTTTTTCCATAATCTTATTTTGACAGGTCACGCGTTAGTCGTGTCGAGCTGTCATGTTATTATGTTATTTTTGACTACTTTTGGTAGTATATCTAATGCTTTATTTGACCCTAATTAAATGTTTCTCAATTAGTACAACATACGAATAAATATTTAAAACGCTACAGAGCTGGATGAACACATGTTTCTAGAAGAAAGAGAAAATAATGAATTATACAACTTAAACCTTTATTCCTCTTCAATGCTTTGTTACATGAGTTATACAGAGATGAACGATAATCAAATATTTAAGGCCATGTATTCTGATTTTCTAACGACTTTAGAAACAAAAATTGTTATAAATATTTTTAAGAAAGAAAAAATCTATAAGCGAACTCCATATTTAGTTTTTGTTTTTGTGGGGTAAATAATCTAGATCTAGATTTTTCTTTTGCATCTGGATTCTATAATATATGTATCTATATCAAATTTCTTGTGTCTATTATTTAGCTGACCGTGTGAACATTATACCCTCTACCAAACAAAAAGAATTATTGGAACCCATTTATTAGACAATTGTGGACCTTTTTCCTTTCTATTTTTTGTTACTTTTCGAATTTAGTGTTCCAGTATCACTAGTTGACTTTTGGCCAAAAATATCGGTTATGGTGTGATTGCCGGTCAGAATAATCTAACATCACTTTTGTATTTGAATATCTCTCTATATAATTTTCTTTAGGAAATCATTCCAATATTTCAGCAAAACGGATACCATTAGATCGGTATAGAGTGTTACTGTTACTAAGCCAGCTTTGTCTGTATTATACAATTCCTACTATTCCTACAATAATACTGTATGAGACTCGGCTGGGTTTTGGACTAATTTAATTCTTCGAAAAATTGAGTGAATAGGAAGTTTTCGTTTTTCTCGGTATTTGAAGCTAGCCTCCAACAACTAAATTTTCTTTTCGAATTTCGAATTTTTTTCGAATTTCAAAATTTTTTTGAATTTCGAAATTTTTTCGAATATTGAAAAAATTGTTATTTATTTCGGCTAGCAAGTGCCTGAAAAAAGCAATCAGAGGTCAAAGTCGCATCTTCGAAAAAAAAATTATATTTCATACTTTAAATAGTGGTCTGGATTTGAAATATTATAACGACTATGAGGCAAGCCTGGATGCCCATCATTTTCGTTTTTTTAGAGTTTATAAAATAAAGTTTTTATTATTAATGATTAAACTCATTTTCGAAATTCGAAGGCATGTATTTCGATTTTGGCGGCTAATTGAAAAAAAGAGAAGCTACATTTTTTCTTAAAAAAAAAATAAAATTAAAAATCAAGTCTTTCGAAAGAGTGAGGTAACAGGAATTTACCCGTTTTTCGAAATAAGCCTCCAAGAACTATTTAATCTTACTTAATACTAACAAAGTTATAAGATCAGATTTCTAAATCTTAATACATTTATGACATAAGCATGTATGGTGCCCATATTTTTCCCTTTTTATAATTATTTTAATATAATTTTTTTTCATTAATTGTTTCTTAGATTCATTTTCGAAATTCGAAGTTGGAAAATTCGATTATGTAGGCTATTTTCAAAAAAAACGAGAAACTTCATGTTTTCTTTAAACAAACAAAATTGGTCGATTTTGCCATACTCAGTAAGTCTGGGAAGCACTTTCATTGATTTTTTCCATGTCCGAACTAGTTCCTATAAAAATATGTGGAATTTTTTACTCAAAAATTTTTTCTACAGATTTGTTTTAAAGAAATTTTATTTTACGATATTGATAAATAAGCCTTATAAGGACTTTAGGACTTTAATATATTATTATATATATTAACTTCAAACAAATACTTTAATTCGCCAAAAGTATGTATATTATCGCTCTCGTACCCAAACTGAAATCACGAATATGAACATATCAAGCAAATTCCGTTGGCTTTACTTTATTAAGTGCGCTTGGCAACGCTGTTTAAAACAACTTTCGTTAATAAAGCTGCCAATTCACATTTTATTCTTAAGAAATATTAAAATCTCTTCATAACACATCAGTGCATATCGTAAAAACTAACATTTATTGGAATAAACATTTGCATAACATAACCTCAAATTGCGTTATTTTTATGGACCGTCACCTTCGAAACTCCCCAGCGCTTGGGTAAAGCGCTTTGAGAGCAATTTCAGCCAAAATCGCAAAATGAAAATATGTGGGCATATAAAAGTAAATTATGGAAAACTATGATTACCCAAATTTTAATAGTTATTTATTGCTTTTACATGAGCGCGGGAGGCAGTTCCGCATGCCAGAAAAAAGTTGACTGGGCCCCGTGCCAGCAGAGCGACAAAACTTGTTTATAATAAAGAAAGTATTAACACAACAGCGCCTAGAGGCAGAAAAGGCTTGTAAAAATTTTCCCTCACACATGTCTATCGATATACAATATCTATCGTGCATAACTAAACACACACATACAAAAATCCATAAAAATATAATATATAGATTTACATGCGAACATTTAGTGCTTTGTTGTAGTTGTGTGTATATATTTATAAATTCGCGTTGGCGTTTGGCATTTATTTGCAGTGTTTTGCCGTGACAATCAACTGACAGCTAAACAGCGCACTTTAAATTCATCGTTTAGCTGTCGTTAAATGCGAATACACGATTTACGAGTTCGTACGTTGCCAATAATATCGGCACAACACAACCATTAGCGCGCTCCCCCACGTTCCTGCAAATCATAAGTAGAAAACAAAGCGCTTTCTAATTAGTTGCAGCATCGATGTTCAGGCTATCGCTGACGTCAAAATGGAAAAAATAACACTAAGAAATTAAAAAAAAAATTAAGAAAAAAATAAAAAAAAACCAATAGTAAGCTTCGTCATGTGTCATAATTTTGGCATTTGTTCGTGGCATAGCGCACATACATATGTTTGGTACAAGTAATGGCTCGTGCAATGGATTATCTAATGGCAAGAGAGTATTTTTTAATGGGTTTTCCATAGCGAATAGAAATCTCATAACTTTAAGGTTAGCCGAAGTATAGCTTTCTATTATAAGCAAACTATCTCCCTGCACCAATTTGTTTGTTAAAAGGATATAAAACAAACTACATCTTGAGATCAGTCGCATGTATGGCAGAGTGGTCTAATCTGAACAATTTGTTCGAAGACTGCATCGTTGCCTTGCAGAATAATCTATGCCAATACAATTTTTCCTGTCTTCGAAACATTTTTAAAAGCACTTTCTGGGATAGCCTTTAGCTCCTTCTGCGAATTTTTCTCTTCGACTGACTGAAAATGGGTTCCGAGAAGCGGCAATTTTAATTTGAGGAACAAGAAAAAATCACACTGGACCAAATCTAGCGAATACGGTGGTTGATCTATGGTATTCATTGTCTTTTCGGTTTTGAATTCGCTCGCAATCGTTCCATCCTTTTGAAAATAAAAAAATCAGCGTTATCGGAGAGATAGAACGCGTTTCATACCCAAAATATCAGACAAAATCATTCGAACTTTCTTGCCTTCTCTCTAACACTTAACTCACGATTTTCACCATATCCTTTACTTTTTTAATATATTTATCAGTTGTTATATGTCACCTCTTCCTTCTGTTAAAATTCGTCGAAGCTAAAGCAACAGTGAACATTCTAACGTTATTCACCATAACATTAGGTTAAGGTCGGTTCGATGGCGGGTCCAGAGTTCGCACATAGACTACTGTATGCAATCCTTTGTGAAGCCATAAAAACATAACTCCTGTATTCGACCTGAGAAGTCAGAAAAGCGCCTTATGTCCAAAAAAAATTTGTTCAGGCGTTTATTTTTTATATTCACCAGCTCGCTGGGATAACTGAAAGCATGAGCTCGCAACCACGACACAGTCCTGAATGAAGTGTTGAGATGTTTTTATTTCGTCCTCCACACAGCTTCTGCAGTTGGCTCCCGGTAAGCTTCTCAACCTTACAGCATCGACGCCGATAGGGCAATGACCTGTTAGAACTTTCACAACTAGGCAGAAGCTAGTCTTAATGAAGGCAAAGTGCTCGCTGGATTACTTATGTTCGATTTTGAGCCAAAAGAATCTTTCGACTGCGTATGAACTGATGGTAGCCAAGCGCTGGCCAAGCTTCTACAAAGCTGACTGTGATTATCGAAGCGTTAGAGGGTGGTAAATATAACAAACACTCCCAGCTAGGAGTACATATTTCCTGCGAAGCACAAATTTCTTCATCTTTTTGGAATAATATTGAAAAATTACTGTTTAACCAGCGAAAGTTAATTAATCCTCAGATAACTTTATTTGTATTTGTATTATTTGAAGAGCTTAAAAGTTCAAGGAATGGAACTTGTTTCTAAGAGCAGGTATATACACTGTTGGACACTCTGCTGGGAATTGAACCAAACCAATTTTTTCCATAGATTGAGTGCCATGTAAAAAGTAATTTGCCCGAATTTCATATTCAGCCTTAAAAATCGAAATAGTTTTTTCGAATTTCGAATATGAGCTTATTAAAAATATCACTATTAATTACAGTATGCAAGTTCCCGAAAAAGTGATAAGAGGCCGAGGTTTGATCGCCGAAAAAATAAAAATTGTATATTTCACAAATAATGTCCCAAGTTTGATACCGTTTAACATCAGTCAGGTCTAGCTCGAGTTGGTTTAGCTTTTAGCAAGATTTAGCTTTTTACACTTTCTCGAAAGTTCAATGACGCATTTTGATACATATTCTGAGGTAACCTTTGCTATGTGGCTTATATCATTTCAATTCTATGAATACTGAAGTACGTTCTTCTTAAAAGTTATAATATTTAAGTCGCTTGGTTTACAGATTTTGTGATATGCAGAGGTGCAGCACCCTTTCCAGTGATATGGTGGGTACATATTTGGAAAGTTAGTTTAAGATGTCGATCCCAACAGGCACTTTACTTGGGCAGCTGAGAACGCGGGTCTGTTGTACTCTAAAATTCTATATAAATGATCATAAGCTCCACTCGAAACGACAAAACGCTTGGACCTTGCACAGACTCGTTAAGACAGCTAGTGTAGGTTTCGGATATGTTAACTCCTGGTTTGCCGAAGGTGAAACTATTTCAATCTCGGTCTTGAAATGACTGGAAAATGGAGAAAAGTCCTGCACGGTTTCAAACAACTTCGACAACAACAAGATTTTAAGCCATACCGTATGAATGCTTACTGAATAATGTACAGTAAGAACTCCTACGAATATGGCAAGGTGAACTTTGCAAAAGCATAATACAGTAATATTAAGCATATAATCATTTTCGCATCACTGGCTGTCGGCTAAATCCAATTGACTAATGGATATATTGCAATAAATTTAATTAGCTTGAATGAATATACATTAAAGCGGGTCGATTTACAGGGGACCAAAAAAAGGAAAATCGAATGTGCGGGAAATGTTTTACGGCGCGTCTAAATAACTTTGCACAGCTGGTCCAAAACCAGTTTCGAGTCAATAATTTTTAAGGCGTATTTTTTTGGGTATCAAGAAATTTGTGCGCCACTTTTTGAGATATCCGAACGAAATTTAATACAAAAGCGCATTTAGATATTTTATTGATAATTTGCCGGAATCGCTCAGATCGGACAACTACAAGGTGAGTTCCAAAATAAACAGAACTTAAAAGAAAAAACAGAACAAATGTTTTTTTTTTTGCAAAATCAATTTATTATAACTTCACTTCCAATCAATGAAATGTCATGATTGTCTCACTGGACAATCGATAAAGATTGCAGATTCTAACGCACCAGTCGACATATAGATGGCACCACTATCAAAAAGTCCCGTTTACTTTGGAACGCACCTTGTATATCACATATCTGCCATATAACCGATTTTTCATATTTTTTTAAGAAGTTTCAGGCACAATAGACCTGCTTTCTCAGCTGTCCCCTGTTGGGATCAGCTTAACCTAACCTAACCTCATGAATATTTTCCAAATATCTACCCACCTTATCACAAGATTCAAAAACTAAGCGACTTAAAAATTATAAGCTTTTAAGAGAAACGTACTTCAGTATTCCTGGCCTTAAAAATCGGTAGTTCGAAACCGATTTTATAGACTTTTAGGGCAAGTTATCCAGACCCGCTCTAATGTACCTACTATATATGTACATATATTATAAATAGGAAAGCGAAATGAATGACCACTAACATTTATGCGTACAGCCACAATATTGAACATGACACACGCATTATTAATGAATAGCTACAATGCAGAACAGCATAACTCCATTTCACGAAATCCTATAATTAGCACATCTAAAATTTGAAATATGACATCAAATTTTCTATATTAAAGTTATAAATATGCAGACTGTCAAAACGACAACTTAAAACGATTCATAATTTCTGCAATGGAGTGCAGCACAAACAAATTTGTGGCAACAACGCAATTGCGTGCCAACTGGACTTATGCGCTTTGGGCTTGCGTCCACAAATAGGCGCATATGCTAATTCCGAAATAAATGTAATCGCATGCGCGCATATTAATAATTAAGAACACGCATATTTCGTCGATTTCGCGCTATTTTAATGACGGCGATGAGTGCGGTTTGAATAACGAGCTCGCGAAGTGAGAATGCACAGTGCTTGCACTCAGGCGCATTAAATGAGTACTTCAAATTGCAATTTTAATTAATAAAATTCACATGTGTATAAACAAAACTACAAATAACCACATAAGTTATTTATAATTTGCAATGCATGCAGTGTAACTATTTTTTTTTTTGTTTTGTAAAATTCGGCTGGAATTCAGCGAAATTATAATTATTATGTAAACACTGAAGTTCAAAGCGAATTTCTCTGTGAAGATGCTTGAATTATGACTGCGTTTTTAGTGAATGCATATAATAAAGCAGCAAAGATTTACAACAGTCGACTGTTGTAGGCGTGTGGGTTGAGTGAGCGATTGCCACTCGGTGGGCTGATAGCAGCCTGGAAGAAAATTCCGCAATTTTCATTGAAGGTTTGAGGTAACAGTCATAGTATGAAAGAAATTCACAAAATTCATTAGGTTGGAATTAAATTTGAGTGAATTTTTCATGTCTTTCACTTTTCCAAAATGTGGTGAATTTAAATCTCCGCCTTCGACAGCATCCCTAAACTCTTGGATCATTGCGTCGCAGCAGCTATAGGTGCTTACTTTTTCTCTGGTCACATATCGATGAGAGATATGTAAATAAGAAGAAGTCGCTGGAGAAGAGATGCAGTGGGCTTACTCTAGAATGAGTCGAAACTAAGAGAGAAGGTTGGAGAAGAAGTTTTTTGTAAGAATCTCTTCGTGTTTAACAGACGTTGGTCTACAACTAGCCTCTCTGCTACTGCGAGTTCCTTTCGACCTAGCGTGTTCTTCGCTAGATCTATCTAAACTTCATGGCTTTTGCCCTGAGCTCGTCTGTGGAATTTTATACAATGAATTTGGTATAAAATGAAGTATTATGACTTTTTGGAATCTTTACGAAATTTCTTTGCGGTCGAACTTTAATTTATTATTTTTTCATAAATATTTTCCACGATTCCACATCTTATTTGAAAATTACGAACGTTTTTTTCAATTTTTAATAAAAGGAAAACTTTGGGCGTCACATAGCTCATTTTGAATTATTAGAGACTCGTTTTGAGGAGAAATGTCAAATTACAGTGAACTTTTAACCATAAAAAAATAAAGTGTGGAAGTTGATGGAGGAATTTTGTAGTGAATAGAGCAGCTTGAGTGTAAAACTTGATCAAATGCACGTCGGCCAAAAATCACAAAGGGTCAGCCTTCTTTAAACCGCTTCGGGAAGATGGAACTTGGGAGTTGATAATGACATGAAGACCTGGATTTCCACATAATCCAAATACAAAATTATCCTTACATTAGTCCGAAAGGTTCGACGTATACAGAGTACATAAAAGACTCTAGCATGTATTTTTTTATGGTCCTCGCTTTGCAAGCAAGTATTATATAGATATAGATCACTTGAGGAGGCTAAACCAGGCACTCCGTAAGATTGAGGAAGAAAAGTGTAAGTATATTAGTACTAAGCGAAAATTGAGACAAGTTGTTTTTAATCCTTTAAAATCCAACCACCCCTTTCTTTTTCTATTCTCAACCTCAGATTACTCTTAAATTATTTTTCCATTCGATTTTTTTTAAATGATTTTGCCACTATGATATTCTTCTGCTTTCAAAAATTATTGATCTTTTTTTTGAAAAAGTTTCGTTTGAATTGTCAGTATTATGAGATAATCAGCTGTCAAATCTTCAAAAAAATGTAGACTAAATCAGAAATTTAATAACCCACTCATATATGTATGCATTAATATTTACCACAAAAAAAATATATATTTTTTTAAAACCTGACTTTTATTCCAGTAAATACCACCGTTTATCCCAAACACCTTTGCGCCTAACTCCTAAAAGAATGCTACGCCTAAACACTTGCTCTGCACGTCGACTCGTTTACCATGCCAAATTAGGCCTTTTGTTGCATTTAGTTTGTGTGCGCGTTGGTACACAGCCAGCAACATGCAGTTGCAACATGCTGCAGCGCTCTGACGCTTTCTCAAAATCACCAGTGACGCGCGCGACTGCAGTCAACTCAACGTCCCTGAAGAGTTTCGATGCTTTTGTGTAGGCGTTTAGGTGCGCTTGCCAGTCTGCACGTGTACGGCAGCAAGTGTCATATTTATTTAGACACACACACGCACATGCAGATTTCTAATATTTACAAATATGTTTATGACTACAGGGAAGTAAGGGCATAAGTGCTTCGCATGGCAAAAGCGCTTTAGGCTTGCCACTAACAATTCTGCAAGGCAATATGCGTTTGGAAGCAGCTGCGTGGAAAATTGCATTTTACAGGTCTCCCAGCGGCACAAAACCATTACTATTAGTATGCAGGCACTCACTATACATATATGTATGTATATATGTGTGTGTGTAACATGCATTATACATGTTTTTGTATGTATTCTTTGGTCACAAAACAAATTGCAGTCACGTCAGCTCTTTACTAGGCTCCTATGTGTTTGCGTGTGTGTGTGTAAGCGCTTTCATTTTAAAAATTTATTACAAAACATGCCTGCAATTTTAGCAGAAATAAATTGAACCTTTTTACATAATATGGAGATTAAATTTATGTGGTTTTCCACCGGCTGTCACTGCGTTATGTAAACATATGCGAATTGTAAAATTTAACAGCAACATGGAAATATGTTAATAAATTATATGTTTTGCCATAAATGAGATATTTTGAACTAAAGCAAATAATGCAAAGTGTGGCTATAGTAATTTGGTGCCGATTCATTGTATTCATAGAATTTTGGTATTACTTAATCCGGACTGACACATAGATGGCGCTGGTAGAATGAAATTCATATGAGTTTTAGTTAGACTTGACTTTCAAAAAGTACGCGTATGAATTTGACAGATATCTGATCATTAGTTTGTGAGTTATGTCATTTTGAGTGAAGCAACATTGTTATTGTGAAAAAAATTTATAAAAACAAATCCCGCGTCTTTATAAAATAATAATTTTTGAAGAAAAAAAATACAGTTGAAGCACAAACTTGGCTTGATAAAAAGCTTTCGGACACTGTCCCCGTAAAATCAATCATCAAGGATTGGTATCCTGAGTTTAGACGTTGTGAAATGAGCACCAAAGATAGTGAACGTTCAAAAGAGGTTGTCACCGACAATATCAATAAGTCCAGAAAATATATTATGGATGACCGTAAAGTGAAGTTGTTCGACATAACAGGCACTCCAAAATATCAGCTGAATATATAGACCGTATCAGTCACGAATATTTAGGCATGAGAAGGCTCTGTGCGAAGCAAGTGCCGTGCGAGCTCATTTTTGAGCAAAAGCAACGAAGAGTTGATGAATCGGGACAGTGTCTGGAGAGGTTCAAGCGTGATAACACCGAATTTTCGAATCGATAAGTGACAATGGACGAAGCATGACTCCATCATTTCACTTCGAAGTGCAAACGACTGTCATTCAAGTGGATTGCAGATGCCAAACCAGCTTGAAAGCAAAAAAAAACAAAAAACAAAACAGGACTGGCACGGTTATGGCGTCTGTATTTTGGGATGCGCACGGAATAATTTTATTGACTACCTTGGAGAAGGAAGGGCCATCTATAATGACTATTAGATTGGACAGTTTGAAGGACGAAAAAGCCAAAAAATGACCGCATTCGCCAAGACAATGCACCGTGTCTCAAGTCGGTGAAAACGATGAGAAAAATCCATAAGTTGGGCTTTGAATTGCTGCCGTATCGACCGTATTCTCCAGATCTAGCCTCGAGCTACTTTTTCTATTTCCAGATCTCAAAAGAATGATCGCTGCGAATGAAGAGGTGATCGTCGAAACTGAGGCCTATTTTGAAGCAAAGCATAAATCATACTACAAAATTGGTATCGAAAAGCTGGAGGGTCGCCATAATCAGTATAATATCCTTGAATAAAGCTGTGTTGGATTAAAAAAAAAAAGCGAATTTTGCCAAAAAAATGTGTGTTGTATTATAATAGGATGGGAACTTTTTAATTGACGTGTTATTTATAGCTTGCAGATGGACGGACGGACGGATATATAGTCTCTCGGAATTCAATTCGTCTCGTCATCCTGGTCATTTGTATGTACATAACCATATGACCATCTCGTTTAGTTTTAGGTTAGGTTAGGTTATACTGGCCGGCTATCACATCATACATGGACCTACTGCCAGATGAAGATTCAGTATAATTTGAGGTGAATAATTTGTCACACAGCACATCAAGGTTTTTTCCGAACTTTAATAGCAGCTTGATATCTACGTTGGAAACTACGTTCAGTGCTTTGAACTCCGAAGCTCCTAGATATATGAGTCGAATTCTAGATAAAGCTGGAGAAAGGCTTAGTAAGTGTTCCAGCGCATCTCTCATGTTAACTTCTCTGCACTTTTGGTTGATTCAAACAACCTTTAGGTGAACTAAACTAATATATGTAGTCTGTGAAACATATTGCCAGAGGATAAAAATTGTTAAAAACTATCCTAAAAGTTCCTCAAAAATATAATTTTAACGCATCTATAATACAACTAAAATATAACAAAAAATAATTTAACTGTCGGAACACCCTAATATACATACAGTCGAGCCCCAATTTGCCTTTGTTTGCTTAATTTCCGTATCATCTTTATTTACACATAACGACGGCGTCAAACAAACTCATAAATATCTGATTAACTGCTGTTACGCGCTGGTAAAACAATATTTAATTGGCTCTTTGATAAATATATTTGCACATGGATGGCGCTTTGTATGTATGAGCATGAGTAATTAAGTATAATTACAGTGCGATTAATGGGACTTGCGCAGATGGTTTAAGTATATCACCCAGCTTAAAACTAAAATACATAAATAAAGTTAAATATTTGATGTAAATGCTTATAGTATATACATTGTATGTAGGTCTACTAAGAGAATAGTTCTATAAGAAAGAATAGATCTACTAAGAGAATAGTTCGACTAAGATCTGATCAAATTTGACCAGGACTGACAAAAAGTACATTCTACATTAGACACGAGTCTAGCTTTGATACTCTAAGAGAGATGAGATCCTCTGATATCTCTCTCGCTCTCTGCCAATACGACCACTTCCAAGCACTGCTTCTTTAACATTTCAATGTTATCATCATTAACAGAGATGGATGGACGACGCACTTGAGACAAGTTTTCGATGACGTGCCATAATCCTTCTACAACAGTTTCAACTATTCCATATTAGAAATTTCCTTGGAAAAACAAAAGCGTTTGTAGAATTTTTTTTTATTAGTAAAATTCGCCAAACTTTTACAGACAGCTGTCAAACACACCCCAATCGGCATATAGAGTTCAAACTTCAAACAAACATCAAAAAGTATATACCAATCTAAAAAAAATATTTATCAGTTAGACTTGCACATGAAGCTTAAATGGACACATCCGCGTCAAATTTACTACTCAAATGATTAAAAAAATTTTTTAGAAAATTCCTACTTTAAATGAGTTCCTTGACACATCTAAATATTCATATCTAACGGCCCAAAAGTACAAACTTTGCTAACTCTTAGCCAAGCATATCATTTTATTACTTTCAACTTGCAACTTCAACACGATAGTGTGGCTGTGGACTTGCTTTTGGTGCGCCGCCGTCAGCCGTAAGCCAGTAGTTGGTGCTATCAGCAGCTGCAGCCACCAAGAATTGCAGTGTAAATTTAAACTTGTTTACAGCTATGCGCATATACACACAAGCACACGCGTGTTCTTACGTTCCACAGCTGGCGAGCTCATAAATCACTCGACTTCCACCAACCACAACTCATGATTTACGCTGTGCGCCGTGTCGAGACATTAACTTTCTTTATGAAAACTGCCACGCTGGCGGAGTGTGTGTGTTTGTGTGTGTGCATTTAAAAATTTAACGGTTTACTAAGCTGCACTTCTTGCACGAGCACTTTCTGGCGCTCAAAAGCTTGTAAGGGCTTGCGTGTGGCGTGGTTTGGGTTTGAAATTGAAGTGAAAGGAAGTGCTCTTGTAATGTTGGCAGTTATTGCAGATGCTAGGAAAAGTAGTTTTAAACCATCGCAACATGTTGCAACAGAGTATAATAGTTTTATTCCACGAACGGTTGTTTCTAAGACCCAAATTAAGGAGGAAATGGTTTGAGGGTTTCGAAAAATCAAATTTTTTTTATTGTTTTATTAAACTTTCAAGTTGATCCGAGTAAGAGTTTCGGAGATACTGCCATGAGAATTTGTGCACTCGAGACTAGCTACACCAAGTGGGCTGTTTTTAAATGCGTTTTTGTTAAAACTGTATGTTTTGAAGTCGGTTGATAAGATTTGCCGAGAACTACGCAACCGAGCTTCTTGAAAATTTGGACAGGTCATTGAGATACAATTCTCAAAGACTTAAACGAAGGAAGTTTTTTCACTTTAAATGGTCCTGTGAGGATTTATCTTGCCAACCCGGGCGCATCTTTTTTCCAAGGGGCACCGAAAATGGCGTCGCAATGGCCGAGTTAAAAATATTTTTTTTTTTCAAAAAATTTCAGAATTTCTTTGTTAATAACGTAAATTTGTAACAATAAAAAATTCTAATAAAATATTTAATTTTTTATATGAGAAGAAAAGGCTGTTTTTCCCCGAGGAAACCCATGTAATGCCTTAATAAGGTATAGATGACGAGACGAGTTGAATTTCATGTGATTGTCTGTTTGTTCGTCTGACTGTGGCTTAGGTGAAAATTATGATATCTTGATGAAACTTACTATACATATTCCCTGGTTCTCCTATATTTTTATTGCAGGTCGGATATGATTGAAATCGGTCTATGGTAGACGTTGATATAAATTTCATATCCATAGTATAGTTGTTTTTCGGCAAAAACAACCGTTGTCTCTTTTATAAAGCGACAATCTCGTGTCTGAGTCCCCTAACACTCGATGGCAGGAAGTTGGATGTGTCTAAAGAGGTAAAATTTCTTGGCCCCACATTAATCTCAATCTTACGGTGGAGTAGGCATGTGGATTTAACACTGTCCAAAGCCACCAAGGCACTTATGGCAAGAAGGCCCCTAGCCGGCAGATCCTGGGACTGCAAGCCAAGTATCACAAGATGGCTGTATATCATGATAAGAAGGCGTACTATCACTTATGGAGCGCAGTCTTCGGTATGCGAACCGCAGCACTTGAAGTCATACCGCTGCATCTAGTGATCAAACAGGTACCGAAACATACTTTGCTGCTAATGGGAAAGTGTTTCGGAAAAAAGAGAAGATAATGTCGTTTCATTAAAAAAGGTACCCCACAAGCCTTTCTTCTAAGGGGGAAGAGGGTTAATTTAACAAAGAAGTTCAGAGTTACTCTCGACAGTAAGTCAGAGTGATTCCACGCTCGACATACTAGTGAGGGGCAGCACTATTCAGTGGTATACTGACGGCTCGAAAACACCCGAGAGAATTGGAGTAGACATTCTGTGACCGCATACCAAACTATGCATACCAATCTGGTTCCACACTATAAACAAGCTGCTTCCAACGGAGAAGAGGGTGACGAGGGAACCACATTGGCAGCAGGCAGCAGGAATACGCCGAGCCATCTGGAAGGGTACAACTTTGCAAGGTTTAACTAAATGATCGGGAGGTTGAGACAAATTCCGCCTCTGCTCTATATAGGGCCTTGGAGACTCAGAAAGCACTTGTGCAACATGGACATAGCAGCCAGACAGCAGACTCCTAGAATTGTTTAGGATGTTGGATCTTTGTGACCATGCGTGATATAGGGGAGGACACAATAGACTATAGATCGTAGTGTAAAGCCTCAATTTTTACTATCTATCTATCTATAATAATTGCCAACCGCCGACTGATTTTCATATATGTACCTAATGTAATAAGCCCTTTTTTGTTTTGTGCCTTTAGAAGAGTATACAATAATCGGTTGCATCCGCACTAGCCCTTCCTTTATTCGATTTCTTTAATTTTTCCGTTTCTTAACGGTATGTGGTTATTGGCCACGTTCAACTGCTGCTCTAATTAGTACCATTTATTTTCTTTTTTATTGTTTGCATTGTGTGCGTGTGTGTGTGCGCGTGTATAAAATGCCAATCAGCACTAATAGGATTATTCCAGAAAATTTATTTCACACGCACAAATCGTAAATTTAGCATTTTGCAAAACATTTTCGAATTGCTGCGCAGCGCTTTACACACGCCAGCGCTTACACATACATATTTATCGATATATATGTATATGTGAATGTGTATGTTTGTAATTAAGTATTTGTCACATTTTGTGCATAAGCTCGCCTCACCTACACGAAAATGTGATTTGGCCACTATTTCCAAGCTTTCTATTTATACGAAATTGTTCTGCCGTCCGGCGATGAGTAAACAACGCAAAGGTGACATAATAAACGGAAATAAAACGCTGAATCAAATCGCTTTGTAAACGCAATGTTTTACATGTGTAAAAGCAAACAACATAAACAAACAAATAAATAAGACGACCACGAATAAATGCCACTTTCATGCAAATGCAAAGCAAAATAGTTTCAATTTTTATTCGCCAGCCGACGGCATCGTCAACGCCGTCGCCGGATTGCAAGCGCCCACGCATTATGAGTACGCAGAGGCGAAAATATACATTTCGAAAATAAATACAATGACCTTCTTAATGAAATGCGCGCCATGCCAGGCGATGCGTTGCGCGAACACACATGGAATGCGCCGAAGTGTTGGTTCAACACACGGGTATGTATGTGTATGTGCCTGTGTAAATAAATTCCATAAAGCTACTTAACCTTTCGAGCGCACTTCGAATAATGCATGATTTATTTATTATGCGCACTCACATACTTATGTACATATGTGTCTAAATATAATTGTAGTTTTTATTATTTGCACTCGCGTATTTGCTGACTTGCAGCGGCTGTAATAGCGCCAGCGCCCTTCTCATGCTTCGTGTGGCAATGCTGGCACGGCAAACCTGTTTTCCGCTAAAATTTTTCAATAATTTTAAATGGAAATCGCGAAATTTGTGTTTACAAACAAAGTATTGCCAGAATTTATGTACTGCATGTGGGTGTGCGGTTAATGAAAATACTTAAGTTGGCGTTATAATAGCTATGGTTGGAGTAAATAGTCGCACGGCGTTAGAGAACATTATTTAGTGGCGGTTTTAATAACATAAACACCATTTATTTACGTCAAGCGACGCAATATTGATTTATGAAGTGATTTTTACTTATGGAAATTTTTGAAAATGTTATCCACCGATATTTATTAACACCACTTTACCAATTTTCTTAAAGGAGCTTAAATTAAGACCATGCAAGGAAATCAAATATGCAATGAGGTAACCTGAAAGCTATCGACCAACATTATAAAGCTGCTTTGAATCATTAAAAAGTAATATATCATGAACATTTCTTAAACTGATGTTTGAAAACGTTTACTGCATGTTTATGCCTTTATGGTTTGACAGTGCGTATGAGTAATTTACCGAACACAGTAAGAATTACAAATAAGAAAAATAGACAGATAGATAGGAAAATTGAGGCTTTGTACTGCAGCCTTTGGTCTATAGTGCCCTCGCATAAACCACAAATCGTCACAAAGGTCCTGAACAATTCCATGGAACCTAGGGTCTTGAGCCCACTTCTACAAATTAATTTGCAATCCAGAATCAGATGTTCAGGATTTTCCTGTTCCATGTCGCAGAACCGACAGTATGTGCAAGAGACTACACCGTTGTTGTACAACTGCTTCCTGAACCTGTGGTGCCCTGTATACAGCGAGACAAGAAGGCATAATTTGTCTCGTGGGAGGTTGAGCATTTCCTAAAACCTTGCAAGGTTGTACCCTCGTAGAAATAGCTTGGCATGGCGTATTCCTACTGCCTGCTGCCAACGTTATCCTTTCCACATTCTCTGCTCCATGCGGAGCAGCTTCTTTACAGTGTGGGAGCCCACTGCAATGCATAGCTTTGGCTCCATTATTTTGGATACTGCCGCAGAGCGGGCAAGAAAAAGTAAGGAAATGTTAAGTTTGGTTGTAATCGAACATATACACTCTGCATGTCGCAAGGGTTAAGATAGGTTAAGAGGTCGATCCTAATAGGTATCTCACTTGAACAGCATTGAACGCAGGTCTATTGTAGTACATAAAAACTCCAATATACTGCCTTTTAAGAACCTTACGGATCGACCAAGCACTTTGAGCCTGTTACAAATTTGTGGTACCGGCTAATATTAGTTTCGGCTCGCAAGGATCAAAGCTGGGAAAATGTTTTTAAGAATGAGGAAAACGTTAAGCAGATAAACGATTCCTTAAACTATTACAGATATGTATAAACGATTTTAAGTTGGAAATCCGGTAGAAACTATATTGAGGTTAAGACAAGGTGAAGACCGATTAAATTAACTTTTGACATTGCTCAAGTATATTCGAAACTGCGTAATTTTGTTGACATATTCTATATAAAGTTGGCAGAATAACATAAATATTTTTGTACGTGGTATAAGGGTGCTGGGCTGCTTTCATACGACTGCGGTATTAGGCTATAGCACATTCAATATTATTCGTTCACTTAATTTTGTTAAGACATCCTTCATATTAACCGATGTATACGGAAAAGGCCAACCAGAAGTTTGATATTATGGTATTAGGTGTTTGGTGACGGATTTATATGGTTTTGTATGGCTATATACGCGAGTCTACCCATTTTTAGCACAAGAGCAAGATGTTATCATAAAAATATTCTCTCGACATTTTAATACTAGACCTCACAGACTGAGCGGTAAAAGGTCAGCCATAGACAACGCGACCCATATATTCGGGAACTTGAAAAGTCATGTGCTCATTTCGACAATTCTCTGTTCTGAGAGCACAAATACATCTTCAAATCACTTCTCATATTTTATTAATGTATTATAATTATATATTTCTCACAGCTGGTAGCCCTTTTCAAAATATTTTTGCTCAAAACCATGCTTTAAACTGTCTAGTGTGATGTACATAATCAAATATTTTATTTATTTTAACAAATTATTAGATTTAATATTAAAGTAAGTGGAAACTCAAAAATATTTTAATAGGTACTTATATTATTTTGTTATTTTTTATTTAATGTTACATCGCCAATAAAATAATTCATTGAAATTGAATACAATTCGATTATATATTTTTTTATTATGAACAAGTGGCAACTCCCTTAAAATATTTTTCACCTTAAAAAATTCTTTCTTAAAATTCTAAAGCTTGTAGTGTCTTTTAGTTAGAATTTTTGTAGCTAAAAATTTGGACAGGTGGCAACCTTACCGTTGTTTTATATGGAACGTATAATGCTTTTTGGTAACGTTAATATTTATATTAACCTTGTCAACTTACATATAAATGCCAGATGTAGCTCTAAATTAATTGATTTACGTATTAAGATAAAAAAAGAGAAATAGGAAAAAAGAAAATCCAACATTTCCCTGCGTAAAAAAACATTCAACATTTTTGCGCATTTAAAAATTTTATTAGTTCTTGATGTTTTAGTAATTTTAGTGTACAAACGGGCATTTGTTTTTACATTTTATTTATATTTTTCTAATTAATCGATTTTGGTGTAAAAAGGGCATTGACTTTAGGCCTAACCTCGAAAATATATTTTACTGAATATATTTGTTTTGTCGTTTTCAATGTCACGCACACTTGTAGGATGTAAAACAAAAATATTAGGGTTGTTCTATTTTTTCTTCAACTTTTCAAATTATTTGTTGCTTTTTATAAGCAAATGATCCTCTGCGGTTGAATATACATATACTACATATACGAGTATGTAAATAAACGAATACAGTTTTTATAATCGATATATGTGCATCTTTTTAAAAGGATGGCTAATCGCACTCGGTATATTTTTAAAAGAATAATTCTATGAATTTGTATTAGCCAACCTTCAATAAAAGAAACATTCTGTGTAACAAAATTAGATTTATTTTTTTATATTTTTATATTTTATATTTTTTTGCTTTGTTATTAAATATGTCGATATAAAATAATCGATATCTACATATATAGATATATATAATATTAATCGATTATTTTATTTTCGATCTTATAAATAATATATCGATTTTATTTTAATGTATTGATATAAATCGAAAGTTTTATCTTCGAACGCGGTTTATTTTTAAATACATCGACATATATCGATTATTCGAATATCTGTTATTTGACAATCGGTAACGGCTTATATCAAAATATGTAAGTACAAACTTACTATTGTGATTTCCATCGTGGATCATTTTAATACATACCGATATAAACCGATTATTGTATTTTAGATATTGTTTTTTTTTAAATCTATCGATTAAAATCGATTATTACAATTTCGATGTTGGTTTATTTTTAAATATAATGATATAAATCGATTATTTTACTATTATTAGTGGGTTATATTGAAATAATTCGGTATAAATGGCTATTTTATTTACCATCGCGGAATATTGTAATGTACATATATCGATATAAATCGATAATTTTATCATCGGTATTGGTTTATATTGAAATAAATAAATAAATCATATCAATTCACTGGTTTTTGTATCGTGGATTATTTTAATACATGCCGATATACATATATCGATTATTTTATTTTCGATGTTGGTTTATTTTTAAATACATTGATCTAAATAATTTATTTTACCATAGTTAGTGGTTTATATTGAAATATCGTGAATTATTTTAATATATATCGATATAAATCGATTATATTATTATCGATTTTGGTTTGTATTTATATATATATATATCGATTGTTTTACTATCGATCTTGGTTTATATTTATATCAGTTATTTTAGTATTGATTTGGGTTTATTATAAACATTGGATGTTTTTTAACTTTTATATTTTCTAATTGTTCTTTTCTTACATTTTAAGTAACTATCGGCTGTTAATTATATCTTATAAATATATATTTGTGAATTATAATAAGCCAACTGCATTATATTTTTATGTTCTTATAGAAAGGGAGAGATTATAAGAACACCCCTAATGCTGTTAAATTAATTCCAATTTGTCTTATCCCAAAGAAATTTACCAAAACCTGTTATGGCAGCTTACATATTGTTCACAGCCACAAACACTGAAGGAATTTGGTTGAACATTTATTGAGAAGCTTTCTAATTCTGGCAATGAGTAAGATTTTATTTTTGGTTCTTCAAGACGTGATCGCGCACAGAATTTATAGTTATGTGAATCTAAAGATATGCGAACACGCTAAACAACAGCATACTAAATTGATTTTTTACGATCGGATCAAAAGCGACGTGAGTTATTCAGATCGACAAACCAGAAATGATACAGCCTGCATATAAAAGGTGTTTTTTATTTTACTGCAAAATCCGTGCTCCTCTTCCTAATTGTTACTAAAGTTTTTGCTCTAAAACGTTTTGTACACACACAGCCATACAACTTTTATTAGGAACAGTCACAGTTTTTACTCCTTGCAACTTTTTTGTAGTCTCAAGCACGTTTATTGCAAACTTCAAGGCAGAAAAGACAACAAAAAATTTTGTAAACAAAAACACAAAAAGAACTAAAAAGCAAGAAACGATGGCGTATGTGCGGCTATTTATAAATTTGGTAAAATTAACGCAAAAACAACATTGCCGCACAGCTGTTGAATAAGGCAACAATAACAACTAGTTGAGGCTGTAATGGAAGCGTTGCGAATAGCGCATATTGAAAAACGCACAAAAAACGAAATAAAAACAACTACAAATGTACATGTAGCATACATATATGTATGTAAGTGTGTGTGGATATGTATTTATGTGTATGTGTTTGTTACAAACGCAGTGTAAGCAGCAAGAGTCACAGCATGTGCAACATCTAAATTTAGCTGCAGCAATGCCGTCGAGAAAAACCACCTGATAAGTAGCGTCATCAACAGATGTTGTTGTTGCTGCTAAATGAAAAAAGTTGATATTTTAGTAAAACAAAAAAAAAATATGAAAATTATAAAAAATATGGAAAATATGTAACAGTTGGGGCAGTGTAGAATTGGCAGGTGAGAGTTGCTAATAATGTTGTGGAGTTGCGGTGTAAACGTCTTCACTATGGACAAGGAAGATTTGCGTTGAAATTTTAACATCTGGGATTCAATAAAAAAATAAAATGTTCTAAGTACACTCTAATTTTCTCAATTGGTGGTATATTGAAGAAATTGTTTTCCTCTGTTCAATTGATTGTAGTGTCGAGTTAAAGTTAATAAAATTCCCGCCATCGGCATAAGCGACCATGAAAAATGTATTTAGGAAGGATTGAATGGTTTTCAATGAAAAAGTTAGTGTAAAAATTAATTTTTGGGGTCAAAAGAATTGTTTCGTAGAAACTGAATGAGAGAAGTATTATTCGTTTTTTATCCTCCAAAAATAAATTATCATAGTTAGAAATTTTTGAAGGCTTTAGACACTCTTTATCCCTTAATAAAATTTTAATACATGTTTTCCTGCATAAATTTGAGGCTGTCAGGGTAGTAAAATAACACTGTGTGTTAAAATCCACTTTTGTTCTTGGATATTAGACTAAACTAATGCTTCTTGAGAGATTGAGCCCTAAATAAATTTTTTCGTTTTTCAAAGTTATAATATTTGTCTTCGAGTTTCGAGCTTCTCCAGCTTTAATAATTTTTAAATGAGATTAGTTCTTAGAAAGGCAAAAATATGGAGTTATTTTATCTCTTTTCATTAGATCTTTTTTTATTAAATCGACATAAATCGATTAATCTATTTTCGATATTGGTTTATTAAAAAAATTATCGACATAAATATATCGATTCTTTATTTTTTATATGGGTTTCTAAATACATCGATAACTTATCTGATGTTCGATTTTAGTTTATTATTAAATATATCGATATAAAACGATTTTTCTGTTTTTATCTGGGCATAATTCTATTAATATCGATATTCATTGATATTTTAATTTACGATATTATTTTATTTAAAAAGTTATCGGTATAAATGATTATCTTATATTTTATATGGGTTTTTAAAATAAATCGATTCTCTAAATTTCGATACTCCTTTATTTAAAATTTATGGATAAATATCGATTATTTTGTATTTTATATGGGTTTTAAAATATATTGATATAAGAGGATTTCTTTTATTTTTTATATGGGAATAATTCTATTAATATCTATATAAATCGATTATTTTATTTTCGATATATCAATTATTTTATTATGTATATGGGTTTTAAATATATCGATATAAAATTTATTTTATATGCGATTATTTCGATTTGTTATTTTTCGATCAGATGAAATTTAATTTATTTTTCCTTGGTTTCTCTTTTTACCTAGCATAATTTATGATAGACCAGGGTTTATTCTTAAATGTATCGATATAAATTGATAATTTTATACTTAATTTGAGTTTAAAGTGAATACACCGATATAAATCCATTATTTTACTTTCGATTCCGCATCTATATATATTTTAATAACAAAGAGCGGCAGTACTACATACTAATTGATTGCCAGATCCGCCAACTAACAAAAATCTATTGCAAAGCAGCCTTAGTCCACTTCATTTTTTTTTTGGGAACCTTGTGCAAATCTTGGCTTACTTTAAACAAGAGAGATTAGTAGAGAAAATTTTGTTTTGTTTTCATGTTCCTAATTTGTCTAAAAACCTACGGATTAATCGCTAACATTTTTATTTAGATTTAAAATAATCTCTGTCACTAACAGTTAAAAATTTCGTGGAAATTAGAAACATTGTGCCGCACAGCAAAAGCTCCATCATAAACAAAAGCGCGAGATTTATACAAATTTTTGTCAGTGCGTAAGCAGACCGTGCTAAATTCAGTAAAAAGTAAGCGAAACAAGAAAATGCTGCAATTCTGGTATAAAAGGATGCTATAAAATGGCGCAATACGTGACAACCGAACGAATGCTAAACGAGAAAAAAGCCTGAAATAAAATGTTAAATGCAAAGCATACGCCGTCGTTAAATTGCATGAAAAAGCGAGCAAAAAGAGACATATTCAATTTAGTAACGTTGCAGAAAAAGGATATTGAATTTTTTAGCAAAACAGCAGCACTGTGAGAAATAAAAAAGAGAGCAGCACAAAAGCTAAACGCCGAGCTATCCGCTTTGAGTTATGTCGAGCTGATGGAAAATGCATTTCCTGGCCGCGCCATAAACGCAACGTCAACACAATTTGTGCAGGAGGGACGACAAAGGATGTTGGGGCGCCAACGGAAAAAAGTCCTTAGAAAGTGGACATTGGGAAAAAATCGTCGAGGAAAATTGTAAAAGCGCAGCGGGCGAATTCGTAATTTGTAGAACATAAAAGCAATTGTTTGTGCAGTGTCGGTGTGCAAATGTGTGTTAAAATGGTTGCGACAGTTTGTTTTAGTGATATTGTAAATATGCAATGGGTTTTTTTATGCTTGTATGCCCCTAGATTTACAACTACTGATGCTTATGTATATGTTTGTAAATTATCTACACCACATATGTATGTATGCAGTTTGTGCCTGTTGGAATTCTTTTACGAATAATTATTTTTTAAGTTTAAGACACTTTGATACTTAGTCAAAAAAATAAAATATCTTATGGGGTTGCCACTTGGTTTCAGTTGTAAATAAAAATTATTTATTTGAAAAATTATTTATGTAACGACGCTCTAACAAGCTTTTCAAAAAAATATTTTATAGTGTTGCCACTAGGTTTTAGTTGTAATTTTTTTTTATAAAAATTATTTTAGTATAATTTATACATACTATAACGACGCCTTAACAAGCCGAAATTTTATGGGGTTGCCACTTGTTTTTTGTTGTAAATTGTTCCAAAATAAAAATAAATTATTTTAAAATAATTTATATTATTATGCTTAACAAACTTTGTTGAAAAATATTTTATGGGGTTGCCACTTCTTTTTTATTTTAAATTATTTGAGAATAAAAAAATATTTGAAAATTATTTAGCTAACCGCACTTTAACAAACTTCGTTGAAAAAAATTTGATGGAGTTGCCACACTGTTTTACTTATAAATTGTTTTGAAGTAAAGAATTAGTTGTAGGATACTTGGCTAACAGTACTATAACATGCTATGTTCAAAAAATATTTTTTGGGTTTGCCACCTGGTTTTATGGTAAATTGTTTGAAATTAAAAAAATTATTTAAATTTTTAATCCAATGCCACTTTAATAAACTTTTTTTTTTAAACATTTTATGGAGTTACCACGTAGTTTTTTTTGTTCTATTGTTTGAAAATAAAAAAATATTTGAAAATTAATTAGCTAACGGCACTTTAACAAGCTTTGTTAAGAAAATGTACGGGGTTGCCACATTGTTTTACTTGAGAATTATTTGAACATAAAAATATGTTGAAAATGTCAAAATAGAAATGTTTTATTTTTAGTGCTTGATTTTTTTTAAACATTGAGAGTTGGTGTTGCCACTCTTATAGAATTTATAAATATTTTTCTAAAATGAAAGAATTCATGATATGTAGGAAATGTTTGATCTTCAAATAATAAATTTAAAAAAATTACTTTGTATGTTGCCACTTATTTACAAAATAATTGTTTGGATATTTTTAAGAAACTTTTTCGTAATTTCATAACTTTTTGTATGAAACCTGCACTATTTCTAAAAGGGTGAATATAGTAAATTTTTGCTGTAATTTTTAGCAAAATAATTATGCTTTTTTCTTCACGTTTCTACTATAAAAAATATAAACACATACATATGTACTTATTGCTATGCAGGCATGGAGTTCCCTTCAACATTTCCATTGGGGAACTTTGCAGCGCTCATACAACGTAACAATTTCCCTCATATGCGACACAAGGTGGATATTTGCATACACACGTTTGTATGTGTTTGTTGCAATTTGTGTGCTGTAAGTCATGATTTTTTAGTGCAAACATATTTCAGTGCAGTTTTTATGCCCACACACCCACACACACACACACAAGGGCATGTGTTTGCTATTTGCTTATTGCCATTGGGTGTAGTGGCATTGTTGTCCAATAAATGATGAACAACCTTTTATTAAAAACTCAAACAACAACAAAAGCATACAAATAAACCTATGATGACCACGCACACAAACAAAGGCAACTTAAACACATACACACAAGCGAAAACTTGTACGTCCATCACGCTACAAATGCCTTTAGATGTGCTGATGTCGCACAATATATTGTATGTATGCAAGTAAATATCTGCTGTATACAAATATTTGCGCATAAATACTATGCGTGTGGGTACAACAAAGCGAGCGCAGTGCGTGGGCGGTCTGCTGTCATAAACACTTCAGATACAAATCGCACAAAAAATGGGAAATGAGCATCATAACATTGTTTATCTCCTAGCAATTAGTTTACAAACAAATAAGTTGCCAAGCCTCTCCGGGAGTCATTGGGTCAAATTGTTAGACACCTGTGCCTTTCCATTGTTTATACAAAACTTTTTATTATTTTGGAAAATTTTATGACTTTTTTGTTTAAAAAATAGTGGTAGCAACTGGCATGCTGAAAGGTGTGTATAATAATGCGTTTGTTTACTTATTTTCTTTCCAAGTTTTAATTTAGTTTAGAATATTTAAAATAACATTACTAAACAAAAGTAAATTGATTTTTGATGAAAAAAGTGTGAAATTACGAAATAAATTTTATTTTCTATTAGATATGTCTAAATTTAAAAATAGTTTTTTACTTAGTTGTTTATTTAAATTGTTCATCTAGCTTTCGTGTGAAGGTGAGATTAATAGTGAAATGTAAAAAAGGGTCGATATATCAGTACATACCTTTTCTTCTTCCAAAACAAAATTATTATTAAATAAATGAAAAATCAGTAGATTATCCTGAAACATATTGTATATCCTTTAATTCATAAAATATTTGAAGTTTTGATTAGATAATTAAATGGTTCGAAGGTCTCTGCTTCTACACATTATTATGATAAGTTAGTATAAAAAGAGAAGGTTAGAGAATTGATTCTGGAAACGAGATCATCAACATAAATTATTGTTCTTTTTCTGTGTTCGGAAGTGAGAAAAAGTGAGGTAACATTTAAAGGCCATCGCCGATTGGAATTGCTATTTTTAAATTGATATATCAATCCACAGTTTATCGCCAGACTTAGAAATAATTTTCTCAATACTTTCAATATAAATCGACTAAAAAATTTGTTAATCCTTTTTTATATAAGTACAGGGTGGGCCATCTAACGTTTTAAATTTGAATTATCTATATTTCGACATTGGAAACGTCAAATATCATTCGGAAAGTGACAGATATTCAGTAAAAAGTCAAAAATTTACGAAATGGGTCGCTATTCACTAGAAGAAAACTGGTTCGCAGATTGGGCAGAAGATCGTTTTTTACCAAAAAATCATCTTTTCGGACGCGGCTCATTTCCACCTCGATGAACAAGCAGAATTGTCGCATTTGGGGCACAGAAAACCCGCACGTAATCGTCGAGAAGCCAATGCACCCAGCACGAATCACTGTATGGTGCGGATTTTGGTCTGGTGGAATCATCGGCCCATTTTTCTTCGAAAATGAAGAAGGAACCGCCGTAACCATCAATGGTGAGCGATATCGCGCAATGTTAACCGAATTTTTCTTCAAGCAAATTGAAGAGGAAGACTTGGACAACATTTGGTTCCAGCAGGACGGCGCTACGTGCCATACAGCAAACGCTACACTCAATCTTTTACGCCCTATCTTCGAAAATCGCATAATCAGCAAAAGAGGTGATGTGAATTGGCCTCCCAGAAGCTGCGATTTAACTCCGTTGGACTATTTTCTGTGGGGAGCTGTTAAAGATAAATGTTACGCCAACCATCCAGAAACAAATTCAAGATCTAAAGTACGAGATTCAAGCTGCTGTAGCTGCCATAAGGCCTGAAACCATCGAGAAAGTACTCCAAAATTGGGTGGATCGGATAAGCTACTGTAAACTCAGCCGTGGTGGTCATTTGTCCGAAATTGTTTTCCACAAATAAATTTCATAAAACAACCTTTTAAATAAATATTAGACCTTTGAAAATATCAAGCCGTTTTTTTATTGCGTTTTTAAATTTAAAATTTTATATGGCCAAGATCGATTTAAAACGATTTAATCGACCAGTGCTTGACCCTAGAGACATCTATTCGAAAACGGCGGAAGCAAAGTTGTAGACCTAATAAAAATCAAAAATTATAGAATATTTTAAATTAAGCAGAATATTTTTCATTCAGATCGAAAATATTTTCTTTGAAAATGAGATTTAGTATTGTTTTTAGTTTCTTTTTTAATATATCGTTATACACCGATTATTTTGTTTTCGATGAGAGCTTAATTTTATCTAATCCTTTATAGGTATATCGATATTAATCGATTATTTATTTTCGATATTAATTTATTTTTTATACTTAATCTATATAAATAAGTTTTTCCTTATTTTGGGTTATGGTTTATTTAAAAATTTATCGATTTATATCGATTTTTTTGGTTTTATATGTGTCGATATGCAGCGATTATATTATTTTTTACATATATTAATATCGATATAAATCGATTTCTTTATATTCGGTATCTTTCATTTAAAAATTCATCGATATACATATATCGATTATTTTATTTTGACATACCTGCATAACTCGAGCAATGCCAATAAAAGGATTATACAATTACATACCCGTAAAATAAAAAAAAAATGATTGTATTACATATTAATACATATTTATTATAGAAATGATATATGTATGTATGTATAGCAGGTTTTCTTTCTGATATACATATATAGTATATTTATTAATTTACAAAATACTGATTGTGGTCACTACTGAAGCCTTTGAAAATCATAAAAAGTGACTCATTGTAAAATGAAACCCAATAGTATAATTAGGTAAAGGGGATCGCTGTAGCGAGGAACACATGTGGGCTGAAAGTTGTTGAAAAGTAGGTGTGGCCCAGTTGCCATTAGTACATGTCTTCCAAACCGTCTAGGGTAAATTAACCAAATTTGCTGAGAAGATGATTTTTAGCATTTCTCCAGACACTGCGAAAATCAGATAATAACCACGCCGGCTTACCAAATAACGGTTATGTTTAAAACCACTAAATTTACTATAAGTGTTCAAGGACTAAGACACCAAATATGTGGACCCCAGTGCATATAATTGATTTTTTACCGAGAATATCGATCAATCTGTTGCATCTAGTATTAAAATCGGAGAGAATATTTTTGTGAAAATCGCATACTTTGTGTTTAAGGTTTAAACATTCTCGTGTCCGGAACTTTTACCCTGGGCAGGCTTTTCAGCTCGATAGCACACCCCGAAATTATTTGAAAATGGTTCTGTGGCACTTAAAACATTAATAAGACTGTTTTAACCTCCCAGACCACATATTGGAGTAGTCAAATAATCTTAGAAATCTTAAAGTTTATTTAAGTTAAGCTCCTTTAGAAATTAGTAGGTAATCAGGGAATATAGCTGAGCCACTTTTGGAGTTTCTCAGCTAGAATAAAGGAATAAAGTCACAGATTTTCACGTACGATGTACATATGTACATGCCACTAGGTATACTTTCTTACGTTCAAGTTTTCTGATTATACATAGACACATAAAGCAACATGAGTGGTGAATTTCTATTCCAGCGATTAGGAAACGTTGCGTGTTTTTAATTAAAATTCGCAACTTTCACCTGACAATACGACCCCGCGCCAATCACTATTGTCAACCAGAGTATTACCGTGCTGTTGCATGTTGCCAATTGATTGGCATTCGCAAGTCAGCTCGTGATTGAGTTGGCAATGCCCGATTTGAAAAGATTTTCCACGCCATCACTTCGAACTTAATTAAGACATTAATTAAAGTGCATGACAAAGTGCTGCCCCGTCACTCCGATGTGTGTTACTATTATATAGCAAATACATATATTATAGTGTGCGAGTGTGTGTGTATGTCAGCTATTTTAGTACTTGCGGTTGTGGTGGTGCGTAATCAAGTCTAATTTCGCTTTTTATAGAATCGCGTGAGAGGAGAAACGTTGACAGCGTGAAAAAGTTTCCAATCAATTGCCATTTAGAGTGCGCACACATACAAAGTGGCCCACACGCACACACACACACATAGACACATTACATACTTTTTACGCAATTAATGAGATGGCAACACTAACGCTTCACATCAAAGTGCAATTACCAGCTGCTCTTCAACAACCTTCGTCGACCGGTTATCAACGCCATCAACTTAACTCACACACACAGCTACACACGCACAGCACACAGCAATGCCTCAAAGGATGTAATGATGTGAATGCGCATATCCTGGCGTGGGTATATACATATACACAATTGCAGCACTCACACACAGCCAGACGTAAGTACTTTCACTAGCAAGTAAGCAGGCTAGAAAATCAATAAACGGATGTGCTGCCTCCCGGACATTGATGTGAGGTAGGTGATAGTAGCCCGGGGTGCTAATTTCTATTGCAGCTCTACTTGCTGCGTGGAGTGGACAATTTGCTTGCGCTGTGTGGGTGTGTGCTCAGCATCGTTTTATGCCACTTCTGCGGAATGATGAGGTAATTTGCAAGGTACTCTCTTCCGCTGCTTCTCGCTGTGCCTTAAGAATCAATTGTGCGATATTTATGCAGATATGCTGAAGATGGATGAGAAGTGCGTTGGATTTTAAAGAAAAAATATAATATTTAAGAGTTATAACACTGATTAACTGCCTAACAGAGAAACAAATAGCCATGAAATCTATCTTCAATCATAATAATAAACAGTCGATTCTCAGCCTTTTCAATGATATGGTGTACCACATATGTACAGGGTTTGCCCGGAAAGTAATAAGACTGAGTCTTCACATCAATGATCACTGTTTAGATCCCCTCTGTCACTGAAAATGCTTGCCTTTCATAGACCTTTTCAGGCAAGGAAACAAAACAAAAGTCCGGTGTGCCACATCTGGGTTGTAGGGCGGCTACGGAAGCGTTGGGATGCCCGCCTTGGTTAAGTAGCTGTTTACAAGAAAGGCGATATTAGCCGGTGCATTGTCATGGTGAACTTTCCTATTTTCAAGTGCTCCGTCAAAATGTCATGAACCACAGATTTTGATGAATTTAACATCTGAGCAATTAAACGGTAAAACGACGGTTGACGGTCTGAGTTCAAAACTTCTCGCACATGAGTCACATTGTCGGTGTTTGTCGAAGTCGCAGGTCACCCAACACGGTCTTCATCAGCGATCTATTCCTGGCTCTCCAGGGGCTGGTGCCACCGAAACACACCACTTCTTGCTCAAGCAACATTTGGATAAGCCTGCTTGATCATATCAATTGTCTCTGTCGCAGATTTATCGAGTTTCACACAGAATTTATTCGAGTGAAAACTTATGTTCCGATTTCGAGAATTTTTAAACGTTGTTGATATAATTTCAGTAAAGCGAAAGAGTCAGAGAGATTTTACAATTGTGTCATTTGAAATGTAGCAGTATTTGTACCATTTTGGACCGTTTTCGACATAACATAAGAATGATGGTAAGTTTTCACATATGGGAGTTTAGCACAAGGTTAGCGGCTCTTTTAAATAGGGCTGTAGAGGAAAAGTAGTGCATTTTTGAAGAAAAAAAAATTTTTCAGAGCATCGGGTGCCCTCTTGAGAATTCGGGTTTGGAATTTTTGTTAATCTCCCCTTTTTCCATTTTTACTGTTTATGAAGCCCCGTCGTGCATCTGGTATTAAATGGAATGACTCTGAGGCATTAATTTATTGAATTATTACACTTTTAGTAGTTTTCAGCGTTATCGTTATATGGAGAATGGGCGTGGGTATCATCTGATAGGTGAATTTTCACTGCTGGTACAAATGTGATAGAAAGACTTATTCTCACTATCATCTACAATACCAACCTACTCATGGTGCTTGCCAAGATCGAGTGATATCACATTGTTAGACTTTTTCCTGTGAGGATATGTCAGGTGTAAAGTTTATGCGGACAATTCCACTTCGAGTCAGTCCTTGGAGCAAAACATCACGTGTGTCATTCGCAATGTCAATGTCATTAAATACAGTATAGTCGTCTCATTTATCTTATAAACTTGATTGTAATTTAGAATATTAAAAGTTTGATGTTCACATCTCATCCTCTATATGAGGTCCTCTTCTCCCTAATGTTATGACTAATGTAATGATCTGCTAGTCTCTGTTAAAAAGAAGTGTTAAGTGAACAAAACCCTTTATCAGATAATTAATAAGAATTTTGTCAAATTTTCGAAGTGCAAATAATCGCGGAAATACTGTATATTAAAAGCTCACATGAAACATATTGCGATAATTTGAAGATTGATTGAAACTCATTGAAAACATCGCACGTTTTGACTGATTTCAAGAACGCGCTTCATGATATTTCCGCTTCGAATATAGAGCAATAAAAATTAAGCACATACATATGTACTTATATGCCAACATTTCATGAGTAATTTATTGCTCAGCAGCTGCTCGTCAATCAATAATATTTATTGTTTCAAAATGATTTTTGAATTCTGGAAGAACACTTGACTTCAGATACAATTATTTATTTAAAAATGTTATTATTTTGATGTAATTAACATATTAAGTTTGAATAATTTTGAATATTGTTTGATTTTACAGCCAATCATTAGTCAGAAACTGAGTGAAAAAATATTGAAATATCATGAAATATTACAAAAAAGCACAATAACAAGTTTTTGGGTTATAACAGTATTGTTGATGCATATGGAAATCAAGTAAAAATTTGTATTATTGATTCAATCGGAAATCGCTGTCAAGCGCCTATTAAAATATGCGGAAAATGCTGCCCTGTAGGCATAAAAGCTTTGAAATATGACGTTTCTGACCTTGAAGTCATTTCGAAATCCTATTATAAATAGTTTAAGTTCTTGTTTTCTTATTCCTAATTGATTGGATAAATCTGTTTGTCGAAGAACACATTTTCACGCTGTCTAAAAAATATGTTTATTTTTCATTGGCAGCGAATAGTCGGCCAGAGAAAGAATAATAAACTTTAAATGTTGATGAGTTGGTAAAGAAAATTCCGGAAAAAAATTAGCTTGTTTATGAGTTTTAAATTATGTTTCATATTTTCATTCAATAATGGCTAGGGCATGAGCCGAAAAATAAGTAATAAGCAAATAGTTCGCGCGAAAAACTATCGGAAATTTCAAAGCAGAAGGAAGAGAAATGTTGATAAATGCCAGATTGAGTGAGGAAACTCAACGTATGATTAAGAAAATATTCGGAAAATATTTATTTTGATTACTCATCAATCTTGCTGTCTAATTTTATATATTTTTGTTGAAGGAGAAATTTTTTTCGAATAACGTTGAGAGTCGACAGCTGGAAAACTTTGAGAACAATAAGAAAAGTTGTTGTCGAAAGGTAACACGAGGTGATAAACGGCAACAAAATGGAAGTAGTTGCCATTTTTTGGACAAATAATTAAGGCGAATAGATAATAGGCTTATTATCTACATTTCGACAATTATGTTCTGATCAAATTAGACAATTTCGTGAAGTTTGGGTGAGATTTGACTGTTAGTATTTAAAAATTATCTACCAATGAGCCACCTATTGATTAAGTCACCGGTTAGTTACCAAATATTGGTACCAGATATATATGGTAAAGTTACTGTGAGCTTCTTAAGGTCCAATTCACATTTCTAGTATTTGAAAGTTACGCTGCAAATCACCTACCGGTTAAGTCACCGGTTAACCGGAAATTTCTGATAAAATTTATATGATTTTCTTAAAACACAACTCATATTTCTAACCGAAACTTTTGTGTACGTGTGTAGCACCGAAGTGGCACGAACAAGAACACGAAACGTCCCAAGCGATCACAAGCAGTGCAGCCACTTCGCCTTTTTGGTCGCCTCCTTGTCAGAGTTTTCGATTTTTTCCACCAATTTGTCTTAAAAATGCACTGAATGAGCGTCGTGTTAATTTTGGAGAGAGTGCAGTGGTTATCGCCATCTCTTTTCAAATCTTAATTTGGATTAAAGCGTGTCGTTTCATGAGTTATGCTAAAAGATCAGAGCTTCTTCGAAAAAAATATCGGGTGTTGTTAAAAATCACATCAAAATCGCTTTTATATTGAAGTTACTTTAGGTTAATAAAGTCAAGGTATCATTTTTGCCTATTGGAATCATTAAAATTACCATCTTCTTTTATATTCTTTGAAACTTAGTCTGAGTTGATGAGTGCTGAGGAACGCCAACCAGGGCACTATGAAATTCTCGCCCATTTTGATTACGATCTAAAGTAGCTGGATTGGAAGCCCGAGCCCGTCGAGCCTAGCCCTGGCTGTCTTTTCTGTGGTCACAATCAAAGCTTGCGAGACGGTTTGGTGTTGGAGTACACTATCTGGAACTTTCCATCGGCTCCAGGTTTAGGCTTCCTGACCACTGCAGCGTTTACCAAGCGAAAATGGCAGCCATAAAAATAGTAGTTGCCTTGAGTTCGCTGACTTTGTGCTGAAGAGTAGCAAAAAGATGTCTAGCTCCTTAACTCTAGCATCGAATTATTTTACGATTAGACTAGTTTGGGTGCTTGGTCTTAGCGGAACTGTAGAAAACTGCAAGTCTGATGAGCCTATTCAGATACTTCAGTCTCAATACCTACGGAAAAGGAATGATTAGCAGCTCCGTTGGCTCTTGTGGTTTAATACAGGATTATTCGGTCTCAGATCAGCTCTGCAAGCTCTGGTTAACTACCGTTAGCATAGGGTAAATGAGAAGCGGTCTAGGAAGCTATCATCTTTCAGCATTAATCATCTTTCAATGGTTGTACGAGTTCCTGCTGGGCATCTATAAGTTTCTGCTTAAGAAATAATGTTGCATCAAAGTCAAGTGAGTTGTGGAATAAAATTCCTAAAAAAAATAGGTTATTGTAGTGATAGTTCGATAGCTTTAGTATTGGGACGTTCTCAACACAGTCCAACCAACGTAAGCTGAACAAATCCGGTGATAATTATTTGTGGAGAGCAAGTATTCAAAGAGTGTCGAGAACGCGTTGACGACGAACTACTTCCAGGAAAACCATTTAGAAAGACCTTTTGGGCCTAAGAAAAATGAAAGCACAATTGGTTCCAAAAACACTGATTTTTTTCCAAAAGGCTTCGCGTTAACATCTGAGAAACAATGCTTTCCCTTCTACCAGGGTTATATGAAATTTAGTATTACTGGCAATGAGTCTTGGACCTATGCTTACGACTCGGAAACAGACGATCAATCGGCCGAATACCGTGGCAATGGTGAGCTGAAGCGGAAACACCACGTCAAAGGAGGTCAAAAATCAAGGTTTTTTGTGGGGTTTTTGCAAAAATTTTAACTAATATCGTGCCGCAACCATCACCTGATTAGCTCTGTGTGACTTCTACCGAGTCAGTTGAATACATTAAATGTGAATAGCTACGCGAATTGAAGGCTATTCCGCAAACTGACTTTAACAACTGTTTCGAGAATTGGAAAAAACGTTGAGGGAAACTCTTTGGGATCAAGTGGGATTACTTTGAAGGGAACGACTTTGACTTTGAGGAATAAATAAAGAATTTTAAAATTATGAACAAACTCTTACTATTTTCGGCTCTCAGTAATACATCGAACAAAGAACAGCAAGTTATTAACAACTTCCGTTTCGAATACCGGAACTAAATATGTGGTAACATACTTTTGACCCTTGTAACACTTTGAAATAATTGAATACACATATGTAATCGCAACAACAATAAACAACATTTTGTAATGGAATAATTCCCAAAGTGGTGCACCCAGTTTATGCCTAACAATGATAATAACTAAATGTAAACTATTGTCGCCGCGTTAAACTCATTTATATAATTACTCAGGTACGTGTGGCGCACACACGGTCAAGTACAGTTAGAAAATAACATGTAGGTTTATATAAAAATATACATACATATACATACTTATATACATGCATGTGTACATACAGATAAGTATGTCCTTGTATATGTTCAACAAATAGAAAATATAGAGAAAGTGGTCTCGGTCAGTTCACGTTCGACCACCGCTGAGTCACCAGCTGTGCAAATGCTTAATGAATGCACAGCTACACGCGTACAAACATACACACAGTTCCAACTACACATACATATGTATATACGTTGAATTCTATATGGTATGTATATGAGATTTCTTGCATTTGTAACAGGGCCTTACTGCCATTAGTCTCCCTGCCAACAGAATACCAAATGCAGAGTAGAAGAAGAAGCAGCGAAGTAAGACAAACTTAAGGAGCGTATAAATTTATGTGCGTTTCATTATTGCCTTCGCCATCCCTTGACTGTTTTATTTCAGCGCTTATGCTTACACACGATATCCTCTGCGCTGTTCCTGCTGCTGCTGCTGGTGGTTATCGCTCATGACCGACTGACCATATGCGCTGTCCTTCCTTTCGCTTTCCGTTTGCACTGCTGTTCGGTGCTCGGTTGCTCGACGAATAATTAATTGTACACGTAACGGTAATAACGCTTTTTACTGTCACTTGGCGTTGCCGTAGCGCTGTTATGCCGCCATTGTTATGTTATGGTGTGTGTCACTTCGCTGCCACTCCATTTTTCTTCATTTCCGGCAGTTGGTAAAATATTACTTTTATTAACTTTTTTCTACACCATTGGGTGCCTTCCTACTCTAGTTATGTACATAATTGAAGTTATGGGTGTGCGTTTGTTAATTTTTATCAGCAATACGGCTTGTCTTTCTGGGCGCTGTTGGAAAGTTGTGTTTTTATATATATATTTTTTTACAAATCAGTAGGCATTTTTTGTATAGATAAGAATATAAAAATTTATTGAACAGACTTTGGTTCATTTTGATAGAAGTTCTTAAATAAGAGAAACGTTGGTTGAGCCAGAGCTATACCAAAATTTTTTCACAAATACAAAAGGTTCTTTAAAAAACTTGATTCCGCTCATTCAATTTGAATGACAGCTATATGCTCTAGTGTTCCGATATCAGCGCTTGCAGCAAATGAGCAGCTTCTTGGGGAGAAAAGAACGTGTTCGAAATTTCAGATTGATATCTCAAAAACTGAGGGACTAGTTCGCATACACACAAACAGATGGACAACCTGGCGGACATTGGCATGTTCAGGGCAAAGTATCGGAGCTTATATGTTCTTAAAAACAATCCATATTGGGTCCCAAGTACTATTTTACTATATAACAGTTTTTTTCTCTTTAACTAGGGATCATTTTCAACGGAAAGAACCTACTATATGTACATCTAGCTCTCAATACATTTATTGTGTGGACCGAAAGACTAGTATCCACAAAAATGTATCTGTTTTTTTACGAGTAATACAGCAATAGTGTCCCTCCCTCTATTTATCAATTATAGTACTAAATATGTTAGAAGTCATTGGTAAAAGCCAGGAAGACTTATTAAATTCCGGACTTCGGTCGATGTCAGGAAGTGCCTCAGTACAGAATTCAGTTCTTATTCAGGTATATTGGACTGTTTTTTTTTGAAGATTTCATTGTGTTTTTCCTTCAATCAGATGTGAATACGGCATTGTATTTCTTCGACCAAAGCTCTTGATCTTTTTACCAGGAATCTTCTTCGTATCAAATGGATAGAGCCTGGGATTCACAAGATTTAACCAACATCGAAAGACAAAACGATCACACTGATCTACTATACCGTATTTCTAGGTCGATTCGATATCGTGGGACAAGCAAAACAGTGGACTTCACTTTACAGTTAACCTGCTCTGTATAGGCAGAACTGCCCTATCAGTCGAATGTGATCAACATCGAAGAGAAAAAGGACATAGTTCATTTCTATGCCGAATTATTGGGACTATTCAACAGAATGCAAAGAAAAGGGCTCTTTTTTTCCAAAAAAATTATTTTTCAGATTGAGAGATATAACACCACTTTTCCAAAATTTTCATTTTTCTTTTCTCGTTTAAATATTTATAGTTATCGTATTAACTGGTTATACTCATTTGTTTAAGAAGTGCTGCAACTTCGCCTGAAAACCGCAACTTTGAAAAAAGTACTTTTCAAAAATTAAAATTTTTTTCGCATTTCTCTTTCGCACATTCGGAAACTAATTTAAAACATTACAAACATACATTTGTCTAATACAACTCATATTCCATTCTTTTGTTGATTAAATTCTTAATTCGCACTTTAGCAATTTTCTTGTCGCTTTGCCGTCAACACAAGTGACAGTCCGCGCGCTTGATAGGCCCTGCGGCAAGGGCACGCAACCACTGTGAACAAGAACAAGTGACAACATTCCTTAACATTCCGTTATGTAATGCGGAAAACCCACATAGTCACTCGAGTGCCGTTACTGGTGATGGTACGAGTGTGAAAACATGTAAAAGTGAAAACGAGCGTGAGATTAAAAAATAAAAATGGAACAAAAACAAAAGCAAAAAACAACGTAAAAGTAATATGAATTGCAATAATGAAAAGAAAACATACCACATAGGAAAGGCTTAAATGCTGAGCAACAAGCAGTGGGTGCATGGAAAATATTTATGCATCCAAAGTACACATACAAATGTATGTGTATGTGTATGTAATGTATGACAACCTGGAAAAGTATACAGGATGTCACAAAAGAATATTCCGATCGTATTTCGCTAGAGTGCTAGCATATAGAAATCTGAGTGGTTTGTGTACCTTTTGGACCAGTGCAATATTTCGTTGGTGTAAAAAATTTCAAAAGAAAGATGCCACCTTTTTAAAATTTTGGGTTAAAAAAAAAATTTAACTTAATTAAAACAGAGGTTATTTAAAAAACTAACTGTGAAAAATTTTTGAATACGGGGTTGCCACCTGTATGAAAATTTGTAGTTCTAAAGACTAGTAGCAAAAATTAAGAAAAACAATGCGAATTGAGAAATCTTCTAACATCTAATCTAATGGTAACAATTGTAACATTTTTCAAAAGGGTTGCCATCTGTTTGAAAATTTTAAGGCTAAAAAATTAGTGAAAGAATATTAAAAACACCACAAATTTAGGAGATTACCAATAACAAGCAAGGGAATTATTATTTCAATAGCGTTGCCACCTGTTTGAAAATTGTAGTTAATTCAAAATGGTTTCAATATGAAGGAACATTGCGCAATGAGCATCTTACTGAAGAGGTTTCAGTTTACAGTAAAAAAAGTTTGATTAGCGTTGCCACCTGTTGACAATTTTAAATAAATAAATAACTAAAAAAAATGCACTTTAGATATCAAAGAAATAAATACAAAATATTTTTGCATGAGCGTTACCACCTGTTGTATATCATTTAAATAAAAATCAACAAACTAAAAATATATAAATTACAATATGGCATCAAAGGTTTAGGCGAAAAAGAAAAACCTAATATGAACAAAAATTTGGGGTTGCCACACGTTTGACAAAATTTATTCATATAATCAAAAAAATTTCTTTATTTCAAAATCTTTCGATTGCACAAAAAACTGCCGGCTTGCACGCATATTTTCGCTTGACTACTTGGCCATCGGCTTCATACTACTTCCATGGTAATGGGCAACTGATTCCATTTCCAGCATGGTACCATATGTGATGTCTACATGCATAATAACACACTTGCTACTATCTTTGTGTACAACACACATGCACTTGGCGGCTTATCTCTCATGAGACTATTTATTGCCATCCAACAACAACAAAACAACAAGTTGTTCTGACATTGTATTGCATTTATGCTGCTAGTAGGCCTCGCTGCGTCGGTTAATGTATGTATGCTGTTCTAATTATGGCAGCAACCACAACCAACGGCTGTCATTTGTTGCACATGCATTCGCATACAAACCGTTACAGTTGCAGTTACACTGCAGTTATGCAGTCGCTCGCATGAATGGCTTAAGTTTACGCTTTGGCATTGTTAAGTGTTTACCTTGTGTCACTTCATATGCCATTATGAGCTGTAAATTTCTTTGTTTTCAAATTTCGCAGCAAAACTAGGCTGATGCTGTTGATTGCACTTAGCATTTACAGCTGCAGGAGGAGAAGGTTGTGTCTGAGCAAGTCGGCGCTTGCTTGCTTGCCGCGTTGCATTTGTCGTAATTACATTTGCTTTGTTTGCACACACGAGTAAGTTGCTTAATAACACAGATTGCAGATTTGGTGCCAGGTTGGCTCAAGAAGGTTGTGCTGAGTTTAATTAACTTAGTTAAAAGACAGTTAGGAGATTTGTTAAATTTAAAAATAGTTTCCAGTTGCAGTTACAAAAATGTTCAAGGAAGTTTCATGTTAATCATACGTCATGTGGACCCAGTTACTGTACAACATTATGTTACTCATACGTCATGTAGTCCTTTTTTATCTATGATGGTGAGGAATGACCCATATTTTCTGCGCAAATACCGTCTGGAATATGCTTTCTATGCACACAGATGCTAGGATTATTTCTTATGGTCAATATCTACCAAAGCTACGCAAACATTTTTAGTTTAAAAGGGCAATAGTTAGAATTAAGAAGAGCTTACATTTTTCAGTATAATAAAATAGTTAAAAAAATAGTTTAAAAAGATTTGTATAAAATATTTTACTTTTTATTGCATTATATTTCAAAACTGTGGCTGACTTCTAAAGATCAAACTAGAATTTCGCACTCATTGGTGCATAGAGGAAAATAACAAGGAAGTTTCAAGCTTTTACATCAGAAGGAATTGCATTGTGTCTGGATCAACTAAAAATGTTATTTTATACCGTGATTTATATTAGAAAACCATAAAACTTTATTCTTGTGTTCAATGCAGTATTTAATGCCAGAAACATAGCACTGAACCTCATCAATAAATGCAAGTTGCAACCATATAAAATATAATACATAATTATTTGGATCCCATAATATACCAAATAGCTTTGGAGAATAATGTGAAAGCATAATATTGAGAACTAATAGTCAGATTGATTGGAAATATTTGAAAAATTAAGCTTCAACATAATCGTTGATGAGGTCCATTTCTGGCTCAATGGATATGTAAACAAGCAAAATTGCCTTCTTAGGGACGAAAAGCAACCTAAAGAGATTCAAGAGCAATCATCGTATGTAGAAAAAATAAAAGTTTGGTGTGATTTATAGGCCGGTTTCTTTAAAAGTGATGCCGGTGAGAACGTAACCGTCAATGGAAACCGTTATCGCGCTATGAAAACCGACTATTTTATGCCTGAAATTTAGGCTAATGATCTTGGCGCCATTTGGTTTCAACACGAATGTGCCACTTTCCACACATCGCAATAATCAGTGGATTTGTTGAGAGGACGCGTCAGCGAGCAGATAATTTCACATTTTAGGTCGGTGGCTTGGCCATCAAGTTCATGTGATATCACACAGGTAGACTTTTTCCTGTGGGGATATGTAAAGGTTAAAGCTAAGCGGACAATCCTCTTTCGATTCAGGTAAATCTATTTTACTAACATCCTTTTAATTGGTTTTTCATCAATGTGGCTTAAATTGCGAGTTCTTTAAATTTAAAGAAACATTTGTGGCTTTGCATGCGGATACATGTACATAACAAATATCGCTGGAATCACTGCATAGCAAATAATCACACTTCATTAAGTTTTCACACCAACAGTAATTAGTTCATCTATCAAGTTAATCGCTATACGGGAAAGTAATTAACGACAACCAAACGGCAAATATTTGTTCAATTAAGTCGACAAAAGTATTTTATGGAGAATTTATCTGCCAAAGAACAACATGTTCTGTTATTATTTTGCGGTGAGATGTGGATATGTAGCTGCTAATTGAGGGGTCAGTAGGGTAATCTTTAAATTTTTTTTTTTGCATTTTCTTTTCCCTTATACCCTTAGGGTTAATGTAGAAACCCACTTTACCATTGGAAGGTTTCGAAAAAGGGCCAAAAATAATAATATCGCTCGGCGTTCGGTGCGCTCGGAGTGCACACCTCAAACTTTAAACGCGTTTTTCTCAAAAAAAAAAACATATCAAAAAAAAAAAATGTCCAGATTACCCTACTGACGGCTTAATTAAATTTTCTGCTAAAGGTGAAAAGTTTATATACCAACTCAGACGTCTGTAAAATGTATTTTAAAGATCTTATGTAGATATGTATGTTTGATGAAGTTTTGAGATCACTTTCTGGGTTGGATATTAACTCCTTTTCCCGAGCTGGGGTTTATACTTGAGTAAGTATAGACCAGTCTAGGTTAGAATTATAGACTAATAGCCTAGAGCCGATTCCAAATCTGCTAAAGTGAATGATTTTGATTCCAGCTAGTTTGTTTGAGGGTAATGTTGGCGATCTCAGATGTTTGAACCTTTGTCGCTCAATAGAACAATAATGAAAGAAATCCCGAGCAAATTTCACTTCTAATTCTTTCAAACAGATTCGAACATTGGGATCCGAAAAAATTTTTAGTCTCATCTCATAGAACGCGAGTGATGGATTGGAACCCATACAGCTAAGGAAAGACAAACCTTGCTATGGGCTCTAGTGAGAGCCAGCTATCCGATAGTAAACCGCTAAAAACAGTAAAATGATACTGAGTCAAGGCAGTACTTCTTTGAAAGGTCATCAGTTGGCAGGTTCAGGAAAGGAAAAGTTTATCGTGAGGTTAAGACGTTAGGGTTAAGCTTGCAGAAACTCTAAGCAAATGACCATATATTTTTTTATAAATCCACATTCGAACATGTCTGTATATTTATTCATCATTAGTTGATTCACGCTGCTAACTGTTAATAAGCGCTTAGTATGCGTGTTACAAAGTACACAATCAAATTGTACATCATTATCATTGCTTATCATTATCTTTGTCACATGTGCAATTCAGCCGCGTCCCCAATTCTCACGCCGTTAGCTTAGCACCTCTGCATGATAAACGCACAAATGCGCGCACATCATTCATACGAACTGCAGCGCATAACGATTCGGCTAACGGCATAATTTACCACGAAAATTAGATCATTAATCTGGAAAGTTTTGTGGTTGTCATCAATTTTAAGAGATGTACCAACCGATGATGAGCTACTTTACACGTCGCACTAAATTAGCAAATGCAAACCGAAATAAGCCGCTTCAACTCCAAAGTGTGTGTGTATGTATGTTTATAAATATATGTGTGTATATGTGACTATGTGTGGTCCGGTGCGTGCGTACGCCCCTGGATATCCTTTCGAAGATGAATGTGCTGGCATCCGCTGCTGTGGTCAATGTCGGCATTGTTGTTTTTGCTGTAGTTCGAGTTGTGCACTTTGGGACTGACAGCAACAAAGAGCGGGCAACAACAGCAATAACTACGGCAACGCGGTAATGAATGATGAATATTTACTTAGCCAAACCGCAACACTAAACAGACATGAATAAATTGGTTAAGTGCCGTTTTGTTCGCCCTTTTTTGTTGCTTACGGTAATTGCTAGGCGTAAGTAATTCTTACTGGGCAATTTACATAAATATCCTTCTGTACTACTTCAAAAAAAAAAAAACAAAAACAAGAAAAAGAATAAACTCGAAGCGAAGCTACTGGATATACAAGTGAAATCAAGTTTTTCAATGGACGAACCATAACTCCATCAATTCACTCCGAAGTAAAAATTTACAGTCATCCAAGTGGACTCCAAACGATGAACTACCTCGAAAGCTTAAAAAAACGCAACAGTCTGCTGGCAAGGTTATGGCGTCTGAATTTTTGAATGCGAATGGAATAATTTTTATTGACTACATTGAAATAGGAGAGGCCATCGACAGCGTTATTGGACTTCAAACGGCTGCACTTGAAGAAAAACAAAGCGAAAACGGTGAAAACGATGACAAAACTCCATGAACGGTGCTTTGAATTGCTTCTGTACCCACCGATCTTCTCCAGATGTGGTCTCCAGTGACTATTTTGTGTTCTCGGGTTTCAAGAGAATGCTGGCTGGAAAGAAATTTTCGTCGAATTAAGAGGTGATCAACGAAACTGAGACCTATTTAGAATCAAAAGACAAATTGTACCACAAAAATGGTACCGCAAAGTTGAAGAGTCGCTATAATCAGTGAATCATCCTTGAAGGTAACTATGTTGAATGACAAATAAAAAGTTTTGAAAAAGAAAGGTTTGCGGGGACTTTTCAATTCAAACTCCTAAACTGCTGAACCGATTTTAATAAAATGTATCACATTGTGTCCAGTTCGAACCAACTTAGAAGATAGGATAGTTACAACAATCCATAAATAAAAAATGCAGTGAAAGAAATGGACGCCCCATTAAGCGGACAATTCTATAAATCACATTATTGAAGATATAGATATAGATATAGATATAGATATAGATATAGATATAGATATAGATATAGATATAGATATAGATATAGATATAGATATAGATATAGATATAGATATAGATATAGATATAGATATAGATATAGATATAGATATAGATATAGATATAGATATAGATATAGATATAGATATAGATATAGATATAGATATAGATATAGATATAGATATAGATATAGATATAGATATAGATATAGATATAGATATAGATATAGATATAGATATAGATATAGATATAGATATAGATATAGATATAGATAGATATAGATATAGATATAGATATAGATATAGATATAGATATAGATATAGATATAGATATAGATATAGATATAGATATAGATATAGATATAGATATAGATATAGATATAGACATAGATACACAAACGATGAGAATGACGTGGGGAATGGAAGCCAGCCTATATATCTTTACATATTAAGATATGTTCATAAAACTTGATAAACGAGTTTCTTGGCTGAGTAGTAGTCTACTTCTTCGTACAGCGATGGCCCAGTCCTGATATAAAGTTTTCTTGAGAACTACGAAAGATGCGAGCTAAATAATTCAGAAGCACAAAACTTCATGATACGAAATGGCTATATATGTAGTATAGCCAGTATCTAAATTGAAAAATGTTTGCTTACCATCTTTCCTGGTATCGTCATTTGCTCTTCAACTAATTTCGCCGGGACGAACTAAATCTTAAGCAGTAGGTAACATAACGGTCGAAGCACCATGCTAAACTTCGGACTAACTGAAACACGGGCATATCAATGTTGCAATTAGTCCGAGGTTCAGTTCTGATCCCAGCTTAGAATAAAACTTGGCTACTGAAGGATTTCTTTGTTCCATGATATGGATGGTAGTGGCAAAGTTTTTTTCAAATATTCGGTCTTTTGAACTTTTTCCTTTGATTGTTGAAAAGAGAAAAAAGTTAATTCTCAAAAACATGAAATTTTCCATTAATTGGCTTGTGACCACAGTTTAACCGGGCTGTAGACGTATTTTTAAAGAAAATTACTGCTCCTGTATTTAAATACTTATCCCTTTAAGTTTACAGCAACTCTATAAACAAACCACAGCAAAAGTAGCTTTCTTAAATTTGTCACAATATCTCAATAAACCGAAAAATTGAAAGTAACCCAAGGTGAGGTCAAACAGACAGCAAAACAACTTAAATAACTCCATTAAAAATTTGGTTTCACTATCACAAGTTAATTTCTTTCTTTCATGCAAGAACTTATTTGAGCGTGACGACAATATCGTGATTCCAATCTGCACGTGTTTCTCCACCCACACGACAAGCGAAAGGCCAAAGAGCGCCAAAAAATACTCAACGACATAGCAATTGCCAAAATGAGACCATATAATGACAAATATAATATATATTGATAGTAAGCCATATGTGTGTGCTCTGTGTGGTAAGGTGAGTGCTTATGTCTTTAACTTTTTTTTACTTTTTCTTTTACTTTACTTTTTTGTCCGAAATCCGCCAACAAAGTACTCGTAAGTGTGGTCAATGGAGAGGAGAACGGAGAGTACTGCACTACCAAAACCTCTGTGAATCTAGCAATCCTTTGAAAACGAGCTTACCTACGCTGAAAAACTTGCACAAATAAATGCAGTCGGCGGTCATTGTAATAGGGACAGGTGAGAATATTTTGGACAATAAAGTGATTGGTATATATTATGGTATATAAAACGGTTACTTTTCTATTTGATTAAAATTTGGATCAATGTATTCTGCAAGTAAGAAACATATTAAAATAAAATTCTGATCTACAAATTTTTCGAAAATTTAATTTTCAAGAAATTTATTATTCGAAATTTCGAATTTTTTATTGCAAAAAACTGATATTAACAATAAATTCAGATAAACTACAGGCCTTTCGAAAATCTTCGAATTTTTAATTTGGAAAAAGCTTTTATTTCGAAATTTTGAATTCTAAAAAAACTGATATTAACAAGAAATTCAGATGAACTATAGATTTTTCGAAATTATAATTTGGAAGAAATTTATGTTTCGAAATTTCGAATTTTTTATTCCAAAAAACTGATATTCTGATGAGCTACAGACTTTCCGAAAATTTCTGAAATTTTAATTTGCGAAGAAACTTCTACTTCGAAATTTCGAATTTTTAATTCCAAAAACAGATATTAACAAAAAATTCACTACAGATGTTTCGAAAATTTTTGATATTTTAATTTGGAAGAAATGTATAGTTCGAAATTTCGAATTTCAAAAAAAATGATATTAACAAGAAATTCAGATGAACTACAGATTTTTCAAAATTTTAATTTAGAAGAAATTTATGGTTCGAAATTTCGATTTTTTATTCCAAAAAATGATATTAAAAAGAAATTCTGATGAGCTAAAGAATTTTCAAAACATATCAAAATCTTAATTGTTCGAATTTTTAGTTCCAAAAGAGGAAGATGCTACAATATTTGGTTAAGTTTGAGGGTTAAATTGGAAAGTCCTTCTGTTGTTTACACTGAACTGTGTCTTTGAATTTTCAACATTCTTAAAGAGTCGGGCCTGGCTTTATCATTATTTCGAACTTATCAAGAAGACGCACAACGCAATATCAATAGTTTTCGGAACAACAACTTATTTTGGAAGGAAAATTTTTTATTTTAATGGGTATCTTCAAGAAATTTTGTTAAGTGGCGCTGCGGTACAAAAATCGTAAGACTCAAAAATTACGAGTTTTTACTCAAACTCGAAAGAACAATCCCATATTTAATAAATAACTGTAAGAAGTACTTCACAATTAACTCAATTCAACACAAAACGCTTTATATCCTGTCAGTTTTTCCAATACTTTTGCCACCGTGCACTTTTCAATGGCCGCAACTGTATATTGCAAAACAGTGACAACAGAAGCAAAAACATAATTGCTCGTAGCTTTTGATAGCTAAATAAATTACAAAGCAGTTCATATTGTAACTTTTATAACTTTCACGAAAAACAACTCCAAAAAACAAAAAGGTCAAACGGCAAGGGTGGCGGGAGTGCCAAAGAAGGAAAGTGTACTTCATTCAACACACTTTGCAGATAGCAGCGAGACAAAGCAAATGAACACTTTGATATTACTCACTAAAATTACCGAGTTTTGTATGCGAGACAAAGAGTGTGAATGTTTACTGTTATCTCGTTGATATATTTTGGGTACTGTTTGTCTGTTTGTCGTTTTGTTGTTGATATTTACCCTCATTTGCTAGGCAATTTGTTGTTTGCTTGCCAGCAGTGAGTTTACTCAAAGCTTCAATGTTCGCTAATGTGCTTACATATTCACACACAAACACACATACACGTAAACGCTCGTAAATATTCGTACATTTTTGTGTGAGTGTGTTGGCGAAGATGCTAATGTGTGCGCTGGCAGCGTAAATGCATTCGGCGCGTTGCCAACTATTGATCCTGCAACTGTGGCGAGCATTATTTAGTTGTCACTGTGTCTTCTACCATTTCGACTTAGAAGCAAACTAATACATCTATGCATGTGCGTGTGTGTAAATACGAAGAAGTTGTGCAGTTGAAGCAGTCGTTGGCGTCAACAATGCCGGCGGTCCCGTTACTGTCTTAGCAATCGCTATGGCATCACTCTGCGCCTCTCGAGCGTTCCCCGTTAGCTTCGGTCTCGTTGGATTAGCTGCGAATGTTAAATCAGAAAGCTAAGCGAAGGCAATCTATGATCGCACACAAATGAAGTTTTAATAAAACAATAACAATAACAAGTAAGTTCTATTAAGAAAATCGATTTTGTGCTTTGGCTTACATTAGGAAAGTGAAATCAGAACTTTTGTTGTTGCTTTGTGAGCCCAAAGCGGTTTATTATTACCTTCTGATAGTTTAAGAGTGTGTGTGTGTGTGTGAGGTTGTATGTTAGTGCTAAGCTTTTCAGGTTAATTAGTCTAATTGTTCTAATTCATTATGATTATTCACAAAGCGCCTTGTATTTGTTGTAAATCTCGTGATTAGTTTTATTTATATACATTGTGGTGCAAAGTAGTAGAGTGGGTGAGTCAATAATTGGTGTTATAGTTAAAGTGAAATGTTTTGCTACGGTTTCTGAGATTCCAACCTAGTAAGAACTCTACAGTGTCTAGTTTAGATTCATTCGTCCAAAAAGTTTAATCAGAAGATAATCGTATGGCGTTAAAATCCAGTCTCTGTTGATGATTCTTCGGAATAAAGAACAGTACTCCATCATTTGATTTATGGATTCCAGATTATGGTTAGTAATAACTGTTTCTGAGGACTAACTCATTATAGTCATTTTCTAAAAGAGTGTACAACTGCGGGCGTACGCCGATCTTACCCATGGCCATAACTACCGCGCTGTTAGTTCCGCTTCCTCCACGTGGAACAAAGCAGCTAAGCAAATGGGTCTGGTAGTGAACGAGGTCAAAACGTAATATCTCCTGTCATTAAACAAACAATCGTCTCACTCACGACTGGCCTCCCACGTTACTGTGGACAGTTATAACTTCGACTCCGTAGTCATTTGTAAATATGTCGTCTATTTTGGACCCTAAATTAATACCAACAACAATATCAGTCTCGAAATCCTATGCAAAATAAATGTTGCCAACAGATACTACTTTGGACTGAGTAGGCAATTGAGAAGTAAAGTCATTTCTCGACGAACAAAGTCAAAACTCTACAAGTTCCCCAAAATTCCCGTCCTGCTACATGGTGCAGAGGCATGTACGATGACAACAGCTGATGAGACGGTGTTACGAGTTTTGATAGAAAGGTTTTGCTGAAGATTTATGATCATTAATTTCGCGAATTAAGAGACAGCGGCTACAGTAGTTAGGTCATGTCGTCCGAATGGATGAAAACACTCCAGCTCTGGGAGTATTTGACGCAGTACCCGTCGGATAAAAGCAAAGAAGAGGAAAACCTCCAATTTGTTGGAAAGACCAGAACCTGTCTGCATTTCGAATCTGCAATGTGCTCCAACCAACGAAAGGGAAGAACGACTGGCCCGCTGTTGTAAACTCGGCTATAGTTCCGTACGCCAACAACGAAGAAGAATAACTCATTACATTGAACTTTACTAAGAAATTTAGTTGAGTTCCGGATCTTGGGTTCGTCGGAATATCAAACCTTGTACATATATACCTTAAACTATTTGCTTTGGATCGGATTGGATTTTTGCTAGACATTTTCGTACTAAGCTGACAAATATTCAAAGCTCAAAGTTCACTATTGCTATATGTCAGGTAATTGCATAACAAAACTGTTAATTCAAGTGCTGACTGATCCTTCTAATATTAAAAAGTCTAAGAAATCTGAATATTTAGTCTTAATTTATGTATAGTTAAACTAAGTATTGTTAACTAACAGAAGAAGAATAATCAATGGTCGAAGTTAAACAAATTTATGGTTCATTGAAAACAACAAACAAATATGGTTGATGATCGTTTATCTTTTTACAAATTACACTTATCATTTCGCCACAAAGTCAGTATGTCAATAACTCACATCAACTCACTGACAATTTGTTTAATACAGCTTAAGATGTTATAAATTTATAGTACTTCAATGTTTGTTCATCAAGTATTCTATGAAAAGATAAAATATATGCGAATGCTCAATAATTCTTATCAATACATGTCTATTATTTACAGCAGGGCTTTGGATGTAAGGCATGAACATAACTCTTAGCACGTTGTAGAACGCATGAAAGGTCTGGTATTCAATTTAAAATTTTTTTTGATTCTATATATAATGATTTTTTTGAAGATAAAGAGTTACGAAGTTCGAGTACATCCAACTGAAGTTGCACTTATTCAACAAATACGAGATAAATTGCTTAGACAAATTCCACAATGGTATACCTACAATCCGTTGGTTCTAGTTCTAAGCTTTTACTAAATTTTTTGTTTTGGTAGATGATAGTTTCTCAGAGTAGATATGGACTGTATACGAACGAAGTTTATCATTTTAGATACATATAATTAAAATATCATCAGAGCAATTTCTTAGCAAACATTTTTATACCTTTATTTAATTACTAAGCTCTGAAGTTTTTAATGTAATACCAAATGGTTGCTGTCAAACAAGACCTAATTATATTAATAAAAACCTCGGAGATATTCAGAGGCTTCAATAAACGATTTCAGTTTCTCCGAGTAAAATGCGGCTAACTTCACTTCAAGCAATTTTCTTCGAAATGTTACTTATATCTACAATGGCAATCTTGAAGGCGGGAACGCTCTGAGAAAGGCTACTTAAACTCTAGACAACACAGCTTTAGACCCGGCAGATCAACTCTAGGAGCTATAAAATGCGTCATTGAAAGCGTAGATTGCATAAATACAAAAGAATAGTTTTGCTGGCGACTTTAGATGTCCAACAGCGTTAGATGGGTGGATATAATCGATGCTCTCAATATAAGCTTTAAAAATTCCGAACTACTTTAGAACTATGGTGCGGAGCTAACTTAGTAAGAGTAAACTGCTGTACCAAACTAGAGAGGGATCACGACAGATAGCGGTCCCATAAGGAGCAGCACAACGTTCCATTCTAGGCACAGACTTGTAGATCATTTGCTACGATGCTATATTAAAGCATGAAATGCAAGACGAATCGCATTTAATAGAACAATTAAAGAAAGATACACTGACAACGAGAGAAAGAGAGTCGCAGCAGATCGACGGCCAGACTAAGAAGATACTTAAACTAATTTTACACAACTCAGCTGTTATCCGGCCACGGATACTTCCAAAAGTACTTCCAGAAAGAAAAGTCGAAGAGCCGCCATGCTTATACACCGACGCGGCAGAGGACGACACTGAACATTCTTTAAATGTCTGCGATGGCAACGAGAACGCAACGTCGAAGAAGTCTTAGTTGACCCAATAAACGCGGACAATTTAATCAGCGTCATGCCGGAGAGTGAAGCACACTGAGGGATTATCCAAAAATTCACAGCAATTTTGCCACGACGCAAAAGCTGAACCTGGACGCAGGTGCGCAATAAATCTCTCAATGTGAAAAATAGAACGCCACCCTGAAGCAAACTAAACGTGGTTCCATGGTGGGCGATGATTCTATGGAGGGTTATTTTTAGTGACCTGCAGGTGGCACATACCAGTCAAGTTGTTATCAATCATCGTAGTCTGAGATTGTCGTTGTGTCAAAACAGTCAAAAATCATATGAACTGATTTTGAACCAAAGCACCTTTGGCAAAGTTTAATCCTTTAATAAACTATATACAAGCATATATTTAAAGCAGACAAACTCAAGTTCGAATTAACATAAAAAAATGTGTGTTAGAGACTGAAAATAAGTTGAAATCAGTACAAAAATACAATAAATAAATAGTTTATGTAATGTTTTTAAAATACCATCGGAACAAGTTTCATTGGAATTTTCTGTTTTCAATAGACTTACAACTTGGAAATTGTTAAAAATTTTGTTCGAGACAGTCTACTTTATCATGAACACAAAATGAGAACAGGAGGCACAAAGCATTCAGTGAAAGTCGTGAAACTACTGAAAACTTGCCCACTCTTGATGACGCTAACATCGAACTAGTTAAAGAAACAGTACCTGAAATCGTGCTGTTGACGTCGGAGAGATGATAGAGAATCTTTTATAGATCGGCTCAACACATTTTGGTTAATGTTATGGGTATGAATATTATGAATACTAGACTCCTTGAAACGTTGCAAAAAACATGTTGAGTAAATATTGACAAAGGGATGCTTAACAACATAGTTGAGGAACCTATAACCGTCAAAAACATCATTGCTGAAACTGTTCAAAAATTCCAGCGAAAGACGCTCCAAAAATGAGTCGAAACCAAATGATATGGAAATTGTGGTTTTCCAAATACACTGAAGACCTTTCCAGCCGACTGTTATAACAAGTGTGTTGCCATGTTTGTAATAGCTCAGAAGACTACTTTTGTTTTTCGAATAGTTTTCGAATATTTATTGCTGTGTGGCAACACTTTCACTCCACTGTCTTTCCAGCTTACAGTGAAATTCAGAAGCTTTATAAAGTGGTTACTTGTGAGAAAAATTTCATTGCTTGTCTTATCCAAAAACTCTTGGGACGAAAATGCTAGTGTCAAGTATTCTAAATAAAGTTGAGAGATGCCACTCAGTGCCACGTTTTACAAAAGATGACTTATATTACAAAAATGATTATACTTGTTGTATAATCCTGAAATCCCAAAACCGAAAAAGGGTCAAATAACATTCAACAAAAATATGAATACATGAAATATGAACACATACACTTTCATCAACATAACGGTATAGTTATCTGAGTTCAATCAATGGAGCACATTTTTTGCGCCTTTTTCCACGCTTTTATTGTGAATACATGAAAAACATAATAACAATTGGCATAATAAAGCTATACGAAAGTATAAAAATAAAAGAGAATTATGAAAAGGATAAGCACTGACAAGCGGCTGCATGAGAATAGCGGATAAGTGGAGCCAGGGTACCACAATACAAAATAGATAATGATATCCTTTGACAAGCTCGTCCACGACATGTTGTTCGAGTGTGTTTTGTATGTGTATGTGTGTGTGTGCGGTGCCGCTCTATCATTGTGGCGGCAATTGGAGCGCATTGTAATCGGTGTAGGTGGCTGCTCGGTTGGGTACGAAACAACCCAATAACACTAATAAATGAGCATCGGCTGCCACAGCAACGCTGACACAAATCGACAACAATGCCAACAAACAAACCACGTAAACAGAAAATGAATACAAAAACCAAAGTAAATAAGCTTGTACACCAAATATTATCTGCTATTAATATGGGGCCCGGCAGCGCAAGCACTTATAAACACACACCCACAGGTACATATACATATTTGTGAAACAACCTCATCGTCGGCAGCAAGTGGGGCAGCGAGCGAAAATGAAAGTAAATAATATATGCTCGTACTTAGTCGCCAAATGGAGAAAGTTTTATTGTGTTTTCGTGATATGCTTCCCTACACTTGCATATGTGTTTGTAGTGTAGCAAATAGTTTTATGTCTCTTTGCTTTTGTTGCGCATGCAAAAGTACCGTAATTCTTAGGGTATCCTCTTTCTTGTACTTAAGCCTTTATGATGGGCTATTTTTTTCTGTTTTTTGTCTCTTGTACTTAAATTTCCGCCAAGTTTGCATTAAAATCAAGCGGAGCAGGGACAACTTATCTTTTATTATTATTTATTATTTTTTTTGGGTAAATAATTTTAAGTAATGTATGAAACTAATTTTTAATTTTACAAAATTTAATTTACTTTAATAACGGGTTATTTATTTTGAAAAATTTTGCATTGATTTGTTCTCTTAGCTGTTTTCTAATAAACCCTCTGAAGAAGGATGTCTTGCGATGATAATGATTTTATTGCTTAAAATCAGCGCAAAGCGTAACGCAAAAAAACATTTATAACTATAAATATATTCAGGAAAGACTAATCAAAATTTTGAGTTTTGACAAAATAGCGGTTTTGAAAATTTTTTTCTATAAAAAAGTTCGCATTTTAGAGTCCTTAAATATTATCAAAATTGTATTCCTTTGTTGATGAACTGACATCATATGTATATATATTTGTAGCTAAGAGAGCCTCGAAAAATTTTGAGTGGTTCGGTTCAGACTTCTCAGAGAATTTTTCCTCATCGTTCCGAGAAAAAGGTGATTAAGGTTTTGGGAACCGATTACACTACACATAAGTTAAAAAATTCCGACATATAAGCTCATATCTCAGAATTTATTTTTCAGATTAACTCTTTTGGATAATATTTTCAAATATATGTGCATTTGATATATGTATATGCAAAAAAATTTGATTTTTTGAAATTCCCATGTGGATATAACCCTCTATGGCAAAACCACCGCAACTGCTTATATCTTCCGGTTCAATGAAAAACAATAGGATCCCCTTTCATTGACAATATCCATATAAAACGTAAAGCTTGCGGAATGAATGGATAAGCCTACGTCAACAGAATTTCAGAAAAATTAGGGTTCTCGTCTTATTTTGTTTATGCTCCAACTAAAGTTATAGTCAACCGCAATGATGGAACGATGAGCTGTACGAGATATACAAAATATATACGACATTGACATAGTTCAGCGATTTAAGAGACAGCTAAAACACTCCAGATCTTAGAGTATTAGACGCAGTACCCGCTGGTGGAAGCAGAAGAAGAGGAAAGCCTCCACTCGGTTATTGAAATGCCATAGGATTATTAGAGACACAGTTTTGCCGTAAAAACATTTTGTCTATTATTATGATAATTTTCATATTATTATTTTTATTATTATCTAATCATTTTGATACTAGAAAAAATATTTTTGATTGAATCAATTATCCTCAATATTTCATCTTCAGTCTCACCTTGTTTGTCCGCGATGGACTCCTAAACTACTGGAGCGATTTTAGTCAAATTTAGCACACTGTGTCCAGTTCGAACCAACTTAGAAGATAGGATGGTAAAAATAATTTATTAATAAATAATATAGTGAAAGCTCTATTAAATGGTCGCTCTATTAAGCGGACAATCCATTAACCATGCACATTGGCCGGTCTTAACTGGACAGAAAGGCTGGTAACCAGATATTGAGAAACCGGTCATAAATTCGTTATTTTTTCGAATGAATTTTATTTGTATGAGCATATATTAAATAAAATCTCAAGTACAATCCCTTGGATTCTTACATAAAATTGTCACTGTATTGAATAGTTTCTTATATGAATAATAGTATAATAGTTAAAAAGTAGAGCTACAATTTGACATTGAGATCTGGAGAAATGATTCTACTACTGTTAAAATGTTTGGTCACAGCTGAACTGCCAGAAATTATAAAGTCTATTCTATCCATTGTCATTTATCGTTCTACTGCTGGATCTATGAACTTCGTAAAAGCTCGATAAGTATTAGTTAACGACCAGTAGTTGTACGAATGTGAAGTCTTGCTGGCTTTTCTGAAATGATAGAGAACCCTTGAATAGCTTGCTTCATCTCGCCGCAAGCTGAAAATCTCAGCGTACACTAATGGCAAAGTTGTATGTAGGAATTCGGAATCAAAACATTGAAGCACAGCAGCACATAGGCAGCTTTCGCCAGACCGAGCTTAAAACATGGCGATAGGCAATCTTCGGCGAACATTGCGAATTAGCTGGAAATTATACTAACTTACTTAAGAAATTTGTAACAGTCTCAGAATGGTTTTTTGATTTGTGGGTTTTGGTATTCACCCATATCAAAGGGTTTTGGGCACCACAAAGAACAACAGCATTCATAGCTGTCTAGGTAGAATGCCTAGTGACCTTTGCTGCGAAAATCAAGCACATTACCTAGCTTAATATTACTTACCCTAACTGCTTAATCTACCCTATTACTCAGATAACTCACTTTTCAGGGGAACCAATTTTCGGTTCTCGACATCACTGAAGCATCAGCCTAGCTATGCTTGAGAAGCACAGCTTTCTCTTGAAGGTCTAGTGTACATAATAGTGAAAAATCGAGATCAGAACATGACATTCAGAGTAGTCTTTGTTTATACAGAAAAAATCGTTCAGAACTCTAGGTGAAGATCAAGTTCGAAAAGCTTTAGGTAGTTCGGAGTCCGGAACTCTAAGAGACGATGAAGTTCAAAAAGCTTTAGGTCGCTCGCTTGAGCATATGCTTACTATTTATATGAGTCATACATATTACTTTTGACTTTTCATGCTGTTTTGACAATATTCTACATATTATACTTCTGTTAGTGTTGCATCGGCTTGGTTGATTGAAAATAGAGGCGCAGGTGTTCCAGACTGTAGGCGGCCGTGCTTATTGAACTAAATCGTGGGAGTAGGAGAGAGATAGCGAAAGAAACTTAGACATTATGTCATATAAAAAAATTATATTAAATTCAATTACAATTTTTCCGGAGTTGCCAACTGACGCAATTTACAAAATAATTTAGCAAAACAATTTCCATTCATTCATGCGACAAGACTGTTAAACTTTTTTCCCTCAAATTTAATTACAAATCTAAACATTAATTTTAAGTATAATTAATAAAATCACTTTAATTATTATAATTAATCAGATTTCATGCAAAGTGAATTTTACTCACCTTTCACCTCTCAGTTATACATGTAAGCAGCTTCTTTAATGAGTATTTCGTCACGGAAAGCTTAATTTTTTTTTTTATTTCGAATTAGCAGGTTATTAGCATAGTTGAAAAAGCAGGATATTTGTGAATATATTTCTATATATATGTGTATAATTTTTTCCTTATTAATCCTCAACACTTTCTAAGACTATTCTTCACTTCTTCTCTTTTAATTTAAATCGGCAAATTAGCTGACGCCAGCCACTTCAATTATGTAAAAATTTCTACATTAAATCGCACTTATTCGCATTTGCATAGCCACATTTCCGGCACATTTATTTCGCCATCGCTGTAACGAAACAAAGCAAATAGTAAAGCATAAATATGCATAAATTAATACGATTAAAAATGCAGCGAACGCTTGAAATTTAATCACACTTGCAAAGTTTTAATCCCAACAAAAGAAGGAAATGTGTAAAATAAAAGTAAAAAGTGTAAAAAAACGAGAGGAAATTATAATAATTATTGCCGCAATTGCCAGCCACAACAACCACCAAACGGAACGGACGGAAATGAAGTGTGTATGTGTATGTGTGTATGTTCGCTTTAAAAAATATCTACTTTCAACGGTTCGCTCTGGAGGTGATAAAGGATGAAATTTACATAGTACAACACGCTATACAAATATTATATAAAAGTCAATAGCGTTGAGTTAAAGACAAAAGGATATAAGAAGAATTCGCAAGATAATGATTTCCAGAAATAAACTTGGCAAACGGTTTTGCGTATAAATTAGAAATTTCCAATGCGACAGTGGCTGCACAAAGGAAAGTGAATGTATTGAGGAGAGAATGAGTGCTTAAAATTTCAAAGAATATTTACAAGGCATGAGAAATTAAGAGAATATAATGTATAAGTATATACTTATAAGTGGAATACTATTTAATTCATCAGTTTACTAGGAAACGGTGATCCAAGTAGAGGTACTTTTTCCAATAGGCTTTTTTGACAGATCATGTGAGAGTTGTGTCAAGCTGTCATGATACTTTTGTTCAGTATTGTTTGGCATTTTATCATGGAAAGACTTACGCTTGAACAACGTTTGCAAACCGTTCAACTTTATTAGGAAAATTTATGTACGTTCTGGAAAGAATTAGTTTCGTGCGCTTCGCTCAACTTATAGCAACATCATCGGCCTATCGAACGTACTATTCGCAACACCATTACTCATCTTAAGATTCCGCATTCATTATTGGATAATATTCGTCCGAAAAGACGACATCCAGCACGCAGTGAATAATATAGGTATAGTAGCCCTAGCCCAAAGTATATTCGGACTAACGTGTGGAACCACTTGGCGTATTTTACGTGGAGATCTTAAATTGAAATCGAACACAATAAAGCTTGTTTAAGAACAGAAGCCGCTCGACTTTCCCAAACGATATCGCTTCACTCAAGAAGATACGACGTTTTTGAGCCAAATAGCAATATAAAGAGATTTAATAGTTGCCATTTCATCCAGAAAAAACAACGGTTTGGATCCGTCCTAATTCTTCAAAAATAATGCCGATGAGAATGGCGACCACTATCCCATCAATCAGTGGATTTATTGAGAGGGCCAGTCGATTGGCCAACAAGAAAGTGTGATATGACACTGCTAGACTTTTTCTGTGGGGATATGTAAGGTTTAAAGTCTATGCGAACAATTCCGATTCAGGTCTTGAAACAAAACGTACGTAATGCTAGTTACCAGCCGAAATGCTCGACGAGTCATTGAAAATTGGACTCAACGGGCGGACCATCTGAGATGTAACCATTGAAAGAGATAATCATCTAAAGTAAATATCAAGTAGTGTTCTTCCGAATGATAGTATACATTCCCTATTAAATTTGAAGTTTCCGTGCTTCTTCTTAAAAAAAAAAGTAGAGAACTTCGAAATGTATCACCCTTCAAATACTTTCTAATTGATTATGATTGAAATGTACTATTTGTAATATACTTCAATTGACTTAAGATTTTGATATCTTATAAACAGAATTGTACTTGGAGCTTGAAATATGGCGAATCGAACAAACAATTCGTATAATTTCCGCAGAGTGGCAAATAAAGTGGAATAAAGAATGCAAGTGGTTGTTCTGCTCTTGCTAAATTGTCCAATTGCATTCGATTGAAAAACTTTGTTATTGTCTTCACTTGCATATTTTTGATAAGAAAACAGAGTTTCAACTTAAAAATCTCATAAGGGGATGAGTGAAGTTAAAAAAGAATACTTGCTTCAGCATGTCGGCCGGAATAACTTTTTCTACCATGAAGAGAATGCACTATGGAGACCCTGAAATGTATGTATATATGCAAGCAAGTCCTTCAGTTTTGGAGATATCAACTTGGAGTTTTTCACACATCATTTTCTCACCCAGAAGGTGTTCACTTGTCCGATTTGTTGATATTGTGTGATTCAGTTTTATCAAAACTATAAACCTACGAGTGGTACAAAGCCTTCAAAGACGGTCGAGATATCGTTCAAGAATTACTTCGTTCTGGACGACCTTTGACCTCTTCAACGGATAAAAATATTAAAAAAGTGCAGCATAGCCTAAAAATTGTCAGGCAAGTGTTGAAGAGATGACAAGAGAGCTCGACATCTTTCACTAGTCCGTTCGAATGATTTTGGTGAATATTTAGGGTGAATTTGTTCCGGAAGGACAGATTGTCAATAAAGAGTTCTATTTGGCCGTATTGAGGACCGTGAGAACATTTGTCGAAAATGACCGAAATTGTGAAAGAACAAGTCATGGATTTTACACGATGATAATGCACTATCGCATCGAGTCTTGTTTATGACGGAATTTAAAGGCAAAAACACCACAGATTAACCACCGTATTCTTTTGATTTGGCTCCGTGTGATTTTTTCTTGTTCCCCATATTGAAAATGCCGCTGCGTAGAACCCGTTTTCAGTCGATAAAACAAAAAATCAGATGAAACAAAATTCGCTGAAGGAGCTGAAGGCCAATTCAAAAAGTGCTTATGAAAAAAGTTTCGAGGAGGAGATATCTTCACAAAATTTGACACGGATTCTTAATAAAGATAACACTTTAATATCTGAAAATACTATAAGATATAGCTACCATGCAATGTGACCATTGGTCGGCTACGTTCTCAAACTTGGTCATACATTTCGTTGCTATTTGAAATGCACCTGTAAAGTTGTTATTATTGGGTTTCGGCCGAAGTTAGTACTTTTATTGTATTTTTCCTAAAAATTTTCTCAATGCTTGTCATAAAGCTTGTTATCGAAAAAAAAATATATTTTTTAAATAATCTAAATATTGAATTTAGTTCCATTGTTGTTCTACTGAGTGGAGGAGACTACTACTTTCGGTATTTTTTGTGGCCAAAAATTTTCTAAAATCTTGAAATATTAATATTCTCACTTTCTCAACTTATATATATATATGTATAAATGATTCATGCTACATATATGTATTTATATTTTAGTGTATTTAATTTTTAATTTATACCATACTTTTTTAAAAATCTTCACAATATTCTCTCAATCTATCACCACAAACTTCTTTAAGGCTTTTTTTAGGCGCCCTTGTTATTATAGGTGTATATATGTATATTCATTCACAGGTGGTGTGGCGCCATTAATAATTATTTCATTTAACGTTTTTTTCCATTTTCTCAACAACGTTTTGCAATCAATTTTTTTCGAAATAAAACATGGAATCGCTGTCTCTCACTTCAAAATACACACACTTCCAAAGACGCTGGCTAAACTTGACAATGAAAGTAGCCACATGTACATATGTATGTGTACGTGAGTATTTCAGCTACAAGATATTGTAAACAGAAAACGAAACCGCACGTTTGCGGCGACCTCCTGCCCAACTTAATGCTGTCATTCAACCAGACATTTACATTATGTAAATTTTGAGCGCTTACAATACACGATTCGGTGTTCCTTTTTTCTTCGTTTTAGAATAAGAACTAATATTAATCGATGTGTGAGTGACTACATATATAGGAGTATGAATTTGTGTACGAATATGTTGGTATGTATATGTTTGTATGTATGTGTGAATGTGCTGCCCTTGTCTTGTCAAATACTTCAGCGCAGACAACTCGTGCCTCGGTGAGGGTAGCCTATTTGGAACACGCCTAAGTTTCGTTAGCGCTGCTTCCACAGAAAACGTGATATAGGCGATTAGGTTTATGCATATGTGTATGTGAATGTATGTATGTGAAAATTGTGTATTTTTTGTCGGTAGTCTAGTGAAGACCCAAGTTTCTGCGTTAACACAAAACAGACTGTATCGCAATGGAAGCAAGGAAGCTGTTGGTGAGTGGTGAACTGCGAGGAAGGTCAGCAGCAACAATTCCAGATTCATTCAAAATATCTATATAAAAGGCTGTGTACACATATACACACATATATATATAATATACATACAGACACAGCAGTGTGTCCTGGAGTAAATCCTGGAAAGTTATGAGTACGCACTCCCCCACGCGGAGTTCGTGTAAACAGCTCAACTGCGCAGCACAGCGTTGTGGCGCAAGACAAGCCAGCAACAACAAGAAACAACGTGAAAAAGGAAACGAGTTTTATAGGTTGAGGTTAGTTTGAAGGATTTTACACTTGCATGGCTAACTGTTAAGCAGCAACAACGCAGAAAACTCGAAAATATAAATTTTGACGCTTTGAAGTTTTCACTCGCTAATAAATATCACTTTTCATTTGCCCTTCAGCACAGCAACAAAATGCACATAATATGTATGTATGTATGTATGTATATATTTTCAATATTTGTGTAGCAAAGACAACGTTTCACTTGGCCACCGCGCTGTCTCAAACTTCACTGACAAACAATACCCGACGCACTGACGTGTTCCTGCGAACTGACCATTCTTTCAGCCAAAAACATAGCTTCCAAGCAAAGCTCCAACCGAGCGCAAACGAGGCAATGACCGAGCGCACCGAACGCGCTAGTGCAAAGCGACGTAGCGATTGAGAGCGTGAGCGTGAGCAGAGAGAGAGCGCCCATAAATTAATAAACATACCGTTATGTTATGCAGCACAGTTAACTGATAAAATTCCTCAACCAGGATACCACCTTCAGTCAATTGAAGCCTTACCACGTAGCACAAGCGGTATATAAGTTTACTCTTGTAACGCTCTTCGTTCTCTTCAGAACTTTACCTGCGCGCTCTTTTAAACGTGTTTCGTCGTTTTCCAACCATTTCGCCTAGCTGCTCGTGTCAACTTGAAAGAACTCCGCGTTGTTTGTGTCTGTGTGCTCCTCAACCGGGCATGTCCTTTATAGTTGATTTTGTTGTTGTTGTATTTTTTTCCAAGTTGCACGCACGTCGCAACTCAAAGTAATAAAACTTTGTGCTTTTTTTCACAGACAACTTAGCGTTTTTCCAGCCACTTTTGCTGTGGAGCTGCTTCCTTTGAGCGCGTTACATTGCGCACGAATCGTTCGCATTCCCTTTTAAAGCATTCGACATTCATTAACTGCATATTTTGTTAGCGTTTCTGGTTTTTGTTTGTGTGTGTCGACGTTTTTGCACGAAAATTTAATCGTTTTTGTACTTCAATTAAACGAGCAAATTGTTTTAAATATTGCAATGAAGCAAAATGTCAATTTCAATGAAGTCAGTTCGCGTCATGACAATTTGAGAAGGGAAAAGAGAGTTCTTAAGTACTAGAATATACATATAACATGCTTAAAAAATATGCAGGAACTATTGTATTCCTAATCATCGAAATATATTTGAAAGTGTCCATTCATGAAATGTTGAAAATTTCGAGCATACAATGCCAATTAAACAGAGAACCACTCGGGGTAATGAAAATATTGTTGCCGGTCAAGTAAGTGATGCTGAGAACCGCAATTGGTCGATTCCAAGGCGTTGAATTTGCTGATTTTGTCTTGGTAAATCTTGCAAACGATAACAATTTTCTCAGATGAGACTCACTTTCATCTGAGTCGTGCGGTAAATAAAAAAAACTGTGTTGTGTTTTGTTTTGAAAAAAAAAAACTCAAATTTCTCTAATGGACACCCCTGTATTAATAATCAGTCCAGAATTATGAAAACTGACGTTTTTCCTTTCATAGCAGCAATAAAAAAATTAGGTAGTCTCTTCAGTCTTTTTTTCAGAATTTTTGTTTCCCATTTGTAAGAATCGGTATACATCAGCACTGCTAAGGAACGTCCATATGAACGAAGAAATGATAAGGTATAGAGAAATTACTTCAGACAGAGTTTTAATCAGAAAAGTATAGTATATATAATGAAGAACATGCTGCTGTTTTTGTATTGATAGAAGTTCTTAATACTATGTATGAGCGTTTTCAATTGTTAAGCCAGGCTTAATACATAGGCTGCTATATATATTTCTGGACTAGGCAACACTAAGTGTTGCCAGGGGCAATCTGACATTTCCATTGGAAAGTTTGACATTTTTTAGCATAACATCACTCAGAACGTTTTGTCATTTAATCGTGAATTGTTTTATTTACAGGGAATTAAAAAAATTCATTTCGGCCAAAAAAATGGAATTAACTCGTGAGCATTTTCGGTGCGATCATTTTTCACAACTTTCGACGTGGATTATCACGACAAGAGTGCATCGATGAACTAAAAATCTTTGTATGGCTATGAAGCACCATCCTATAGCACTGTGAAAAACTGGTGCAACGAATTCAATCGTGGCCGACGCTCGCTCAAAGACGAATTCCTGAAGGTTGTCCAAAAAACTTTAGCCGTTGTGCCGGAAAACATCGATACCGTACGTGAAACTGATAATGCAAGACCGTCATGTAACATAGAGATAGAGGCATGCCTATGCATTTCTCCCACCAGCATACATTCGATATTGCATGAAACACCTGGCCGTAAAAAAAGGTTTGTTCTCGTTGGATCCGCCACAATTTGACAATCTCTCAAAAAAGGCACGTGTGGATTGGTGTAAAGAAATGCTGAAAAAAATACGATCGCGGTGCTTCAAAAGACGTTTATAAGATCGTCACAGGTGGACGAATCATGGATCTATGCGTATACGAGCCCGAAACAAAACAACAATCGACAGTGTGGGTCTTCCAAGACGAGCCAAATCCAACGACAAAAAAAAAAAACATTTTTGTTGATAAATATGCCTATTTCCATTATTAGGCCAGAAATATATATAGCAGCCCTCGTATAAGCAATTTTTATGTGACGTTCGCCTTAATTAAAATGAAAATAATTATTACAGACTGTAAAAAAACCATCAAAAGCCCATATTTCCAGTCTGTTCCTCTTTAAGATAATAGCTCCCAACTTCCTGCTTCCGTATATATAAGTACTTTAATTTTATAAAAAATTGTCAGAAGGTAAATATATCGTCGAGAACCAGTATCCTATTTGAACGAGAAGGAGGAACATGACCTGTCTACCGTGATATATGGTATACGATACTTTTGTTCTCTACGAAGAATATTACACACTGAATCACTGCTTTCTCACCATTGAAAAAAAATAATAGACGAAATATATTTTATTTAAATTATTATTATAAAAAAAATTAATTAAATGTTTAAAGTCTCAAAATATTATAAAACATTTGATACTGCAATCAAAAAGTAAGGAAAATTAAAAAAAAAATCGAAATCCCTTATTTACTTTTTCAAATTAATTTTATCAGTAAGCATTGTCCTTTAAAACTTTCTCAAAATTGTTTGCTAACAGGTACCTCTTGCTTCTGTGATTCCCTATGGCAAAATACAGTTTTATATTTAATTGAGCGCTGAGCGTTGGCGTGGTAGGGGTTCGATTACGTCCATCTACGAACTCATATCTTTTTTAGAAATACGAATACCAAGTGTCATCATGACATCTTTCATGGACGGACGAACGAACAGACAGGCAGACAGTCACTCGGACTTCAATTGTTCTCGTCATCCGGAATTTACATATGTATCTCGGTTATATCTACCTCGCTTAGTTTTATGTGATATGTACAGCCGTTAGTTAAACAAAACTACAATACTTTATAGCAACATGTATCAAGAGTATAAAAAGGCTGACCAAATTTCATAGTGGTCGGATCATTCAAATTTGAAAGATTTACTTTTGGGCAAAATGCTTTTAAATATAAACTCATAGAGTAGATTGACCTAAGCAGCCAGACTTTTAGACTATTTTAGATATGGATTATAAATTTTTTAAGGTTTTTTTCTCAACTAAATGTGCCACTTAATTTGTTAAAAAAGAATACATAAATATTTGAAAAATCTTTCATTAGACGTTTAGCTCATATATTTTTGAAGAAAGAAGTTAATATAATTCTACGTTAATAGTTTAAGGAGAAAATATTTAAATTTGCGACTATTCAAGATATTATTAGATACAAATTTTTAATTAGTCGAAAACACTGAAATTAAAAAAAAAAAATAAAAAAATTAAAAACAGTAAAATATGTTAATAAAATGTTTAAATTAAAGTTGCTGACGCCATTTCCTCATAAGTACGCCCAATGATCAATGAGCAATCTTTCTGCTTGCGTATTAAGAAAAAAAAAATTAATTTAAAATATATAAAAAACGTCATTTACTTTTTACTAAAATTAGAATAGTCTAAATGCTTGCGCTTCTAAAAACAGAAAAACAAACCATAAAAATAACCATTTGTAGAAGATAATACCGTTTTTACGACTCAGTTTCTGCCTCACTTTGTCGGATTAAAATAAAATTTTTACACATCAAGGCTATTTTATAACGGAAAGTATAGCAAAAGTCATTTGGTCACAGACGCAACGCCGCTCGCATAAACAACGTCACCCACGATCGGCCGAACGGCTGAGCGGCCTAACAACAAGCTATGTACACACATATAGTATAAGCTTCCTACTTACACACATGCGTACATATATATGTACATAATGTAAATACATAAATACGAAAGTCGAATTGTTTGTTGCAATAAAATTTGACATTTTCTGCAATTTCCCGTACAAAAATATTTATGCACACAAAGAAGCTCAAGTTTACTTTATTAATAGGTCGCCTGAACAAACAGCCGGACGGCAACGAGTAATACACGACCGTGCTAGTGTGTGTGTGTGTGGGTGCGTGTGCTTGTCGAATAGGAAAATAGAGGAAAAGCCATTAACGAGTGAAACGAAGGAAAATCAAAATTTATTGGAATTGCCGCTGACGCGTCGCGAACGTTGCGAGCACAAAGAGAAGTGTGCGAGAGTGTGAGGGTGGGTTGATATGGAATTTTTGTTAAATATAAACTTTAAGTACAAGTTTTTTTTTTTTTTTAAGAAGAAATTTTAATTATTTGAATTTGAAGCGGGTTGTGAATTTTTTATTTAAAAAAATTTTAGATTAAAACTCAAATTACAAATTTTTAATGGTAAAAAGTTGGTTGATCTGTTTAGTGGGATTAAAATTCGAAATTTTTGAAAAAAAATTAAATTTTAATTTTTTGAAAAAAAAAAAAAATGAAAATTTTTGAAACTTGAAATTTAAATTAAAATTTTTTGATACAAAAAATTGTATTTTAAACTTTTGAAAAAAATTAAATTGGAAATTTTCAAAACTAAAATGAAATTTTAATTTTTTGAAAATTTTCTAGAAAAAATTTTTTGAAAAAAATAATAATTTTGAAAATTTCTTGAAACAATTTTTTTTGAAAAAATAAAAATTTTGAAAAAAAATTGAAATTTTAAATTTTGAAAAAAGAAATTAGTTTAAAATTATAGTGAGAAATAAGAAAATCTGTTTCAAATTAAAAGCTGGAATTAAAAGGAATAAGAAGGGAAAAATTCACATATTTCTTATAGAAATTGAAAATTAGTTTTTAATCCAATTTGTGGTGTTAAATTTTTTTTTTTTCAATTTTCATTTCGGTATTTGTGAAAAATTTTTTAATTTTTTTTATCAAGTAATTAAATATTTCATTTTTTAAAATAAAAATATTTTCCGAAAAAGTTTTACCCACCCTAATACATGCATACATTCAGTTAAATCTAAGTTTATGTTTTAATTTAATTATTGAAAAATTCATTTTTAAAATAAAAATATTTTCCGAAAAAGTTTTATCCACCCTAATATACATATGTGTATATTCAGCTAAATCTCGCTGTGTGTTATTATTTGGTGCTGTTGCCAAAAATTTCGAATTAGAAAAGTGATGGCATCACAACCATGGCATCATGTTTAGAAGTCGTAAAATACCGCCACTCACACATACACACCAATTTATTTACACATGGACTTGAAAAATAAAAGCAATGCCTTTAACGTAAACACAATTATGCTGCCCATAGAGCATAATTCCTCTACAATGACAAGTCTCATTATCAAGTTCAAAATGCCATCAAACAAATGAGTAGCTCTTGAACCCCTCCCACACCCACGGCATCGCCCTCACTAATACGACATGACATGCAGCACACTGTTTACAGCCTCATGATGCGTATGCTGACCTTAGACAAAGCTCAGGTGGGCAGATAGTGGGTAAATGGAGATGAGATGCGTTGAAAGATGAGCGCGTATGCTGAGGCGTATCTTAATTTATCAAATAAATTATTAAATACTAAGGTGATGTAAATAGTACACGTTGAGTGATGCGTATGTGTGCGTAACTAATTAACAAAGTGGCAGAAAATTGAAACTAAAAGGTCCCTGGGAAGGTGTCAGCGCTGGCGGTTGTGTCTTATTTGTGTTGTAGGAAAATTAAGTTGCATTGTGTAAAATATTTATTTGCTCAGAAATATATTAATGACACCTTTCATCATAAGACTTTTCCTTGAAATATAAAACTATGTTGCTGTCCTTAAATTTCTTTTCATATAATTTAAATTTTTCTTTCACTTCAACTCCTGAACTTGCTGTGATGGATTTAACCTCCTTAACTTCTTTCTTAAGCATCCTTTGAAAATTGATATTCTGTATCATTTATGTTGGAAATAATAAAAAAGTTCTTTTTCAACATAGAACCTTTTCATATCAAAATAATCACCGTACTATGGTAAGGGTACCTTAAGCTGATATTTGAAAAAGTTTCGAGCCATTTTAAAACTATTGTTTATTCAGCGGAAGAAAGCTGTCAGCTGTTAAACTCGCAGAAGATATAAAATGGTCTCTTCAAAAATATTTTGAAACAACTACAGACTATTTGTGCGGACTTGTCTAAGAGCCTGACTACATTGTAAAACCGATGAGCTTGTCTTACCCAAATCCCATCAGGATGGCAGCGAGCAGGCGGTTTTCTTGTATTCGCGCTCTCGAATGCTGAATTTATGGATCTTGGGCGAGCACGAGAAACGTTGGTCAGCAAATAACTCCTGCGTTGTTGTGAAAGCCTTCTGGCACAAAGTGGAACATAAAAGGTTCCTAGTTTCTAACAAGATTTACATGACCATAATGGTTGGTGTTCTAACTAGACACTGTCCCATTAGCACACTTGCGGTGTGACTAAATATTTTGGTGGACGCAACTTGTCAAAGTTGCCGCGAAAAAGATGAGGTGAAATCATCTATACACTTTATCCTTGACTGTCTAGATTTTGCCAGACTAAGGTTGAAATATCTTGGTTGTCATACCTTTTACCAATCCGCGAATCGGCTGAAATCCTTAAGAGTTCTGGGCATCACAACGAACAAGCATGTTCAGTTGCCCTAGTGGGATTAGTGACGGATAAAGTTAGTTAACAAAGAGGTTGACTGTACGTTAATGAATAGTACGATAGTAAAAACATTATATGATTCTTCATACTTTAACTTGAGAATTTCTAAAAGTCGATGTTTTTGCACATATATAGAATATTTGAAAATATTCTCTGAAAACTCTAAGTTGATTCGGCAAATAGTTTCGGAGTTGTGACCGTAATATATATGTAGGAATTATTTAACACATTGAAATTGGCTGCCAAAATTTTAAATGCGTTTTTCTGGAAACATTGTTCTCAAAGCCTGTGAAGAAATCTTTTCCGAAATGGTTGGACTGATCAATTTAAATTTTCACACAACCTCCTTAAGGGGCTATACCAGTGTAACTCTTTAGGTGATTTTCGTGAATAAAAAAAAACACTCTATTGATTGTTCCGAAGTTTTTTGGACATAATAAGGAATACTTTCAGCAATATTTTAAGTTTTTTTTGCAAACATTTTGAAAAATAACGGAGTTAAGTGCTGTCTTCGAGGTGCCAAAAAAAATAGTGCACCAACTGCTGACATAATTCTGGTCGAATGAGTAGCATGTCGTTTCGAAAAAACGCGTTTAAAGTTTCACTTGTAGATGTTTATATATTTTTGGAAATATAAGCTATGGAAAAAGCAAAAAAGAAAAACATTTTTTGAAAGTGTGACATTGGTATCACCCCTTAAATATATTTTTCAGGTAATGGTAGGAAGAATAATAATCATTTCGGTATTATGCTCTGAAGTTTAAGTTTTTTCACAAAAAAAAAAAAAAAAAAAAAAATAAAAATAAAATTTTTTTAAATATTTTGCTTTTATTAAAAATATTTTTTTTTTGGAAGCTGCCATTTTGTCAAAAATTAATAATTTTTGATAAATCCTTCTTTAATTTTTTTTATCGTTAGACACTTTTTTCGAGGGTCTCGGCGATCGTCTACGGTTTTAAAGAAATTAAAAGTTTTTTCAAAATGAGTCGGGAATTTATTAAAGTACATTAAATTCTGTGAAGTTTTTTATATTTACATTTTGAATAAAACACCTCTTCAAAAAAAAATATATATATACAAAAGACATGTTTTTTCTACATAAAAAGTCGATATAGCTTCTTAAGTATAAAGCTTGTTGGTTTTAGAAACGTTAAAATTTTAGTTTCAAATACATTATGATGTTCATTGGCTACCACAATATTAAAAACTCTTAGTCTCTTGGAGTCTCAAAAGAAATTTTGTTTATTACTTGTCGTATTTACTTCGTTCTACTAACAGGCATTACGGAATTCTCTTTCAATATTGAAATTTTCATAATGAAATATTTAGAATATATCAAAAAGAAGCTAAAAAAACCAACTCACGCCATTTTCTATTCAAAGCTCATACCAAAAATAATAATTTTTTTTTAAATATTTATAAAGATTAGTATCAAGTTCTTTTAACGAAACCATTTTTATCTCCGAGGGTTTGCACTGAACTTCTCACAATTTATTTATTTACTTTTTTTATGAAAAAAAACTTTAAGACTTAATATTCTCTGTAAAAATATGTGAATACTGCAAGTAGTATTTAAAACATAAAACTTTTTCAAACAAACTTTTCCAAACTCCAATATATACAAATGTTGGTAGGGACGTATGAGTAACTCATGCTACGCATGAGGTATGACGTAGCGTATGAGTTACTTGCAGAAACACGTTGAATATATTTAAAATATTTATAATGCCATTTATGCATTTATATGCGGCAATTTTTTATGCTCTAAAAAGCATTTTCAAATTAATTTGCAACACTTTCTTCAGTTCTATTTGGAATTAAATGAGAATTTTTTTGAAGCAAGTAAGAAAACTTGTATATTTTACCAACAGCGAAACAATAAGTTGTCTACCAAAGCACTCGTAAAACTAATTGTATATATTACAGTTAGTTTGTATGCTTTTTCTACTACATGTTGGCTCATTTTCGCCTTTTCTTTTACGACAGTTTATTTATTTATGTGCATTGCGCTCCCAAAGGAGCAGCAATTCATTCAGGTTTTTTTTGTTTTAATTTTTTTTTTGTTTTTATTTTTCTTCGTTTACCAAAACTCGCACTCGGCAAATTTTATTAGATATTTGCTGCTTCTTTTTTACTAGCTACTCTTTCGTTAAAGTCATATGTCGCTGGTATTTCTTGTGCCCTTTCCATTGCGTGTAGTATTTGTCAAATGCTCAAATGCTTTTGTTGTTGCTGTTTGTTGGCGTTTTTGGTTTTTGGTTTTGTGTCTCGAAGGGTTGGAAATTATTAATTTGCTGTTATTGATTGATCGCGCGTTCGCTTTTCAAGCATTCGCTTTATTTTCCAACACGACTAAGGTACATACAGACAGACATTTTTGTATTTTGTAAAGAAATTTTCAGCGTTGCATATGTTGGGGGGGATAAAATGAGGAGTTTAAAGGACTTTAATGCATTTTTGTTGGGTACCCGGTACTAAGGTAGTTTGTAGGAGGTCTGCTGGCTTTTATTTTGGAGTTCAAAAATTAAGCATTGGAATTCGTTTCTTGTAAAATCTGTGTGATTTCATCGAAAAAAAATTAATATTTTTTTGGTACGCAATCATAACAGAAAGGCTGCTTTTCATGCATTTTAACTTGGCACATATGTTTTTGATATTTTTGCGTATTTTACTAACTAAAACACAATCATTAAATGCCCAGCCGAAAACTCTTTAATTAACAAAATATAGGAAACTGTCTGTCTAATGAATAAAAAATAAAAAATGTGTTACATTTTCACACATACACTCACACACATACATGCTAATATATTACATTTGCTAATGTCGCCCTTTGCTTTTGTCAGACAGCAGGTTTTTTTCGTTGCCACTGCCAATCGTTAAGTAGGCCTTTACACTTTGCTTGCTTTTAGTTGAGTTGTTGACTTATTTTTACTTTTTCAGCATAGACACTTGCACGCAATTTCTTCGGCAAAAAGCGTTTAGATAAATTTTACTTGAAATCGTTAATATTACTTGGCTCCACTCCTTGCAATATGTATAAGTATTTTCACACAGTAGTATATACATGTATATTTTTCACGAAAATATTTTCACTGCCCTTAGCACATACATATATTGGAGATTTTTTTCCACTGTGCAACACACACACACGCACTTTTCTTTAAATTTCAACGAGCTAAAATGCTTCTTTTTCAATTTTTTTGCATTGCGCTTTTCAGCCAATTTTCATTTTTCAAGGCAACACCACTTCTTTTCCTGCTTATTTACTTGTCGCAACACAAAAAATAAGAATCTATAATTTTTTTCATATATATGTAAATTTTTTCAATATTTTTTTGCTTGCCTTCCCTTGATTGTGGGAGCACCCCAATACTTTCGTACGCAGCTGAGCTCTACCGACGTCCGTTTGCAGCTGTGGCCGTTACTCCACTAAACGTTTGCCAATGCACGGTCGTCACAAGTTTTCCAAGCACACACATCGGCAGCGTTGCGCCGAGTCCAATAGACGAACTAATGACGAATGTGTAAACACACTTTTCCTACACGAATTGCTCTCGCGCTAACCTTCGCGCGTATGCTAAAGTTTTTGCTGTGCGGAAAACCGCTCGGCGTTTGCTTTCGCTCGCATTTATAACAGTATACTCGGCATTTGCTTCCGCTCGCATAACTGTATACTCGCGCTGCTTTCACTCTCTGCGTCACTCTCCTCGTCACTACCCGCGCTCTTCTTTGCACTCGCTCTCATTAAATTGCCTCTAGTGTTGCGACTCTCTATCATTTTCGCTTTGTCTCTCTGCAAGCTTTGCCATTTTTCGGCTTTTTCATTGTCACAGTCATTTGCTGGCTTCTTTGTTGTGTTTGTAATAATTTTTCCCTTCTCGATTTTCGCTTATTTTTGTTCATTTCGTTTTGCTCTTGAGTTTATTATTTAATTTGTGCATTTCTTTTGCTTTTTCCCGTAATTTTTGTAATGTTTGTTGTGATAGCGCGTTGGGAAAGCGGAGCGCATAATTTCCGATTGTTTTCATTTTCCATCCTCCTTTTCGCTGCTTTTCCTGCTGGCTCATTCGTGTGTGCCATCATTTGTTGTGTGTGTGGTTGTGCATGTGGAAATTAGTCCGTCGCTTCTGCTATCTCGAAGCTCTTTGTTCTTGGTGGCCTTACCACCGTTGCTACAGTGGCATGTGAATGACAAAAATGCGTTTGAAAATCAGTCTTCGTTAGGGTACGCCATGCACTGAGAGGGAGTTGATGAAAGTGTTAATGGCTCCACTGTGAATGGTGGCCAGTGCATGTCTGAGGTTTATGGCGTCCGAAGTCTGGTCGGCGTAATGTCTTATGTCGTCGATGTTGTTAAAGAACGACTTCTTGACGCTCTTGATTAGCACCATCGACTGAAATTGATTTAGTGCTGTGGATTAAGTGGGGGATAATGTTAAGTGCCGTGTCGGTAGTTCATAGTCCACCTCTTCAGCCCTGATGGGAGCGTAGATTTACCGATGTCCTCAAGTAGTTTCATGTGATTGACTGTGTCAAAGGATTGCCTTCTCGCAATGTGGTTTCTGGTTAAGGCCACAAACTCTCTGGGCGTTTATGGGAAGCCATGCTGCTGGTTTACTAGGCTCAGGTGGTGTGTGAAGGTCGGGAGTAGCAAGTCCTCAAGTGTCCTCATTTTCCTCTGCTTTGTTGACAGGTTTCACAGATTTCTTCTATGAGTTTCTCTTGGTAAATTTCACACAAAAGTTTTAGTTAATAGACATAATAGTTTTTAAATCATATGTGAGGGTCTTCGAAATTAGCTGACAAATATTGACTAAGATCCTCAGCAGTATTACTAAATTAGATCTTAAAATATTGACCAACAAACGTTTTTCCAAAAAAAAAAAACGATAACTATATATACTATAGCGACTCTATCGGGATGTTATTATTTCTCTAACCTTAGTGCGAACGATAAGTAAAACATGATGGAAATACTGAAACACTTTCTAGAGTAACCACCTAACAAATATTAATTTACATACTTTACATTTTGAGGGATATGAGAAGATATCAACCGATTTCGTTAATTCCCTACTACCACATTACATTATTAGAGCAGATCATTTCTGAAAATAACAATATGATGAAAATGATTCAAAAAGAGAGATAAAATATCCAAAATGAAAGACTTACGGGCCATCTGAGGTTGAGAAGTGAATCGGGGGTTAAAAACGATATATCTCGACGTACGGCTAAACAAAGAATCCTATGGAAAAATTTGTTTTGTGTACCTTCTCACAGTGTCCCAGAGTATATATACTGAGCTTTACTAGGACTCATTGGTAAAATCCTGTATCTCAAGACCTCCTCAACGAATTGCAACCAAATTTGGTGGCTAACATTGATCAGACATTGCTATAACACGTTGTCAACGGAGACGAAATCGGATTATAGCTCCGCCTACTTCCATATATCACAATTTTTAATTTAGCTAAGTCTAAAACTTTACCCTATTGAAATAGGGCACAAAATTAAATCGAAAGGTAACTTTGCACAAAAAGTACTTTTCAGTTAAGTCACATCCGGTCTGAAAATGTTTGAAATCGGTTCTTATAAGATTTCATGGAAACCTGTGCTTGAGTATACTGAGAAATTCCAAAAATTAATCCACTTGCCCTTGGTCTCATTTATTCATTATGATAGTTTCCGACTTTGCCCCGTTATGTTGAACTAATATAATAAATTCCGGTTCTTTGGTTGACCTTTTGTTGGTGTAACCAAATATATTAAAATTAGTATCCTTGAAATTATATATATTTTTCCGCTGTGTGTCTTGACAATTGTGAGAGAGAGACAGCTCAGTTCCACTCAAACTTACATATACGAGTACATAAATACTTTACTTAGTTAGGGCCGCTTTCTTTATCGTTTACCCAATGGTTATCAATCATCTGTCAGTTAAGTTCTGGTGAACTTAATCAAGACTCATTTATTCTTTCCAAGACTCCATTTTCTCAATGTCTGGTTAGGAACTATCTGCCTGTTAAGCTCTGGTTAACCTAACCCAGACTACTTCTTTTGGCAAAGTTAACCAGAACTTAGCTGACGGTGGTGGTTTGCAAACCAGACATTGAGAAAACGTTTAATGTTAAAATACAAATCTATATCGATTAAAGTGGGAGGTGTTCGAAGAGTTACAAATTTTTTTTATTTTTTTTTTAATAATTTTTAACAGGAATCTAATAATTTTAAAAAATAAGCGACATTTGCTTCCAATCGAATTTCCTAAAGATCGTTGTCTAGAATAAAAATCTCTTAATTAAGTGTGAATGAGCGAACATTATCGCATTTTTATTATGCCTTCAGTTTAATGTTCGAACAGAAACTATTCGAACTTAGCAAAGACACACACCAAATGTATTTGCTGCTTTTGTGAGCCCTGTTAAATACACAGGGTGGTATTTACATTAATAATATATATGTAAATAATTATACAAATTTATATAAAATGTGGCAGGTATTGTAGTTTTATTATTAAAAATTGAAGTAGATATCAGGCGAGACAAAACGATTTTGGATGTCTTTCTCAATGCTTATTTATGAAAGAGATAACAGTAAGGCTTGAGAAATCTAGGTTTAACTTGGTAGACCTCTACATTGGCGTGGTACTTTCAATTTCTTCTTATTCTTTATTGGCGTAGACACCGTTTTCGTGGTATCATACAAAATAATCAACCCATTTGAACTAAATCGTTCAAAAATTATCATTAAATCTTCTCAATAAAAGCAATGAAAAAGAAACCTTGCAAGAGTTATTTTCTTGGTATGAGATCACGAAATATTTCACAAGGTTTGGGCGAGTCTCTAAATATATCACATCTGATCAAATTTGACTCGGACTAATCGTCTACGCTCTTTTACACATTTTATCTTTTCACCATTTATATATTCATTTATATATATCATCTGATATTATCGCATTTATCATATGATCAAATTTGACTCGGACTGATCGATAAAAAATATTTTTCTTCCAAAGGAAAAAAATCTTAATTTGCTTAAAAATAGCGCTATAAGAATCAAAGAGATAGCAGAGAACCTCAACATCTCTTATGGATCGACTCAAGACATTTTGATTAATGTTTTGGGTATGAAGCGTGTCAAAGGTACCAATTAACCCGAATATTGTAGTTTACTAAACAACCTCGATTAAAAGTCACAAAAGATATGCTTGGCAACAAAGTTGAGGACCCTACAATCATCAAAATCATCATTACTGATGACGAGACGTGAGGTAATGAATAAGTCGAAAGTAGCGAATGGTGCTGCAAAAATGAGTCGAAACCAAAAATCGCTGAAGGCGCCAAAAATTTTTTCTCACCTATGTTAATACTAAACGAAATTTACGCGGGTTATGTATTATAAATTGCATATGTTGTTTTTCTTGTACAGTTTAGTAAACACGAAAGCGTGATCTTTCCAACATTCAAGTTTTCAGCTCATTAAATACAACACAACATGATAGATTGCTACTGTAAACCAGCCTGTTAACATAAGCTCTACAACTTTCGTTTAAAACCGCCAGGCATGACCTAGTAAAGTTATCAAATCCTAAAAAAATCGCCTGCAGTAAATCAACAGATTAAGTCAAACAATAAAAATTCCAAGCGCTGAATATGAAATTGGGAAAATCCCTAAAACGTCTAGGCCTATTAGTAACACATGTGTGAAAGCGATTTACGTTGCTTGCCAAAAATATGCGTTCATTTGGCTGCAATAAAGCCACGAGCCTACGGCGACGTATTTTGCTCTAACAGTAAACCAAAATAGCTTAAGTCGATTTAAGCGAAAGAGAAAAAGTTATAAATTATTATGGTTTACACGCAAAGTCATGACATTTTGAATTGTGTAAGACAAAGCAGTCATTCATAATTATTTGTAACAAAGCTTCCAAACTTGCTTGAGGTAGAGTTGTGACATTATCAAACATAATCGACATTATCTTGCTTATCTACTTACATCGTTTTTCATATTAGGCACTGAATTCGTTAAATTACGTTTGAGTAACATAAATGTATGCTTAGTATGCCTAGCATTCAATACTATGTATCAGTTACAGTTGGTCTAAGCCCATAAAATTGCATGTGTTCAGCATTTTGAAGTCATCAAATCAGGTGTCTGTTGTATAGTGACTACGAGGGAGTCATTGCCTATGAAATAGTTGCATAAAGTATTGAGGATGTCTAAGTAATACAATAATAATAAGACAGTTAATTGCCTTGTCTGCAAAGCAGGAAATTCCTCATTTACTGACACCGCTCTGTCGAAGCAATTCATGGTGATTATTGTGTTAAAATTGTGATTCAACGCATCGGACTCAATGTTATTCCTTCTACAATATTTCATTCTAATCAACCAAATCCTTTACAGAGAATATTCAAATAGTTTATTATACAGACGAACTTTCTGTTATTTTATTTGGTTATAATTCGGGTATTTTATCGGAAATTGTTTTTATGGAAATTTGTTTTTATGTAAAATTTACCAATTCAACTCTTTTGTAAAGAATAATGTTGGTGACTTTAAATTAAAGAAGTTATGTTGCCATTTAGTCAAAATAAAGACTTTCAGTTTCGCTCGATTTCCAAGCATTCTCCGGAATAGCCTTGAGAGTCGAGGTGCTGCTTGCTCTATCGTCTCAAAATGCTTACTGTTCATTGGCAGGAAATAAAAAAAGTCCGAGGGGCCACATCTGGGCTGTAGGGCGACTACGGAAGCGTTGGGATGCCAGCCTTGCTGATTTAGCTGTTCACAAGAAAGGCGGTGTTAGTTGGGGCGTTGTCGTAGTGCAAATTCCTAATTCTTCATTAGTCCGTAAGAATTAATGTTCATAGACTTAACTAAATAAATAAATAAATTTCAATCGGCTGCGGTGTCTTGTCGGAGCCGATTGACCCTTCGTTTGAGTCTCTTGAGGACTTCCACGTAAAACTTGTCATTGACGGATTGTCCAAGAGGAACAATTTCATGGTAGACGATGCCTTTGATGTCAAAAAAGACAATGAACATCGTTTTCACCTTGGATTTGCTCATTCATCAGCGACGTCTCCAACTAAAAAGGCCTGGTGTACACCGAAACACACCACTTCTTGCTAAAGCAACATCTGGGTAAACTTGCTTGATCATATCAAACGTCCCTGTCGCAGATTTACCGAGTTTTACACAGAATTTAATTGCCTACCTCTGCTCTAATGAACGCTGCATTTTCGGTTTGCGCCACTAACAGAAACATGTCGCACGAAAATGTTTGTCTTGACTCTCCGAGACAACTGATCAGCCGCTCGTACGTTAGCTAGGAACACCCTCTACGGAATACAATTGGTGCGCGAAGTACAGTCGCGGCAAACCCTGTAGTCCTTAGTATAGGCAATTTAATGCAAATACAAAAGTATTTTTATATATCCCTATGGACTGCGAAGTAGAGACGGGGGATACTCCGTGGATCTTGATAACTCTCAGTCTTCCTATCCGTCTATCAAACGCAGCTAGCATCTTCGAAACGGAAGTACTAAACATAGAGAAGACGGAAGGATTCAGAAAGCTACCATATACACAGATAACCAAGCGGTATTACCAGTCCAGTTTTGTTTCGGCCAAAGATTAATTTCAGCGTAGGCAACAAATATAGGATGGACAACTCAAAATGTGCTTGTAGGTCAACTCCACTTGTCCATAATTTGGTTTCCCGGTCACAGGAACATTTTCGGCAGCAAAAAATCAGACGAATTAGCCAAGTCAGGAACCTCTCTAGACGAATTCGAGGCAGAGCTAATATGGTTCCCACCATCTTCCCACGATCAAGATGAAGTTCAATACACAATTTGAAGAAGTAGCTCGGAATCGATGGAGATAGCTAAGTAGATATGATAATTTGACAAGACAAAAACCGAGGACTTATTGAAGTGCTCCAGCGGAAAAGTATATACAGTGATGGTTGCCTCAATTTTCTACCAAAAAATAAAAAAATAGTTTTGACTAATAATTGCAGTTAAAAAATTTCACTGCTTTGATATTAAACCCTCTGGGAAATTATATGCCTCTTGAAAACTCTCTATTGAAAAGTACATAAAATAACCATCGTAATTTCCTGCATTTCTAATTGGAGCATATGGTCTCACAAATAATAAGTAATATTCGTAATCAATAAATAAAATATTTATAATATCAAATTCACTTCTGTAAAATTCTTGTACAAAATTCATTTGAAACGTGAGTTTTCTATTTTTCTGCCCACCACTCTATTCGTTCGCTCTATTCCCCACTCTTCGTTGATTTCAACAAAATTTGAGTTATGGTTTCAAACGTTTTGTGCAGTTCTTTCTAAGCATACAAGTATAACGATCTTGACTTCACTAAAGTTGACTGCATAATTAAGACGACCATTAAAATCTTATTGTAATCAATTCATCTGAATCGACAGTCCGAGTTAATAAGCGGCGCCAATGACAAACAAAACAGACAAAAAATTAATGTTATCTTTTATATTTTCAAACACAATTTAAATTTAGTTTTTGCATAACATTTAAAAGCTGATAAAAATTCTTTCACATGACAACCACAGCATTGTTGGAGCACAATGTCAGGGCAGTAAACGCATACACCACAATGACTAATCACTACGGTTCATTGCTACTTCATACGCGAGCAGCTTTAGGATGGGCAAAATATTTAAATATATATGTAAGTATATATATATATATATATTTATTTATTTATATTCATATCAATATATAGTAACAAATGAATGCATGTTTTTGCTACTGTAAAAAGTAGGCGGAATTTGAAATGAATACTGGTCTCTTTGCAAATAAGCTCGTGAATGCAACCGTCTTTGTCGAAAAAATTCTAAAAAAAAATAATTCGCAAAAATTTATAAATAATTATAACGTTGGTTATATAAAAGTTATAGAAAAGATGAATAAAGCTATATAAAAGCGAAACAATGAGTTGAAAGCTCTTTGGCAACGACCTTCGTGCTTGACTAATATGAAATAAAAGAAAATACAATAACTGTTAGGCTTGGTCATTAGCAAAAATGAAACAAAAAAGCAAAAAAAGAAAAATAAATAAATAAAAAATCACGAAAATAGATGTCAGAGTTATGTCGAAAAAATTCTTCTCCGACTTTGCGGCTTATGAGTAATTTACAAATCATAGTTAGAATGTCTTAGGTTAGTGAATTTCGGATGAAACCGAAAGTGAGTTCATGTGATTATGGTGAGTCATTAAAATAATCTTGGACGTTAACCTATAGAATCTGATTTACATAATAACGAAGTATTAATTAGTGTTATATCCAAGGGAATAGATGACCTCATCTATTTGAACCTTTGACCCTCAAATTAAAAACTCCAAAAGAAGGTGTAAGTAAAATATAGAAAATAAAGTCGGGTCCGTTTACATTTATATTAAAAGCGAACCTTAAAGTATGAATATTGACCCAATTGAAAGAATTTTGAAGTTAGTTCTTTTTAGAGGTTAAGTTCGTAAGCAACTGTACATTTATACTCTTAAAACTTGCAAGAATCAAATCCAGGGGAGTACTTTAAGGTGCAAAACGTGAACCAGAGGATCGGAATCCAAGCAATTTTATATATACATTCACTGAGCGACAAATTCGGTATACGATTTGTTGGAAAAATAAAAATCATTACACGTAGTATGTGGTAGTTGGACCGGATTTTATCTACTAAAATACTATAAATATGTTCCCTGAGTTTCAGTAAGGTACCTCACATACAATCCAATCGTATGGAGTAAAGTCGAAAAGAATGTTCGAAAATCCTGATATTCGCTAACTGGGGCTAGGTCAAGTTTATGCCAGATTTTATCCATTTTTGGCGCCAAGATACAAGGGTATGAATAAAACAGGTTCTGAAATTTTCATTGAGTCAACTCATATATTGGCCGATATATCTAACATAAAGTCATCGAAAAGTTCGAAACTCTGTATATTTGGGGTATGGGGGCTCAGGGAAGTATTGACCCGATTCAATCCATTTTTGATGCACAGAGTTATTATTTTTGGTCAAAAGTCAAGTACAGATTCTGGGGTCTACATATTCGGTACCTAGGACTTGAACAGTTCTGACTCGATTTTGGCAATATTTGCTCATAAAGTGACTTACTTTAAAACAACTTTTAGTGCAAAGTTTTATCTCGTTATATCATTTGCTTCCTGATTTGTGTACTGGAAAGGGAAAGAATCAAATGGAATTTAAAATTGTGTTATATGGGAAGAAGGCGTGGTTGTTGTCCGATTTCGATCATTTTCACACTGTGACATAGGAAAATGAAAAGAATGCCACATTCCAAATTTTATCGAAATTGGGTAGTTGGGTCCCGAGACATGGGATTTCACCAAAAAGTCGGCGGTGTTCCGCCATCGTCCAATTTCCACACCGCATTCAATAAAGTCTTCTTAAACCATTTCAGAGGTAAAATTTAAGGTTTCTGGCCACTACCGTTATATGGGAAGTGAGTGGGGTATGCTCTATATTGCTGGAGTTCCAAATCTGAGGTGCTCTCTAACTTCAAGTAACGTTTCAAGGAGTTTAATGGTCTAGGACAGCCTAAGGGAAGAGCACACTAGGCTACCACCGAACGAGCCAAATTACCTGCCTTTTCATGCCTTCATAAATGGTTAACTGAAAGTCTAATTATTGCCTGCTTATATAATTTTACATAGTTCACGCTGCGGACTTCTTTTACTGACGCTTGGCTATATACTAAAAAGTTAGACTTGTTGATTAGAACCGAACCCCACATGGTGCTTTCTTTGCCATTTTCAACCACAGTACCCTTGGTAAATTTCTCTGAACTGGGGAGAAAACAGTAAATTTTACTCGCACGGATCCCATTTTCTTGCTTACATTGCCAATCGAACCTGAGTTTTGCAACAATACAAGTATATGGAGTATAATACCATGTCCGCAGTGACGCTGAGCTTGGCTTTAAAGACTTAGAATTTGAAGTCGGCTAGCCGTATATACTAAATTATACTTCACTTGAATATATAGCGAATAAATATCGAGGATAATCTTCAGGGCCTTTTTGATGTGGTTTTAATAGCGCCTGTTATCCTCAGCAACAGTTCCAGAGACATTTTTTATTAGCGTCTGACATAATACCGACGCATCATTAAATATGTTAGTATGGAAAGAAGAATGATTTTGCGTAGAGCCAATATACCATTTGAGGTTGTGCTCCAAGATACTGAATATGAGAAGTTCAATGCGTATGTCTGACTTTATATAAAAAATATCGGCTATTTTATCCCTTCTTTATCACTTATTTTATCAAACATATACCATACAAAGCTTTTTGAATTTTCGTATATTTAGATTAGGGTATATGAAATATTAAAAAAGTTAGATGGAGAGATTTTCTTAGATATCTTGAAGCTTGGTGCCGAAAATGTCTTGAGCATACTCACTACCACCTTTTCTTTAGTACCTATATAGTGATATACCTATTGTGGCTTACCGTATAAATTAAATGAAAAATTATTTCTTCGAATTTACAATAACCGAATACTTCATTAACCATTCGTTTCATCACTAATCAATGTGATTTGCATATGTTTGGCGGCAGTGTAAAACAAAGAATGGCGTGTACGCGTATTGTCCAAACCAAAGAAACGTGAACAAGACAAGCCATGAAGAAGCAGGCGAGCGAGAAATGAACTAAGGCTACCGAGATGGTAAGCATACAAACATAAATATTCAAATGTGTACAAACGAGCATGTCTTTTAGAAAATAACTCTAGAAACGAGTCGGTCATAAATAATCGATATTGGCCAAAGGCAGTTTGTCAACTTCCGGAGTTGTTTAAATTTCCGGTTTTTCATAGTCGACTACCCAAAAATGTCCACAATAACTTAATGTTTGTTTGTAAAAGTCAACAGCGATTTTCGTCGTCGCTGATTAAATAACGTCGCGTGTGTAGCCATTAAGCCAAAGTAATAATGCGCTTGTGAAGCAGAGAAAAACACACTCGTTTAACAAGTGTTTGGCAATCTCACAGGTGGGCTGGTGTACCGCTGATATGTCACTCGACATGCGACTTCGTGACATGTTCTATTCTAATTTATGCTCACATACCAATTGTATCGCAAAGCAATTAAAAGTGTAACACATTGCGAGCAGCGACACGGAACTCGTTACTCCGTTAGCATGTCAAATCGGCGTAATATTTATTCGAGCTAAAAACCTAAGTGCACCAAGCTAACAAATAAAGTGATTTGTGTGCGCAGATAAATGGTCAAATATGTAAGTTTTCAACAAGCTTATTTATTTTGTTGTCGCGATTTATCTGCAAGCATGCCATATTGGCTAATTGAGCTAGCAAAAGTTGCGACATGTTAAGAGAACCATAAATGGTTGGCAATTATATTGTATATTATTCTTGTACTTCGCATAGGAATGCAAACTAATATAACAATATCTAGTGCAGACCAAGAAAAATAATATTTTATTTTTACCAACTCATTGAAACTTTTTAAATAATTAGTACTGAGCAGAATGTGGGAACCGATTCTTCCGTTTGTGCCAACCTTTATTATGTAATTGTGACATTGTGTGTTTAATTGCATTGAGATATGTCCCTCACTAACCGAAATAGACGGTGTTAAGTTAACCGAAAGCTCGTAAACAATTATATTCGCTGTATGATAGTTATCTACCCTAGGGATCGGACCGATTTTATACCGTTTGTCACCAAATTGTATTGTGGCTAAGTTTTGTTTTCATATCTTTATAAAGGGATTCGATTCTAAGAGGCTAAGGCTAAGATTAAAGAAATCAAATTTCAATTTTTTTTATATGAACGTTTTGAGACAAAATGGCGTGTATTAGAACGATCTTCGGAGTTACCTTCTCGAAGAAGGACACTATGGACGGTTGTGTTTTATTTTTCATAAGCAAAATATTGTATCACTTTTCTACCAATTAAATAATATTCTGACTGTAAACTTTAAGCTAAGTTTGGTAACAAGATCGATCTTAACAAAAATCTCACTAGGACAGCTTGGAACGCCGGTCCGTTGTGTTTCTTAAAACTCCTATGGAATAGACCATTCGATCCTTTCCAATCTACAGAGCACTTTGAGACTATCACAAATTTATATAGACGGCTAATATCTATTTCATTTTTGTTTCTTGTTCGCGGAAGGTAAGAGCCGAGACTTGTATCTGTTAAGATTTTTAGCCTTACTGCATGAATTCCTTTGGGACAATGTCCAGTAAGTACCTATGATGACGGCAAGATGAACTTAACTAAGATCTACTGCGTTCTACTTTAAGACAAAATAAACTTGCAATCTCACAAGATCAGGTCGTCGTTCAGCGGCTGCAAAACGCACGCGAGCTTCATTGGCCCAATGCTAGAAGGCCAATGGAGATGTAACTCCGTCCCCAATGTAAGTGAGGCAAGCAAGCCTCTTCTGGGTATTTGATACGCTTTCAGTTACCAGTGATTTCGCTATGACAAGGCATCCAAACAACTCTGCTGATGAAGTAAATTGATGATAGTTTTCAAGTTAATGTTCACCACCCTGAAAGAGATTGCACTTCGTAGCCGTACGTCTTCCATCAAATTAATAGCAGCCACTTCTGCCTGAAAAATACTACAGATGTCCGGTAACCTGGAGCTAACAATGACGGAGAGTTCCTTACAGAAAGTTACCCCTCCGACCTTCCCTTCTAGATTCCACCCATCGAATAAGCTCACTGTGCCTCTTCTTCAGCGACTCCTCCTTATCTCTATATCTTTCGTTGGTACGTGAGTGGAGGAGAAGGCGCAAGAAGTAGTCTCTGCGACGCTGAGAACCAAGTTTTCAGTAATGCAGTTGAAGCTTTATTTAACTTTAGCTGAAAATAAATACTAGACTGTTTAATGTTCCTAATTTTCCTCTTTAACATAAAAGCAACTTTCGCAATTCAAAATGACATTTTATGGAAAGTGAGCGTGTTTGTAATCCGATATCAGCTAGTTTGAAACCACTCAAAGAAATCTTGTTGAAAATGTTTAAACCGATTTTTGTTCCTCCTTTTTTCACAGCTTGTCTCTCCTATTTTCGAAAATGGACGCCATTGAGTGACTACTTCCTTCGAACTTTGGCAGTAGAGGTACGGTTTATAGTAAGTGATACACTGCCAATACCACAAAACATATTTCAGAAATAAGACGATTTCGTTTCGAATCATGAGCTATTCGTTTAAATCGAGCTTTTTTTTAGCCAGTCCTACTTGTATATTAATGGTCCCAAACGGGATTTGCGCAATACCTAGTACTTACGGAATCGAAAAGGTGCCAATAGGATGGATGGGTTTCCATTATTTATCGATATTTTTGACTATTGGTCTTCCAGAACGGGTTGCATCTACAATGATTGCGTATGATGGCCGGTTTCAGTGTCCAACTGGCTTACGTTTTCGCGGCTATTGAAAAATATCTGTAAAATATGTCTTCAAATGAATCCGCGTCTGTTAAAACGCACTTTAGCCAACACTTTTTCCAGTACTTGAAATAGTCGGAATAGTTTTTTTCGGTAAATCCTTTAAGACCGTCTTCGGCTTTTTTTCTTCTCAATCATGTCAAAACGACGTCTCGGATTGGATTTTTGAGTTTGGTGAATAGCCAGAACTCACAAGAAGCCAATTTAAGCGATTTCGATGATTGTCGAACGATCTAAGTCAAGCTTTTGAAAAAAAAAGTTACGAAGACCTTGGTAATGATAAAACAGGAGTTGTTCGTCCACAATTACGGCTAATTTGTTAATATTTTGGTCCGGTGGAAGGTACTCCATGAAAGTGCAACACACCATGAAATCCTCTCACCTTACTTTATATCAGCACTAATATATCTTAGCCATATGTGGCCTTACTAACATTACCTAAGTGCGCCTGCCATTAAGAAAAATAAAAAAAAAATAAAAAATAAATATAAAAATAAATATTAATGTATAATGAACGCACGCACACTAACACAAAAGAGAAGAGGAAAATTTTAAGCTAATTTTAGGAACTAAAACAATAAATAACCACCACGAAATAGCAGATAAATTTTCTAAAAATAGTTGAAGACAATTGAAAAGCCACAATACAAAACCCGAAATGCAAGCTATGATGAAATATGTAAATATTCGCATGCGTGTATTGTGTGTGTATGTATGTCAGCAGATGCAACGGCAGGTTGCGCCGTCGCACTGATACGTCAGGCTGAAAAAATGCCGTTGGCTTTTTGGAGCAACATCCAAACGTTGTGTGACATCACAGCAAGTGGCTAAAGCAACAAAAACACAAGCACAACAACACGAACAATGCAAAAAGCAGTAAGAGCAGCTGGTAAAACACGCGCACGTTGCTACCGGCGCGTACACGACAATGCAACAAAAATAACAAGTAGCCAAAGCCAACAATGTTCGCAGCTATTAAATGACAAGCCAAGCCGGTCGGACGACAAAGTCGACAATAATCCATCTGGTCAAATGCATAAGCACCAAATTTCGGGCGACTCACAAATTTCCGTTCACAGTTGGAGCGGAGTTGGAGCAAAGGTATCGCGTGCAAGTGGCGAGCAGCAGAAATTCGTATAAAAATGGAATAATTAATTAACTAAAACGCTTTGTTGTGCGCGCGCGAGTGCGACTGTGAGGCAAACGAAACAAAAAGCGCTCAAAACCAGTTCAAAGCCAGACGCAAAAAATAAGCAAAAAATAAAATAAATTCAAAGCAAATAAAAGCAAAAAAGAGCAGAGACTCATTTTAAACAATAGCAAAGCAATTGCGTTGTGTTGTTGTGACGAAAACAGCTGACACAGCTGTAATGAAGCGCTGCCAAACCGGCATTTCGCTGCCCACCATTATCAGCATTAGGAAAAAGAAACAAACAAACACACATGAACACTCAATTGGAACTTTGCAATCAAACAAAACTTATATTTGTAAAAAGTGTATACATATATGCATGTAGAGACCTCTCCTTTTCTTCACTCGATGCGCTTACGTTGTGCTAGAGCCTCATGAAAGCGCACAGTGGAGCGAGCATGTTTAAATATGTTAATATTGAGTATCGGAAATATGTAAGTATTTATCAATATTTATTGCGTCGTCTTCAAAGTAATTTCCACCACTAATACACTTATGCCTACGATTCTTCCAGTGCTCGAAACACTTTTCATAAACACTTTTTGGAATTGCCTTCAGTTCCTGCAGCGAATTTGGTTTTATCTCTTCGATTGACTGAAAACGGATTCCACCGAGCGGCAAATTGAGTTTGGGAACAAGAAGAAATCACATGGAGCGTATCTGTTGGATACGGTGGCTGATCGATAATTCATTGTGTTTTTGGCTTTAAATTCGATCGCGATCATGGCTTGATGCGATATTGTATTATCATCGTGTAAAGTCCCTAAATTGTTCATTCCCAACTCCGGCCGTTTACGACGATTTTTCTCATGCAACCGCTTCCATACGAACAAATAGAACTCCTTATTGATCGTATGTCCCTCCCGATCAAGTTCATGATGCACGAAATCACGAATATCAAAAAAAAAAAACAATGAGCATTACCATGATTTTTGGTTCCGGCTCGTTGTTTTTCACCCCATTCCTATTATTGTTGACTTGTTTGCATGTCAAACTCATAAATCTATGTCCCATAGGCAGTTATATGGTATCCAGGAATGTGAAATTGGAATTCGCACGATCAAGTATGTCCAAAGTGCCATGTTTACGATACTCTTTTTGAAAAGGAGATGGCGGCGAGTGGAGCAAGAATGCTTTTCATACCTAAAATGTCCGCCAAAATCATTCGAACGGACTTGCGAAAGATGTTGAGCTCTCTCCTGATCTCTTTAACACTTAGCTGACGATTTTCAAGCACAATATCCTTCACTTTTTTAATATTTTCATCAGTTGAAGTGTTCGAAGGTCGTCCAGAACGAGGCATGTCTTCAACGCCTTTGCAGGCTATTCCAAAAAAAAAATCCAAAAACAACTCATATCCACTGCTTATAAACAACCAACACACTGTGCGGCGCCTTGCCTTAAGGAATCACTCAAATGAAACGAAAGACTTAAGCAACAAACTCGAGCCAACTGAGCACATAAACTTCCTGAGTAGTGCACGAGCCAAATACTCAACTAGCGCAAAGTCAAAAACTCCAATTCTACGTTGGTGAGCGACAAAAAGGTGCAGAAATTTGGCCGAAAAACGCAACGACCGTCAGTAGGTTTTGTAGTTGGCAACGGTGAGCAGCGAAAACGAGCGAACTGAACGCATGCTTTGCGCAAAGTGTCGAGTTATACCGAACTGAACGGACGTGCTTTTGCGGCGACGCGTGAAACGAAATAGGCAACTAAGTATAAATATATAGAAATATTAAAAAAAATATTTAGAAATATTTAAAAAAATAGAAATATTAAAAAAAAATTTAGAAATATTTAAAAAAAATATATATTTCGAGTTTAAATATCAATTTAGGTGGAAATTTTTTGAGAAAAAAATAATTTCGAATTTTTGTTAATTTTCACAAAAAAAAAAAATTTGGTTTTGCATCTTTTTCAAAGTGCAAATAAAAACGTGTTTAACTTTTGTGTTTATATATATAAGAATACGTGAGTGTGTGGGCAAAAGTCAGATATTTAATTGCCCAAATAAAGCAAACAAATCCAAGCGTTAGAAAGCATTCCACATTCGCACGACTTGTTTTGGCAGTTTTGCATATAAAACAGTGTTTCAAATACACAAATTTTATTTCTTAAATATTTATAGAAGTGTGTTAAATGAAGCGCTGAAACAAATAATCCAAATTTTTTCAAAAAAACTCTCGAAACTAAATTTTACACTCCCATTTGTATGCATTTGTGAATTTTCAGGAAATAAAGCAGAAATACACTTCACCTACGCCGCGCAGTTGCTTCGTGTTTCAAATTGGTAATTTTGCTTATTTTTGTCAAAATAAAAAAGTAAAAATAGCAATAAATTGTATTAAGTTTAAATGTGCGATCGATCGCCCGAGCGATAAAATAACACAAGTGAAATTGTTGTGATTTGTGTGCGCATGTTGTGCGACCGACTGGCAGTGGCTGCAGAATTAGCTGGAAATAAAGAGTTGTGTGGATTTTTGTTGTTGTTGGCCTAAGCGGTTCATATTGAATTTCGTTAAAAGGTGTAGTAAAAATTCGTAGTGCCTTCGCATTCGCCCAATCACATTTCGTTTGGCTGCGCACTTATCATTCCCGCAGCCTAGATAGTGCTCGATTTCAAGCAGCACGTGCGTGGATTATATAAAGAGCGTGCACAAGTGTGAATAATCTGTAAAGTGCCGAACACGAACGGAATACGAAAAAATGTAAGTGATTTTAAATATACTGTTGTGTGTGTGTGTTGAAATTTGCTTATTTTGGTTCCTTTCTAATCTAGTTTTATTAGAATGAATTAGAATTATATTAGTGAGAAGTGTGTGTGATTTTCGAATTTTATATTTTGGGTTGCATATTTTATTTATTATATAATTATACGCGCTTTGGTCGATTTTTGAATAAAGAAATACGAAACAAAGCAGTGGTTACCAAGCAATATCAAAAATAGCTATCGCTTTAAGAAATTTTTTTGACTGCAAAAATCAATATTTCATCACGGAAAACAACTTAATGATGGAGTCGCGGTTGCAGAGTCGTTAAAAGTATTGCAGGAGTTTTTGGAGAGTTAACAATACCGCAAACACAAGTATTTGAGTGACAAAATGCATTCGGTTAAAGTTCAAGTGATCGAAAACTCGCCTTATAAGGCTATATACAGTCAAAAGGCGGAAAAACGAATTTCCAGAATTTTTTCTTTTAAATTAATTGATCCAATAATTTGTACACATGTTATGGAAACTTTTAACTGCATTTTAAGACTCACAGGTCATGGGCTTACGAATAGACATTGGAATCGTCTAACAATCTGCCGCATGACGCTTCAAAAATGAGACGAAACCGAAAGCGATGCTTTCTTTCCTTCCATGGTGTTCTTTGATTATTGTGGTATCGCTCACAATGAATACGTTTCACAGCATCCAATGATCTATAAGAAGTATTACTTAGCCATTTTAAGATGTCTGTGTGAAGCGGTTCCTCGTGGACGACCGAATTTGAGAGCATAATATTCATGGATTTTTTACCATTTTGAAATATTCATGACTTTTTAGCCAGACACGAAGTGAAGTTCATCGGTCAGCCACCAAATGTTTGTTTTTGCCTGTTCAGGTCAAATTTGATCAGATGGTAAAACTCATATTTGACCAATAATTCTTCATTTTGGCTAAATTACTTTTCTATTAGTTTTATTTTGAAATAAGAGCACAGGAAAAAAAACACTAACCACTGAGAAAGGAAAATACGATGAATTGGGTTGCAGTTCAAATACCAATTCTGTAATTTTTGTCAAAATTTTCACTAGTTCCATCATTCGCTTGATGAAACCGCACTCTATTATTTCTTAAATAGTAACGTTTTTCTACGATTTGATTTTTTTTAAACTAGTCACTGAACAAATTAATATCTATCCCAAAAAATAAATATTATAGTATTGCCAGGTGCAAAGCCAGCAGTCGTCTCGACTGACTGTCAGCCTTAAGCAAAACATGCTTCACACTTAATCGAAACATAAACTTAAGTTTACTACGATTGATTTGTTCAAAATCAAAGATCCATTGTTGGGTTTTGCAAATTGTGGTCTCGCATGGCACTCTCTTTGTTTGAAAATTTCGCATACCCTGCTACTATAACATTTCATACACGTTCTCTTGATATTTATACCTTGAATAAGGTTTAAGTTCGCCACTAAGTTTGTAGACAGGAGGAAATTTCGGATACCACATACGTAGGCTACCTCTCATATTTCTGGATTAGAAAAAAATCAAATTTTAAGTATCGATTATCATTATATCATTTTTCAAAGTATTCTCCAATAAAATCCATCTCGTATACTTTTGCATGCGTTTGCACCAATTTTCGAAGCACCTTTGTCACTCTGGTTGAGGTAGCTCCGAAACATGCATTTTGAGAGTATGAACTGCCTCTTCAGGTGTTGAACCCTTAGGTTATTTTTTTGATGTGATATCAAAAGAAGTCATTCCGTACTAAGTTAGGACTATACGTTGGATGACTCATCAAATTGAAATATTGGGTTTTCAAAAAAGTCTTGCGGTATTTTCGCTAGTTGGCGCTGGAAGCGCGTAGTTCTAGTTTTATTCGTCGCATCGGGTCATGCTATACCTTTTTGGAAAGCTCATTTGACGCGCTAATACGTGTTTGATTGATTGTCGTTTCTTTTAAGTCGTTCGTGAGTTATAGCGTCGCAAACATGGAGCAAAATAAAGAGGAAATACGGCATATTTTACAGTACTACTACGATAAAGACAAAAATGCATCTCAAGCCGCCAATAAAATTTGTAGTTTATGGACCCGATACAGTTTCCATTTCCACCGCACAACGATGGTTCAACGTTTTCGTTTTGGTGTAGAGGTGGTCAAAGATGCGCCACGCTCCGAAAGGCCTGTCGTCGAAAATTGCGATAAAATCGCTGAATTGGTCGAAAAAGACCGGCATAGTAGCAGCCGTAGCATCGGTCAAGAGCTGGGCATGAGTCATTAAAAATTAATTTCAATTTCAATAAAAAAAATTCAATAAAAATACGGCAAGACTGTTTTGTTAAACCAATATATAAATAAACGATCAGCGAGACGAGCTGAGTCGAGTCGATATCTGTATGTCTATCTGTCTGTCAGAATATACATACAGCATAACAAGTATATTTTTCAGCATTTGGATTACTTCTATTGATTTAAAAGCATCACGTGATGTTATGTTATGTCATATGATTTAATATTAGTTTTCATGTGACTGACAAATTTTTAGATTTTGATTTAAAATTGCGAAACAAGCATATTTTTTTAGCATTCTACTTATTTAATGATTTGAAAACGTCATGTCATATTGTGCTACATGATATGATTTGATATCGCATTTTAGGTGTCTGCCAAATTATTGAATTTTGATTTAAAATTGATATATAAGTATCTTTTCCAGCATTTGGATTAATTTTATTTATTCAAAACCGTTGATGATGTTGCGTTACATCATATGATTTAATGTCGCATCATATGACCTAAATATGTACCATATATCAAATGACATTTATACTTTTTTGGCATATTTTTTGGTAATTCAATAAATAAAAAATGATTTTAATATTCTTTTGAATTTTTAATAGAATTTATTAATATTTAAAGTCAAATCACAACAATTCTAATATGATGTGACATCACATCTTCTCCTTACTGAAGTCATTTGTAGCATTTTCTTTAACTATAATTTTAATTTATATGTTCATGGCCCCTCTCATGCTTAGAGTTGTCGTTTTATGCTTATATGGCATAAGTTTGCGAATTAATCTGTATAACTTGACTCCGTTTTTCTGTGACTACCAAATTAGTGAATTTAAAGCAGCGCAAAACCTAAAAATGTAGCATTTTCAGCAAATTGTAAGATCAGATTTTACCAAATATGCTTTTTGTCATATATTGGCGTTGCTTATAATAGCTTTATATAACGGCATTAGTGGTATAATTGATTTATCTAACGCAAAGTCAAATGTATGTACATAAATGGACTGCCTTTTTATAGGGAAATGATATTTGCAAACTATTAGAAAGATTTTAAAACTTGGCTTCACACAAAAAAAACGTTTTTTCAATGCAATCTTTGCTAAACACTTAACATAAATCTACAAGACTTGCCAAACAATTTAAGGAAACGAGGAAGGCAGCTTGACACTAATCGACGACAATGCCAAATTCGGCAGAAAAAATATAGCGCTGAAGGTTAAAGCAGCAAAGCAATTTAGCAAATGCAAAAGAAAATAGCAAAATATTTTTAAAATGTTCACACTTAATTAAGTAAGAAGATTGATTGATATGACCATTGAGCTATTAACAGACTTGAACCATGCGGGTGGTTGCTTGATTTTTATAGTTTTCTGCATAAAAGGTGTTATATGTATATATATGTATATGTGCTAAAATATACGCTTATACATAGTGGTATATGTATGGTACTTTAATACCTTGGCACTAACATGCCGTTGAATCATATGGCTATTGTTTCGTCAAGCAAATTTTTTGTCTAAAAAAAGCTACACAACAGCTATTGCGAAGCTTTGAGTGCATGCTGAGGGCGTAGACGTCACATAATACATATACATGTGCACATATGCTTGGCTTAAGCCAACGCCAAAACTTGTCAAATCCCAACAGAGATACACGCGTCAAATGATCATGGCCAAAGCCGGCTTTGTTGAGATCAGCTAACAACAAAAACACCACTATCACAACATAGTCAGATAAAATCTGACAGTTCAGCAACCACAAAGTGGAAACAAAAGTATAAGTATACATATGTATATAAACATGTATGTATGTATTTGTCGTGATGCTTCATTTATGGTCTGTGCAAAGTTTCCACGCAATAAAACACATTAACGCTATCTGAAAGTGAATAAAACCATAAACAGAAAACAAAAAGCCCACAAGCAACGCCAAAGCACACATACTCTTATACACACACAGTTATATGAACACATGCACACACTTATATGAACACACACATACACTTATATGCACACGCATGTCACTTCGCCAAAACAACGGCTGTCAACTCGCCTGTCAAAAATCCAATATTTTGTCAAACACTTGGACATGCGCGCACACAAACACACTGACAACAGCAATATAAAAAGCCGAAGCAAAAGTAAAAGTGTTGAAATAACCGTTAAAAATTGCTTTGCATAACTTTTGTCATGGCTGTCAAACATTTTGCGGCGCTGCGCAACAGCCGGGAAGCGAAAAAAGTTGTTGCTCGCATCGCCGTAGAGGACACCAGAAATTCAAAAGCTTCAACATACAAAGTAAATGCATTGCAAAAAACGGTGATCTATTGTGCGAACAACTCGGCACATACTTACATACCTACAAAGTAACCCATCTATTTATATATACTCGCATTTATATGCATATATAACCTTTGTATATGGTATATAGCAGAGTATAATAAAATCTGCCTCCGCTGCTATTGAGTTTGATTTGAATTTTTGGGCTAGTCTCTGGCACAGTGACCGGCATTGAAATGCAAATAAATTGGTTTTTCTGCAAAAAAATAAAAATAAAGTCAAAGTGATCTATTGTAGTGCGGGCGGTTTGACCGTTATGCCGCTGATTGTATTTTTTGCTGATGCCATTTGGAGCAGTGAAGCTGCTTTTATCGTTGCCTGATCTCTTAATGTTGAATTTTTTATTATACGGTAGGAAATTATTTGCTGTTCGATACTGTAAGAGTGTTTCACGTATGTTGGCAATCCTAGTGTTATGATATTATACATACTTATATTTACAGTAACTTGAAATATACATCTCGGCCAAAAAATGGAATTAAATCGCGATCATTTTTACCCAATTATTCTTTACAACGTTCGAATTCCATGAACGGCGTCCAAAATCAGTAGTTATTTTGGAAACTATTGATGCTGTGCGCAAACTGATATCGTAAGATCGTCATGTGACCTATCGTGAGATTGAAACTACTATGAGCATTAGTGGGAACAGCATACACTCAATATTGTATGACCATTTGATTGTCAAAAACTAACTGGAACAACTGTATGTTTGAGCACTGAAAACATCGATTGGATGAGCCATCTACCGTATAGTCGAATAACTCTTTTTTGTTCCCATTTGACAAAGATTCGAACCTTTTTCGACACCTGAAACTGCAATGGATTCATTCAGAACGCATGTTTTGGATATACCTCAATGAGAGTGGCCAATGTCTCGGAGCATTTCGTTCAAAAATATGCGAAAGTCTATATATCTTAATGAAGCTTGTTTTGAATAACAATAAACCAGTTTTCGATGATTAATATTGGTTTCTATTTTCTAATCTCTTAATATAAAAGCCAACCCTTGTATCTAATCTAACCATTGATGACTGTTAATTACCTTAGTCTGGTTACGCTCCTTTTCTTTGACATTTTAGCGGCATAATGCAATCTATCTCTGTCGGTTACTGTACCAATCTTCGGAATAGACCTTTTCAAAGGGAGCTCTATAGGCGACGGTGATTTTAGGAACTTATTTACGCTAACTGAACTAAAATGAATAATGGGGTCTTTACCTACATAAGACTAGCTAGTGAAGTGGGGGCGTTCTTAGCTTCACATATTTTTTTCACAAATTGGTGAATTTGTAAATAAAACTTTTGAAATCCATTCATCTCGTAGCCGATCTCCAAAAGTAACTTCCTAAAAAGTCTGTCTGACAGCGGTGAGAAGTATTTATCTGCTTAAACAGATCTTAAGTTCAAAAATCAAACAAAGGAATTGTTATTATTATAACTTACAATACACAGTGGCATAAAAAAATTATTTTTTTCTTTCAAAAATCTTATTCATTCGAATATTATGTATATTATTGGATACTTTTCCGGAACATAGTAGTAGACTAATTACTCAATGGAAACAAGACAACTATATTGTAACATTATATTGGTCGTCACAGTCACTAGACGCCAATGCAATAGAGAATGTTTGGGCTTTAATGACAGCCACAATATCAGAAAAATATTTAATGCCAACAAAAAATTTCATTCGGCTACTACAACATAACTAAAAGTCGCTTCCTGTGTAATGTGCGAAAAATTTAGCTGAATATCTAGCGGCCTAGCTTCAGAGATATGTATATCAGTAACTGAAACATTTTGTTCCTAAGGCTGGAAGAGGTCGTCAAAAACAAACTTTCTAACAAAATGAGAATGAAATGCATCACTTGACCAAAGACTTAGCTCTTTACGACAGCCGCCTCGTGAGTAAATTGAGATTATCTATTGGTTGAGGAACTCTAGTAACTATGGCATAAGATCTATTTAGTTTTATTGCTTTATGAAGTTTTAACAACTGAAAAATCTCAAACAGTTATTTAATGAAATTTTTGGCTTTTATAGGACGATCATTTTTTATACTCTGAGCCTCTTGGAATTTTGTTACGCAATATAATTACTACAAAAATCTAACTTTAAAGAACAAGAGCACTAAAAAAACTTGAATTCACTTTCGTACAAGTTCATAAGGAGACTTTTAATAGTTTGAATACATATTTCATACTTACTGCCCGCATTGAACCCGGAAGAAAAGGAATAGCTTGATCATTTTGCAATCCATATAAAGTCCTCATTTCTATAACGCACACAAAACTCACTAAAAACTAAACTCGTTCAACACATTCAAAGCAAATATTCCGACATTCTTTCAACGTTTTACTGCACTAACAAGGTTGCGCAATTCTTTTGTGATTTACTTTTTTTGTCTTTTCGCACTTTGGCACCCTCAATTCAGAGATGTAAAAAAGTTGATTGATTAACTTGCAAAATCAATTAGCGCATTGTGCGCGCCCTCATGAATATTCATCTATGTGTTATATGTGGTACATGGATTTGTAGAATGGATACTTTTATGTGCACACACCTGCTGAAGTGATAATAAGAATGTCCTAAGGTCCGCATATGGTTAAGTGCTTTGTGTGTTTGGTGTGTCAATGGCATTCAGCATGAATAGAGCGCATTCAACAATAAAATAGATTTGTTATTTATGAAAATTTATACCCAATGATAAAAAACAAACAAATATTGATAAATTAGTATGAAAATCATACAAAAATAACATGATTGTTATGAGCAAGCCAGCTTGGATTTAATTGTTCCAAATTGGCTTTCAGATAATTAACCATTCCCCAGATTATTTTGAGAAATGCTGCAGAGTCGCTCGTAACATTTACTCAGACACGAACAGGCAGTAATAGTCCTTAATATATCAATCAAATGTGTCTATGGAGATGTGTGTCTATGGAGATGTTTCAACCACAGTCTGGATAGTTGAGATGAAACGATCTAAATGGTTCCAGCTCACCTTTTTCCATTCAACTTTGACAATTTGCGGTCGATAATATATTTAACATACCGAGGCGCGATGCACCTTGCTAAAAGCAATTAGTTCGGATGAACTAGAAAACCATAAAAAAGTAAAATACATTAAATTTAAGTGAGAAATATTCAAAAATCGTTCAAGATCTTATTTAAATACCAAATTGGAATACAAAAGTGTTCTGATTTCAACTAGGGTAGTATGAGGACGTAACAGTTGAATCAATATGAAGAGAGCAGCCAAACCTTATATCCGAATTTAAGTTTTATGAAAAAGATATGACTGACTTGGAAACAAATTTAGCCAACCTTAAGGGATTATACCATAAAAATGCAATTTTTTTGAAGAGGAAGATTAATTTTTTGGGAAAATGGAGACCTCCAAAAAGAAAGACGACACTTTGTCACAAAATTTTTTCCGAAACCGAAATTATTATCAAAATTTTTATTTCTTCTGTCATTCCTAATATTTCTGATATAAATGTCCACAAAGGTTTTATTGGGTTGTCAAAAAAAGTCTTGCGGTATTTTCGCTAGTTGGCGCTGAAAGCGCGTAGTTCTAGTTTTATTCGTCGCATCGGGTCATGCTATACCTTTTTGGAAAGCTCATTTCACGCGCTAACACGTGTTTGATTGATTGTCGTTTCTTTTAAGTCGTAGTCGTTCGTGAGTTATAGCGTCGCAAACATGGAGCAAAATAAAGAGAAAATATGGCATATTTTACAGTACTACTACGATAAAGGCAAAAGTGCATCTCAAGCCGCCAATAAAATTTGTGCAATTTATGGACCCGATACAGTTTCCATTTCCACCGCACAACGATGGTTTCAACGTTTTCGTTCTGGTGTAGAGGTGGTCGAAGATGCGCCACGCTCCGGAAGGCCTGTCGTCGAAAATTGCGATAAAATCGCTGAATTGATCGAAAGAGACCGGCATAGTAGTCATCAAACCGTTATAAACCATTTGAGGAAGCTTGGAGTCACTAAGAAGCTCGATGTATGGGTGCCACACGAATTGATTCAATAAAAATACCGCAATACTTTTCTGATAACCCAATATAAATAATTCAAGTCGATCGGTCCAGCCGTTTTGACAAAGACTTGCCGGTCTTGATCATAGCGGAAGAGGTACGGCCCAATGCCGTCGCCAGCCCGTAAACCGCACCAAACCATAACTTTTTCGGGATGCAATTTTGACTCATGAAGTACGTGTGGATTACTGCCTGACCAATAACACATATTTTACTTATTGACGAAGCCATTCAGCCAGAAATCAGCCTCAACGCTGAAGATGATTTTTCGATAAAAATCCGGATTATTTTGAAGTTGTGGTCAAGCAGCTTCCGTTCTTGCGTCAATTTGTCCTTGTAAGAATGTAAGTCAAGGTCTTTTTGCACAATTCACCACAACGACGTCACAGAGATGGCAAACGCTTGAGAACGTCGTGTGAGGGACTGAGTTGGGTCTTCCTCAATTGATGCGCCAACGGCAGCAATATTCTCGACACTATGGGCACTTCTTTGTCTCACTGGCACGGAAACATCTTGTGCTCTGCCTGTGGATTCAAATTTTTCCACTAGACGCTCAATTGTTGATCTGGCAGGACGCGTATGACGATCATAAATTGAACGGAGTGATCTTTAAGTTGATTCCGAATTTCGGTAGTAAATTTTAATAATTTCGACTCGTTGTTGGATCGCACATATATTTTTCCATAATAAAATGACAAACCTTACTGTAGAGAAATTTCAAAGAATGGGAAAAAATATGACGCTGTTTGCTGTCCTTATTGGTCTACTTTTTTTTAGCGTCTTGGAAAGCAATGATTTGGATGAAAGCAATATGACAAGCCACCAAATCATTATCTTCATAACTTCTTTCTGTAAATAAATAATTGCTGTGACATTAAAACTGAACTCATACCACTACAAAATGGACCAGTTCTCTAGTAAAACGATTGTTTTACTATTTCACAGAAGGTTATGTTCGCCAAATATATTTGCGTACTTCAGGCAACAATTGTAAAAGTAGTCCGGCACCTAAGGCCACCCCCATACGAGGAAGGAGCATTAGAACACAAACATATACAGTTGTGTGTACATAAAATTTGCACATATGCTACATATGTAAATTTATACTGACCAGGTTTTCGGACCACATATTTGTTTGCTTTCAATTTGACTTGTTACGCTCCCGGAAGTCTACATACGCGCTTATTTTCTTATAACCAGACACCGACAATATGAGTACATTCTATGTGGGAACAAAAGTAACACTTTATGACTTTATATTTAATTACAAAAAAAAGAAACTTTCAACTTATGTGCTCAATCTTGTTATTGCGTGTCCATAAACAACACATCTGCGTGTATGTATGTATAGTGTGTTCGAATGGCCATGCAAGGCGAGCATTGAAAATCGGTTCTGAACGAGTAGGTAATGAATACTTGAAAGTAGTTTGAACGAACTTTGAAACACCAATTGTAATTGATTTTGTTTGATTTTGTTTCGTTGTTGCTTTTCTAATATATGTACGTCATTGCTTGACATAAAAAGTTGTTTGATCTGCTATCGACGCGATTGTAACGAATTTATTGGTTTACGCACGCAATTGAGGGCCTTAAATGGTGTTTACTTTTTCAGCGGAATTAAATTACTGGTGGCTAATTGAGTTGTTCAAAGAGAATGTGCATATAACAAAATGACAAAATAATTTTATGTAGTTGAATTGAATTTTTTTACAATGCTTTTTCGCAGTGCCGCTCGAAGTCGTCTGACCACACCTTAACTACGCAATTATGTCGAGAGCTAAACTTGACGTAAATAATTGAAAAAAAAAAATAATAATAATGCTAATGATAACAAATAAATTATAGAGCAATTGTTTCTTAAACCAAATACCAAAACTATCATTTAAGAATACATGCACATTAGAGATCAATTTACCAATTCTTTCCGTTTTATTTTCAATATTTAATAGAATACTCTATATTGCCCACAATTATAGCAGAATAAATCTGTACTTATATAACATACTTTTTGTTACTTTTTTACTCCAAGCAGTTTGTCTCGCAATTACAAAGTGTTATAGTTTTTCTGTCGACGCATATATAACTGACCAAACCATCGATTAGACGGCCATTAAGTTAGAAAAACTGCTATTAAAAGTTGTGTCAGTGCAAAAGGAGTGTTTGGTAATTGATTTGATTTCGAACGGTTGTTTTGATTGTTCGTGTTCATTAGCAAAATTAACTAATTAGGCGACAATTAAAAATTAAGAGCTCAATTAAGCCAATTATTAGGTGAGTTTAATAATATCAACCCTTCATAATTGGATTAGATTTTTTACAACCGTTGTTTCATTAGCTGAGAAAAGTGCTTCAAGAGTTGAACCAACACATATAGGACGGTAGGTTAGGTTAGGTTAGATCATGAACCACATTAACCTACCATTATACATGTCCTAGTTTAGTTGGAGAAGCGCTTTTCTCACAAAAATCGTTGAATCTAAGTTATGCAGAAATTCTTTTGTGTTACCCAAAAACTTCTAAAAGACAGATAATAAGATCCTCATCAATGGACGAAACAGTTTGTGCTTACAATAAACTTCTTAAGGCGGTTAATATCTATCTCAGTAACTTCATTGGGTTCGCCAAAGTTGTGTCAACCGTGATATTTGCAGTGACGAGATGATTCCAACTCGCCTTCCTCTATATAGCTTTGGCAAAGAGCGTCCGTCAGAATACTCAGCCGCACTGCATGTAAGTCTATTGGACAGTGTGCAGCCAGAACACCTACAATTGTAGCGAGATTGGCTTTGCTTAGAGCCCGTAGTTTGGATTACCTCTAATGGTTCACTTTTGGACAGAAGTATCTTGAAGACGCACAAGTTCTTGTTGTTAACCTCCGCTTCCTGAGCTCACTGATGATTCAATGATCCCATGCCAGAACGCATGCAGGGATCGGAGAGCCGATTTGGCTTTAATCAGATGAAATTGAGGAAAGAGTGGCTTCCCTAGCCAGCTCATCGGCTTTGCAGTTTCCGGCGATGTCAATGTAGCCGGGCATTAATACTAGTCTAATATGGAAAAAGCTGAAAGCTAATGCTAATAATGTGAAGCACTTCTTGACTAGTTTTCGGTGAGCTCAGAGCCAGTATAGCCGCTCGGCTGTTACAGTGGATATACATTTTTCCGAAAGGTCTTTGGAGCTTGAAAGATAGAAGATCCGTCGGTGAAGAAGCTCAATGCACCCCTTCTCAAACGGCTTCGCCTCGTCCAAAAAAAAGGTGTGTGAACCAAAGGAACCGTTAGGATTCTGCAGTGCAGTGAAGTGAAGTTGAATGGAAAGAATGCAACCAAAGGAGTGGAGAATTTAAGTGTGTCCGTGTCCGGAGTCCCTCATATACCCAGTTTTCCTAAGTCTAATATAAGTCTTTGTGACCAAGTACCTACCGCTCTTTGAACATGCTATAGCTGCTTAGCTAGCGTGGTTCTTCCACACGCCCTAAACCAAAAAAACGACCTCATAATACATTATTGGCTTAACTATGTCTTCACAGAGCCAGAAAAACCAGCTCTGCCCAATCGCTCCTCTACAACAGTATAAGGCGGCAAATGCCTTCCTCACTCTCTTCTCTATGATAGGGTCTTATAACTCTAAGCTCTAAAAAGCAATAGTGTTTAATCTGCTATCAGCGGATGCCAACACGATGGCACTGTTTCTTTAAATTTTTCGATGTAATCGTCATTAACGGCACTAACGATGATAAGGCGGATTTTCAATAACTGCATGACCGTCAACGCAAAATTTTGAGTAAACTCGTTGTCCAATACCTTTCTATGGCAAAAATTATTGAAAAATGGTTGCACCCCAACTAAATGAGATTCCATTATATTAGTACCTTCTATTGAAGATTATAATACAGTAAGCGTAGTAATAGGAAAAGAATAGACATTTACTATGTGAAAACTGGTTAGTAGGAGGAATCCATTAATCTTGACAGTAGAACGACTATAGTTGTATAACACGATGTCTTCCTCTGATTGCCAATCTTATATCAAACTCTAACCCCCAGAAAATGGAACATTCTATTTCAAGATTCATCGTTTGTAAATTTGAAATTTAAAAGTGTAACAATAAGCTTTAGCTCATAACCTAACCTAACATTTGTGATATTTCTCACTCCATAAGTGCTTTTAAATTTTACTAAACCCGCCACTTAATATTCCTTATCAAGTTGCACAACAAAAATAGAAAAATAAACAGAAGCTATATTATTTAATTAATTTAGAGAATATTCAAACACAATCTCACTCCAAACAAAACATGTTGGATATTCCAAATTGGTTACAGGAGGGTTTTTTCATAGTGTTAACATGATGTATTCAGCGTGTTAGTTAGTACTGTACTATTTTCTTATGCTATTTCCGGCACTTTATTGCTAATATGGTTTAATACACTAGGAATTACGTACTCCTCTTTCCCCTTTCCATTTACTTTTTACTTTCTGTAGGTGATCTCAAAAATATTTGTAGTCACAACAACTACAACAAACAGTTTATGTGCACCTCGAAGTTAACATCTGTTCGCTATTTGCAACAATAAAATGTAGCTTAAAATTCAGTTCACAATTGATTAGGTAACTGGAATAATCCACTGGTTGCTGCGAAACTCACATGTAATCCCACAAACGTAGCGTAAAACAATGAAAATTTGCTAATAAAATAAAAGCAACAAAAGCATTTTACTTTTCCTCACAGATGCAAGTACTAACTGAATACGAAATTAGATGCTATCACACACACCGATTTTTATAAAAGTGCTATAAACAAGCTAATTTATATTTCTACCAACAAAGTCAGTGAACGAGTTGGAGTAGCACACAAAAAAAATTGCAAAAACAAAACAGAAACAACAACAAAAACAATAAAATACACCCTGCGCAAATAGAAAAGTTTCCATACAAGGACTTTAGTTTGAACGAACAGTTTGTATGGTAGCTATATGATATAGTGGTCCGATCTGAACAATTTTTTCAAAGATTTTACCATTATACTAGAATAGTTATGTATGTCAAATTTCGTGAAGATATCACGTCAAATAAAAATATTTTTCATACAAAGACTTTTATTTGATTGGTCAGTTTCTATGGTGGCTATATCATATAGTTGTCCGATCTGAACAATTTCTTCAAATATTGTACCGTTCACTTGGACAGTCATGTATGTCAAATTTCGTGAAGATATCATGTCAAATAAAAATATTTTTCATACAAAGACTTTTATTTGATCGGTCAGTTTCTATGGTGGCTATATCATATAGTGGTCCGATCTGAACAATTTGTTTAGGGATTGTGCCTCTGCCTTGAATAATTGTTTGTGCAAAATTTCGTGAAGATATCTCGTCATATAAACAAGTTTTCAATAAAGGACTTGAGTTTGATCGGTCAGTTTCTATGGTGGCTATATCATATAGTAGTCCGATCTGAACAATTTCTTCAAATATTGTACCGTTCACTTGGACAGTCATGTAAAATAGCGTGAAGATATCACGTCAAATAATTTTTTTTTCATACAAGAACTTGATTTTGCTCGGTCAGTTTGTATGACAACACATAGATATAGTGGTCCGATCTCAACAATTTATTTGGATATTATGTCGATGCCTTGGATACTAGTCTATACCAATTTCGTGACGATATCTTGTCATATAAAAAAGTTTTCCATACAAGGACTTGAGTTTGATCGCCCAATTTGTATGGTGGCTATATCATATAGTTGTCCGATCTGAATAATTTGTTTGGAGATTGTGTCTCTGCCTTGAATAATTGTTTGTGCAAAATTTCGTGAAGATATCTCGTCATATAAACAAGTTTTTCATACAAGAATATGCTTTTGATCGATCAGTTTGTATGACAGCTATATGCTATAGTGGTCCGATAAAAAGGATTTCGACAAATAAGTAGCTCATTGAAGAGAAAATAAGATTAATAAAATTTCAGATCGATATCTTCAAAACTTGAGGACTAGATCGCACATATATAAACAAACGAACGGACAGTTAATTTACCATGTGTAGGGTATAGAAAATGAGAGAAACATCAAAAACTCAAAGTGACAGACCTTTCACAGGTTTAAAATAAGAGAAATAAAGCAGATACTCACTCACCCACACACACCTGTATATACATATTCGAAGCTTGTTAGCTCATCAGACAGCAATTGACTTTTTAGCAAAACGTTAATTTATACCAAACGATGCGCCAGTCATGACGGCACTTTTAACACCATTTTGTTGTTGACCCGTTGTTTTTGTTTTCACTTTTGTAACTTGCATTTTCTATTTATTTGCTTAACCGCACAATGACTCTCGTAAAGTAAATAGACAACATGTACAACAACAACAACAGCAAAAACACTGAAACGAGATAAACAGACGAAAGATAGTTTTAAAAACAGTTAATTAATAGTTATGACACGTCAACTACTTAGTAAGTACTTATTCATCGTAATGAGTGACTGCTGGGCACTACGCCCACCTGAGCGTGTGCTGACGTTTATTTCGTGCTTATTAACTGTTAATTTATAGCAGTTTTCGTTTTAATGTTTAAATTGATGGGTTTAGGAAGTGATTGTTACTTGAAAACCACTAATTGTATACAAAAAGTTTAATATTGTGGTTACTTTTTTTAATGTGCAATGGTGATATTTCATTTAGGGCAATTTGCTCTTAATTAGATTAGTCGTTAAATTAGAACTCAATTAGCCTCATACAATCAATTTGCAGCTAACTGAAATGAAAATTGATATGTGAATCGCCACAAATATTCTAAACAGAAAGCGGATGTCTAGAAATTTTGTGCACTCAAAGAAGCAGTATAGCTTCTGTGAACTTTATAATGATAAATTTTAAGGGAGGTCAGCTAATCTGATTGCCCCATAACGGAGCGGATTGAGAAATTGGTTTGTAAACGTGCCTTTATTTTCTCAATAACAGTGGATTAGTATCTAGATGCTAAATGTTCAGGTATTCACAAGGAAAAAATACTTTTTAGATACGAGTAAATGTGGTCTATGAGAAGAAAACACTTTCCTCCAGCATTTTATGAGATGGTGCGAAATCAAGTGAAATCGAGTAATAATTACGCCATAACTACTGAAATAGAGTATCTGGATAATGGGTACTGCTCCGACTTTTCTTATTGAAAGAATTTGAAGTTGTTACAAACTTCTCTTAGCAGTTAGGTACTAATATAAGCATCAAAGTACCTACACATGTTTGATTTTACACCGAAAATATCGGCAAATTTGCGAGATATGGCAATAAAATAAAGTTTATATGCTTATGTATTAAAAATGAATAAAATTTGTTCAGTTCTTCTTATAGACTCAATATAAGAAATATCATAATTTTTACTATTCTAGCTGATTTTATACTTTTTTAGTCGACCATCTTAATGAAATTAACTATGTTTTGAAACCCGGTCACATTTTAATCTGGGCAAAAAATAGTAAGAATCTTTAATTTAGATTTCGCGCAAAAACTCATTCCTTGAAATATTTACTCTTTCAGGTTGATATGACTGTCAGGGACATCTGTGTCAAATATCACATCAAAATAGTCATTAGTCTTTAGTATATGCTTGTCTTTCTGAAGTACATAAAGTGCATTTGGCGATTTTTACGATGAGTGAAATTATTCAACAAAGTTTCCATTAAATCTTGTGTGTGGAATCAAATTTCTGTTGTCGAAACATTCAGAATGTTGGAAAAGGCCCTCGGCGATCATTGTCTGTCGCGAGCAAGTGCTTTTGATTGGTGCAACTTATTCAAAGGAGGTCGAGAACGCGTTGACGATGAACCACGTATAGGGCGGCCATAAACATTAACTTATGAGCTACACGTTAATAAAATGAAAGAATTGGTGTTCAAGAATTGATGATTAACAGTCAGAGATCTCTTGATTGGGTCAAAAATCACGAAATTCCTTCGAATAACAGCATCTCTTTTTGAAGCAATGCTTTCCTACTATCAGGATGTTAAGAAACGTATTACTACTAGCGATGAGTCTTGGATGTATGCTTACGACCCGAAAGAGTCGAAAACCCACGTCAAGTCAAAAATTAAGGTTATGTTGACAGTTTTCTTCGTTTATCGGGGTGGCGGTGCACTCCCAATTCCCTCCGACCAGTCAAACTATCAACAAGGAATACAATTTGAATGGAATGCGTCGTTTGCGCGAAGCTATTCGTAAAAAAGAGGTAGGAATTATGGGGTAAAAACTCTTGGTTTTGCACCACGATAATGCACCGTCACATACTGCATTCATTCTTCGTGAGCTTTTCGCCAAATTTTCAACCAATATCGAGTTGCAACCACCCTGATTTAACAGTTTCGAGGATTGGAAATAATGTTTGGAACAAGTGTATTGGGGCCAAGGAAGATTACTTTGAGGGCGACGACATAGATTTTGAAAAATATATTAAGAATTTTAATATTATGAGCAAAGTCTTACTATTTTTTTTATAATAGTATACTGGATATTTGATATTTGAGGACCAACAAATAGTTTACCTTTGAACTTTTCATTACCAAGCTTCGGAAATTTTCTAAAAATGTAAACAAAAGAATTTCTTTCCATACCTCTCATTTTCAGTGATAGATTTTGCCGTTTTCTGGGAATATGACGACATCATTGCTTCACGCATGCAAATTACTACTGAAACGCAAAAGTAGTTTTTTCATGAATAAATTCGTAATCTGGACACATGAAAATTCATAGTTTTTGTAGCGCTTTGTTATGAAAAATGAATAAAAAATGTATATAAACATTTTCTCGAGCTAAAATTAGTACCAAAAGTAACAGTCCAGAGCCTGCTTTTGCGTCCACAAATTTAATATAATGATGCCCACCTCGGGGATTGAATTTATGACGAATTTATGTTTTGCTGGCAGTAATGGAAGAAGTTAGATTATACAAAATGCGATATGGTGCTAAAATTTGAAGAAATCGGTTCATATTTCCCCTCAGCTACCGTTAGTTACCCGATGTAATGACTTTCATTCTATTATTGATATTTTGTAATTGATTTACAATCTCGTCAAATAACATAAAAATATTTGATTCACATGTGTATACAATTTTTTTCTGTGAGAAGCTATACGAGTACATATGACTAAGCCGCTTATAATTTTGATGCAATAACTCGCATTAAATGATCACTAATTACCTTAATAAATTTATAGTTTACATATTCCTTATGCGTCACAATGATCACACAAGTACAAGCAAAGTTGTACCAAGTAATTATATTTTTGTATTTATAGTATATATTATTTATTTATATAATTATTTTTTAATTACCAATATATTAGCGAATGAAGTAACTAAAAAAGACTGATTTCATTTATAAGCTCTTCCTCTTTTCAGCTGTTTCATCGCGCTCCACGTCCACACACACAAATGCCTAAACCACTCGTAGATATCTCCGCATCTATGTCACAATGAAGAGTATTATTTCTCGTTTCTATAGTAATTATGGCTTTAGTCTTATTTATGTGGTAAGTTGAATGTTGAGTACACGGATTTTATCGCTTCTAAAATATATGCATTTAGTTTAACGAGCACCAGCGAACACATATTAAATCATAGGTAGTTATAATACGAATTTTATTGGTCGAGATTTTATGTTTCTGCTTGACAGCGCATTGTGTAGCTGTCGAGGATGATTAAACGATAGGTCGAATGTGAAAATTACTTTTTTTTAATTTTGGGTAAAAATCTTAACGAATAAGTATATAATATAGCGGTTATGTAATATTCGTGTGATAATAATTAAAACAGGGTTAAAAAATATCGGTTAGATACCTGATTTTAGGAAAAATTTATTTCTGCTGGAATGGTTTATCATTTAGAAAAATTTTATAAATTCTCTATATTTTAAATATAAGTCTTTAAAGCACTCAGTTCGACAAGTAAATTGGTAATCGAAATAAATATTTTAAATTTTAGAAGAAGTTTTTTATTTATAGCCAGCTCTGAATCACATTTTTAATGGTTCTGTTTCATTTAATGGTTGAACTAATTTTACGCATTCTTTCTTCGCAGATACTAGTTTATACAACATTAGCGCACAGTGTACCGTCTTGCGGTTTATATGGAGCGCCGCCGTGCCAGTTTGTACCAGCGCCGCCGGGACAAACACCATCATGTGCTCGACCCGGTCGAACCTACTGCGAGCATGTGGACAATTATCCAACGTAAGTTAATAGAATATAAAATTTTCTTGCGCTTTTACAACCGAGAGACTTTATTTGGAAATACGTTAATTTTGGTAGTGCAAGTTTTGAGAACATCAATAAAGAAGAAAGGTTTTAAGGTACCTGAGAAGTAGTATGGCTTCCTATGTTATGCTAAGTGGCGTTATGTTGTGTAAGTAATTTTATGTTAAATTTAGTTATGTTAAGTTATGCTAAGTTGGGTTATGGTATGTCATACTAATTTGTGTTATGTAAGATTATGTTATGCTTATTTATGTTAAGTTAAGCTAAGTTGGATTATGATATGTTATGCTATGTTATGTTAAGTTGTGTTATGTAATGTTATGTTATGTCAAGTTAAGTTATGGATTATGGTATCTCATACTATTTTGTGTTATGTAATGTTATGTTATGTTAAGTTAAGCTAAGTTGGATTATGATATGTTATGTTATGTTATGTTAAGTTGTGTTATGTAATGTTATGTTATGTTGACTTATGTTATGTTAAGTCATGTTAAGTTAAGCTAAGTTGGATTATGATATGTTATGCTATGTTATGTTAAGTTGTGTTATGTAATTTTATGTTATGTTGATTTATGTTATGTTAAGTTAAGTCATGTTAAGTTTTGCTCAGTTGGGTTATGGTATGTCATGCTATTTTATGTTATGTAATGTAATTTTATGTTACAAAGTTATTTTTTTTTAATTAAGTTAGATTATGTCATGCTATGTTTAGTTCTGTTATGTTAAGTTATGTTTTATCATCTTAAGTTAAGTTATGCTATGCTATATTATGTTATGCTATTTCATCTTAAGTTATGCACTTATTTTAAATGTACCAACAAAAACTTCAAAAAAAAAATAGTTTTTTATACTCAATCTCACTGAGTTGATATGAGAACTAGCATTTTTTTAGGCTGACAAATTCGCATTTTTCACTATTATTAGCTAATTAAACAAAGGCCAAGCAAAACTGCTAATCTTCTGGTAAAACCACTATACCCCAAGACTAATGTTTAAGCAATTAGGCAAAGCCGGTAGCGGTGACTGGCTTGGCGCCAATATATTTTATCGTTTACTGTTGCTCACCAAACGTATGAACCAATAGCCTGATCTACAAAAAGTAAACAAAAAATGAAGTTCATAAAAATAGCCAATAGTTTTAAGGTATTTGTGATAATTAAGTAGGTTTGTCTATGTTTTAATAAGCACTACTGCTGTGGTCCGCAATATAGGAATTCCTCAAAGAACTTAAAATTATTTATTCTCCATATTACTTAATAACACATGGTGACTTGAAGAGCTCGTTGTTACTGAAGTGTCTGAAGGCTTAAGTGGAAATAAATTAACGCTTACGTATGAATGTTTACAAAATAAGTCTAAGTTAGAGGCAATAAATAAGATTTTGCTCCAAATGACGCTGGTAGGTCCAGTTTCTAAACGACGAGACAAAAAAAGTATAAAGCAAACAAGCCAAGCTATCGAATCATGTAAAAACAAAAAGTAATGTCTAGACCGATTAAAATATGCTGATTAAAAGCCACATGACTAGTAAATGAAATTAAAATATAAATCTCTATAACGGCTGTAATTAAAACACAGCTACTTATGCAAAAGTACATCAAATTCAAAAAAACAACTATTTTTAAACGAAATTATTTATTTTGTGACATTATTAATTTTAATTTGAATATACATAAGTCCATAAGTAAGATCATTCAACCCCTGAAAGTCAACGTTTATTCTTTGAGTGTAATTGTAAGAGTAACTAACTGAAGGTCTTAAGGTCATCGAAAACTTGCCTCACGTCATCCATCAACCTCTGTTAATGGCGATAACATCGAAGAAGTTCAACAAACAGTGCTTGAAAATCGTCATGTTGTGATCAGAGAAATAGTAGATGAACCCAAAATCTCTTATGAATCGAATCTCAATACATTTCGGTTAATTTTTTGGCTATGTAGTAAGTTAATACCGCGAACGTATTAAAAAATCTAAGTGCTCTGTCACATTTTTGTATGAATGTGACTGACCTTTTGGCCAAAAACGAATCGATAGAGAGTCAGCCACTCAGCATCGCCAGATTTAGCTCGCTATGACATTTTTCCGTCTTCGAAACTAAAAAAACTGCCTCTGGGAAAGCGCAATAGCTCCATTAACCCAATTTTTAAAAATCACCAGACAAATATTTGGTGTCGCGAACAAACAGGCACTAATAAACCAGAATGTTTCAAGTCAAACTACTGTACTAACAGGTCAACTGAAAAGTCCTCGGCTCTACTAGAGTTAAATCCTTGTGATTTTTTGCTAGTCGCAATCTTCCGACAGCCGTTGGATCATTAGTTTGACAATTATATCATTTTGAGTGAAGCAACTTTCGTTTCTCTGAAAAATTGGATAAAAATGAATTTCCCGTGTTGATAAAATATTGCTTTTTGAAGGGAAAAATTTAATTGAAGCAAAAACTTGGCTTGATGACGAGTTTCCGGACATTGCCGCAGAAAAATCAACCATCACGGATTGATATGCTAAGTTTAGACGTGGTAAAATGGCAACCGAAGACAGTGAACGCCCAAAAAAGGTTGTTACCACCGAAAACATCAAAAGAGTCCCTAAAATCATTTTGGATGATCGTTAGGTGAAGTTGGTCGGGAGAGCAAGCACTCTAAAGATATCAGTTGTGTATGAGAAAGCTCTAAGTTAAGTGGGTGCCGACCGAGCTCACTTTTGACCAAAAACAATGACGATGAATCGGAGCAGTGTCTGGAGATGTTCGAGCGTAATAAACCCGACTTTTTTCATCGATATGTGACAACGGACGAATCATGCTCCCTCATTTCACATCGAAGTCTAACCGACAATTAATCGCTCCAAAGCGTCGAACAACGCTACAGTTCGCTGGGAGGGTTATGGCGTCTCTATTTTAGGATGCGCAAGGAATACGAGTATTTTTTTTTTACTACCTTGAAAAAGGAAGTATTGCTAACAGCGCCTAATAAATGGTGTTCTTGGACCATTTTAAGAACGAAATCGCCGAAAAACGGCCGCAGTTGAAGTTGCTGTTTCACCTCAGTCAGCAAAAACGATGGCAAAAAGTCATGAATAAGACTAAAAATTGCTTTCGCATCCACAGTATTTTCCAGATCTGATCCCTAACGACTCTTTCCTGTTCTCAGATCTCAAAGGAATGCTTGCTGGTAAAAAATTTTCATCGAATGAAGAGGTGATCACCGCAACTGACGCCAAATTCGTAGCAAAGGACAAATCGTACTCGTACTATGGTATGCCGAGTACTTTTCAATTGGCCTATTAATTTTCAGAAAAAAAAAATCATTAACAGTCCGAGTACCTTAAATAATACAGGAACTCTTCCCGAAGAATATGCGTTACTTCATCTTAAGTGGTTAAAATAATCTTTTAATTATGGTCCAGATGACTTCCTTAAAAATGCGCCCAATATATCTAACTATTTGCTATCAGGGGAATTGCAAAAATATCACCAATACCCATTTTGAATCTACTATCTCAAATCAACCTCGTAAAATTTTTGTGTCAATGTTTCAGTGGGTTTTAGGGAGAATAATTAACGCTAACTTGAGCAAAGTACGAGTAAATCACTTTTTTCTTATGCGAAAACTTGAGCTTCTTGGTTTTTATTCAGGATTTCTGAATTGACCTAATCCCTTAAGGCTTAAGAGGCATATTCTGCTAACGTCTATATACTCTGAAAGTATAAATCGAAAATTCAGGAAAATCAATTAACTAAAGCAGTATGTGAGAAACCTGTATCTCGTAAACCCGCTTTAATAGAACAAAGGCACGCATTTCTATAAAAACTGGGTCAATGGCATTAGACATACTTAGTGACAGCTTAATCTAAGCTTCATCAATATTTACAGATATATTTTCTATAATTAATATTATTTGAATAGTCTTAGCTTCGAATGTTAGAAATTTATTTCAAACAACACGAATGCTCTGCGTGTTGTAAATAGTTTCTTTTTATGCCTCCTACGCCTGCGGCGCAACAGCTTAGCGCCAGGTCGCACTGCTATAAAGTTTATGTAAATCCGAGCTAACACATGTCTGGGGATTTTTAACCGAAGGCCTGTTACACAACTTTATTGTTATTTATTTCGTTTTTTTTCTCTTTTTTTGTATTTGTGTTTTTTTCTTGGTTTTTGGTTTGTGGCTTGCTGTTGATCTTTTGGAGAAAATACCTGTTTTGTTGCCCCAGTCACCAAATTTTTATTTAGTCGCACTGTCCGTCCAACTGTAACTCGGTCCGTCTGTTTGTCACATGAACACAATCAACTGATGGATTGTCTACATTATGATTAACTTCATTTGTGTGGTTTTTGTTTTTGTATTTTAGTCGAACACACTTTTACCGTTTCGTACATTTTGGGTTGGCACGTGACCAGAATTAGTTAAACGAGTGTTGATTTTATGTTGCTGCCGCGTTTTGAATGAATTTTACAAAGCAAGTTTGTATACATAATCGGATCGAATGTAAAGTTACACCTTACTTTTGCTTTTTACGATCGTATTCGTACACAGTGTTGCGCTAAATTTAAGCAGTATTTAAGTTTTGTTTTCTGAGTTTCATATTCAAAGCATTTGAGGTCACTAAAACACTTGTGGTAAAGTAAACTCTCAGATAATATTAAGAGAAGGCAATTAAGGAAATTTTGTGTTTCGGATTATTTCTACGACACGTGACTTAAGCCAATCAAAATTTGCTTAACTGTCTAAAGTGGACCATCTAATAAAAAAAAACTTCTTAAAACGACACGGAAATTTTCATTTCAACGCGACTACAATATCCGTTCTTTCTTCTACTCTGTTATCGGCTACTTAGGAAGGTTAGGTTCCATGGGTAGTCCTCTTCAAGATCGCGAAGCTTTGCGAAAAAGCTGATAACACCGCAAATTCGCTAGAGAAACGTTCCGTGAGATTAATGTTGTTTTGTGGGATGGACTCTATCACTTCGAACCACGGAGGAATGTTTTCGACTATTCAGAGCGGGTCGAAAATGATACTATGGAGAATCGGAAGACTTGTGACGATGAATACCGATCAAAGCACGGAAAACAGCGAGTTAGACCGGCATGTGGCATCTCGTGACATCGCCCAGAAGATGGTTAGTCACCAAACCATTTTAAACCATCTGCAAAAGGCTGGATACACAAAAAAGCTTGATGTTTGGGTGCCGCACGGTTTGACGCAAAAAAACCCTCTGGACCGAATCAACGCCTGCGATATGCTACTAAAACGGAAGGAACTCGACCCATTTTTGAAGAGGAAAAATTTCCAAGCGAAAATGTTCGTGTACGAAGGCCGGTGAATCGTCCCAAAACAGTGGCCAAGTCGGGATTGATGGCCAGGAAAGTTTTGCTGGGTATTTGGTGGGATTGGAAGGGAATCATCCATTATGAGCTGCCCTCATTTTAGCCAGACGCATAATTCTACCATCTATTGCGAAAAACTGGACCGCTTGAAGCAGGCGATCGACCAGAAGCGTCCAGAATTGGCCAATAGGAAGGGTTAGTGTTCCACCATCACAAAGCGAGAACACACACTTCGTTAGTGACTCGCCAGAAGCTCCGGGAGCTTGATTGTGAGGTTTTATCGTATCCAAGTGATTACCACCTCTTCCTGTACGGCGTTTATGTAAAGTTGACTCATAGAGTACAAGTGGTTTGAAACTGTCCGAGTTCTTCGCAAATAAGAAGGGCGGTTTCTACGAGAGGGTTATAATGAAGTTGCTGTCAAGATGGAAATAGCCAAATCGAACTAAATAAATCACAGTAACACTTTTTATAAAGCAATAAATAAATAATAAAAAAGCGGAAGGGAGATATTTAACAACCTATTTATATTCTTTTCACCCAAGAAATTAAACGTTAAAGCACCAAGCAAAACTATATAGAGTCTCAATTTTCTTACCGCATACCTGACTATATCTTACTGAACTCCTTTCATTTTTCCCATTTATTTCACAGCTATCTCATCAAGCATCTCGTCCATAAATGGGGTTACGAAGCCAAGAATCTGCTCGTGGATGAATCCTGGGATGAATTCGCTGCATTGACGTGGCACGAGTCGCCCGTTTTCTACGATCCAGCCTTTATTTTTAATCGCCCCTATAATAGCGGCAGTGATGACTTCAATGGCTACAAATATGGCACACCCAGTGCAAATGGCAACGGTGGCGTCGGAGCCGGAGCTACTAGCAGCAGTGAGAACACATTTATTATTACGAAAGCACAGACGACAGAGACACCAACGTAATTAAACATAACGAGCTCTATCAAAAGGATTTACATACAATAATTGTTTTCATATACATTCCAGCTTCCTCTTCTACACCTCCGCTGGCCAACGGCCGAATAAAAATCAGGTGAACAGCTACAGCGGCACAGGGGCCGGTAGTGGGCATAAAACGTCGTCGAATAGTCCCGCCTTTTGGCTTAAACGCATAACACGCAACGTTGACGGTGTGGTGGGCGTAGAAGTAGGTGGTAACTTAACCGCCGCCTTGACATCATACGGCCCCAATGCCGACCCAGTGACGGCTAGTCGTGCGAAACGCAGGTAAATGCACAGAAACGCTAAAGTTTTTAATTCTTATTTGATTTTCTGAGTATCTTTTTGTATTCTTTTTAGCATTTCTTCATCCTCCCAAAGCATATCATCTTCATCGAAACTGTCACGTGACGTTTCACTAAATATGGATCTCTTGGATATCGTCGGTGCCGATAAAGGCGCCAAAACGCGTACCAAACGACAAAGTCCCGGTCGGGAAACACTCTGCAAGACCACCTCACAATTTATTGCACCACAAGCGGCGCTCAACAACAAAGGTGAGTTTGACTTATTATGGCACATTTACTACGGTTTTCAGTTATTATAGCATTTTTGTTGGTTTTTTATTATTTACTTGTTTTCTTAGGCAACTGGATGTTCGTGGTGAATGAGCCGAGCACAGCGCGTCAAATGGTTAAAGCGGAATTATGCGCGTAAGTTTGCTATAATCAAGTATGCAGTTAATTTTCGCTATAAACACAGGGTGTCGTTAATACACTAAAACTTTTATAGGGTGTCTCAGATGCATATAAAATAAAATTTTTGGTACAGGGTGTTGGCAGTTATAAAAATAGCAATTTTACTTCTGGGAAGAGTTTTTACACTGAAAAAAAAAATAATAATTGAGTTTCAGTTTGAAGGGACTTTCAACTTATTCTGTTACTTTTAAGCGATTAGAAAGCAAATAAAAGAAAGGAAAGTCTACTTCATCAAGCGGACTAGAAAATGGCAGAAGTAGTCCTTTTTCTAAGACCCGAAAACTTAAAAGTCATTCGAACAATTGAGATTTTAGTCTCCCAACGCCTGACTATTAAATCAGGGAATCAATTTCACATTTTTTGTAAACTATTCCGAACTTGGCAGACCCTCAGCCCGAACGCCATTGATCTCACGTTTTGATGTTTTCCCATTTGTCTTTACCGCAAAGGGGAGGATGAGTGACTGGTAGGTCTTTGTTCGTCGAGAAAGGACTTTACTTTTCAATTGCATACACTATCTGAAGTAGCACCTTTTGGCACAAGTTATTCTGCCTTGCATTTTGGTGTTAATACTGTTGGTGTTAATACTGGTTCCATGATAGACGAAATTATCTGCGACTTCGAAGTTATGATTATCAAAATTTAATGTCTTCGTTCACTACCAGAACCATTTGCTTCATTTTCCGGTGTGGAGAGTCTCATGTGAGGCTCTCATGCGAGGCTCTCATTCGAAGTAGTGCACAACTCTGGAGTTAGCTCGTCTTCAATCGGCTGTTTTTTGGCTACCTAGAAGATCCTTGGTTTTTCCTCATTTGCGTGAATTTCTACACATGGCTCCATCCTCTGTCGTTATACTATATATTTTAAATGTACTTCAAGCGCTTTCCGTTTAATCACCCTATCGATGATCTAAAGCTGTAAGAATGCATAGTTCATACAATTATCGGGCAGATATAGTTCTACAACGACAAAAATAATAATAAAAGCACCCTGGCAGCCAAGCCTTCGAAATATTATTCTTTTCTGTACGGTTGTAAAGTTGGCAGCCTGGAAGTATTATTTATAATTCGAAATCGACTCTCATCTGAACGAAAAAAAATGAAGAATGCGGTATTAGGATCAGCAGTTATAGACCTCCTATAAGATACTTAAACTGTTAGGCATCTGATATTTAGGAAAGATAGACAGTTTTTTCCTTGTCTTATGAGAGTCATTTATCCACCTCTGCTAAAAATAGAAACACTGAAAAACTTAAGAAAATAGTGTTTGAAAATGATCGTGGTGGCACCGAGCGATCCCAACAACTTTTATGGAGCAACTCAACCATCTTGATTAATATTTTGGGTATAAAGCATACCAATGTTAAATTCCAATCAATAGAACTGAATCTGTCTTTAAATGAGACGTCGAGTAAAGGTCGTAAAAGAGAGGCTTGACAACCCTACATTAACATTTTACTAGTGGCAAGATGTGGGTTTATAAATAAAACGGCGAAACTGTCCAACAATCTTGTGAATGGCGCTCAGAAAAATAGCTCTGTAGCAAATACTGCAGATCAAATTAGATCAATCGTTGGTATATTTGTTTGGCTCAGAAAGCAATTTTTAGGGCTATAAAAAATATGAGCCTACGTGAAAATAGAGAGAGAGAGAGCTAGTAGAATAAAAAGGATAGTCAAAAAATCCGTCTATTCTATATTTAATTTCACAATGTCACTCTCGTAGAAACCCTCGTGCCAATTGGTAAAAGAAATGTGACAGTCGATTTTCGCAAGCTTCTCTTGAGACACATTTTTCACCAGCAAAATCATGCGTCATTAGCAGAAACAGCTGGTATCACTTGGTGTCAGGCCCAAACTATAGGATGAATGTGAAGGAACCCTTCCGAGCAAGTTTCAAGAGCTCTTGGCGTGTCGCTATCGACATGTGTAGTCTGGTGATTGAGAGATTGCTTTTTTTGGACGGTTATTTTATGAAGAGCGCGGATTCGATATTGTGGGACATCATCTGATAAATCTGCCCTAAGAGTGTTCGAGAAAAAGGTTTTGCGGAAGATTTATAGTCCTTTGCGCATTGGCAACATCGAGTACCGCAGTCGATGGAATGATGTGTTGTACTGCATATTCGGCGACTCAAGAGCCAGAGGCTGCGTTAGCTAGGTCATGTTGTCCGAATGGAAAAGAACACTCCAGTTTCGAAGGTTATCGATTCAGTACCCGCGTTTGGAAGCAGAGAAAGAGGGAGACCTCCACTCCGTTGTTGAGGTCAGGTGGAAAAGGACCTGGTTGCACTTGGTAACCCGAATTGGCGTCAAATAGCGAAAAGGAAAAACGACTGGTGCGCTATTATTAATTTGACTATAATCAAGTAAGCGATGTCTACGCCAATCAGGAAGAATAAGACGGATTCGAATTAGTAGTTTGGCCGTAAAACAGCTGTTCATAGTAAATGAATCCTTGCCAATCCACCTAAAATATATAAAAATCTTCTTGATAGCCAATCCTGGCTTGGCCACAGCAATCCGAGCACAACCATTTCCAATTAAGTTTGTCGTAAGTGATTCACTACTCATTACTAGTAACGTTACGCTTCAGAAATGGATAGGAAATGGATTTTGTTGTTCTGATAAGCGGTGGTCATGGAGATATCGAAATGCATTTTTTGCTAGATTAAAATTAGTCAAGAAAAATATTATCACAACACGAAATTTTTAATTGAATTTAAGATGAGACCATATATGTAGATGCAAATTTTACACCGCCCTGAATTCCATTCAAATCCACTAGTTGCTAATAGCAGGTGAAGACAAAGGAGTGGTATTGGAATTGTGCCAAATTCTATGTGTTTTCCACCTTTGAAAAACATATATTTTTGCCCTAAATGCCATATTTACACACAACTGACTCTTTGTTGAATTAAATAAGTCTTAATTGGGGTTATGCATACCCCGATTTTATTTTGGACAAAAAGCGTACCCCTTCAATTTTCAGTGCGCTACACGCCACACTTATTGACACATAAATAATATAACTGTAAAATAAAATGAAAATCAAAGGCAAACTGACACAGTCTTAACCCTCAAACGAACAATCAATCAGGGGAACAAATTAGCTGCATACAAGCTTTGCCAGTAGCGCACCCGGCACACAGGGGTACACAGCGGAATGGCATCTATTGTGGCAGCATTGTATTACTTGCTGCACATACTGCATTTGAATTTGACTATTCGACTGTGTAGGATATGGGTTCAATGGGAGAAAGAGCGTCGTACGCTGCCGTGACTTGCTCTTATTCGTTTGAGCTGCTTTTCGGGGAATAATTGACGATTGCTTGCTTTCACAGTCCAGTAATAATTGCGGTTAAATACAAAATTTCACACCTTCCAGCACAAAAACCATTAAAAGAGCATATACAAACACATACTAATATTTGAAGGGGAAAAAATATGGAATTATATAAAAAAAAATGCTTAAAAATAACTGGGCGAAATTGGGTCAGCGACAAAGGAAACATCTGCGCGTGCGCATAAACTCTGCTGGCGGCGCTAACTAAGGTCCTGCTTGTTATTTGTGCGCAAGTATGCGTATAGGATTGCACGGGTTTGCGCCAGCAAGGGTACATGCTTCCCTATATATGCGTTATATGTACGTAAAAGGGTTTGTGTGTGTGTGTGTGTGTGCATGCTTGGAAGGTTCCCCTAACAGCAGGAAAAATTGCGTACAAAGTGACTTTGAACCGAAGGGGGTATTACAAGATGATTTGCTAGGGGACAAATAAAGGCGATAGCCACGCGCACAGCCAAACAACAAGGGGATCCCAGTTAGAGAGGGGCTACAATGCATAACCGTTGTAAGGGAAAGACACGCGTGCAACATGGTGCATATTTAAATATATAAACATATTTTTTATATAAAAATAAATATGTATATATGTGTGTGTGTAAATTCCTTGCTACAATGAGTAGCCATGCGAATTACCTTAGAGATATCTACCTACAACTTTTAATTAAACAAACACTTGTTACTGCTGCGCGTACAGCTTGCAACACGCATGTGTGCACAATGAACCTTTGCAATTTAGCATGTATTAGTATGTGTGTGAAACACAGGTAGATACGTATGTATGTGTGTGGATGTGCATATAAAATGCATTTAATTGTGCATTGGGCATAGACAACAACAACAAAGATGAAAAAACTGAGTAAAAAACAACAACAAAAAGGAATAACAACAACAAAAGCAACAACAAACAAAAAGAAGAAAATTGTTGACTTCGGTTACACCAAAACTATAATACCCTTCACAAATAAAAGAGTGTTTATACAAAAACTTAATTTTGGTCGCTAAATTTGTATGGCAGTTATAAGATATAGTGCTCCGATCTCAGATATTTTTTTTCAGAAATTGTAGCACTGCTTTGGAGCATAGTCTGTGTCTAATTTTGTGAAGATATCTTGTCAAACAAAAACGTTCTCCATACAAGAGCTTGAGATTGATAGATCAGTTTGTATGACAGCTATATGTTATAGTGGCTCGATATTGATGATTTTTACAAATAAGTAGCTACTTGCATAGAAAAGGTTGTGGACAATGTTTTGGAGCGATATCTCAAAAACTGACGAGCTACTTCACGTATATAGAGGCAGATGAACGTGGCTGGATCGACTCAGCTCATCGCGGTGATCATTTACTATAGTTTATCGTCATTTATAATGCAACATAGCAGATCGTCAAAAAATCAAAATTGAATTTTTATTGCTTACGATTCACTAGATCATATTACATATATATATGTAGCATAACCAATATGTAACCAACATATAACCAATATATAACCAACATATAACCAACACATAACCAATTTTATAACCGAAACTCAAATTTTGTTTCAATGTGAGTGGTTTCTATTATATCTTTTTTTCTTCGCCTCTAAACTTATGAAAAGTGATGTTACGCTATTTTACGTTTTAGGTGACGATATATGCTTTATAGGGTCTCTGCTGCATCTCTTCTGAGTTTTACAAACATTTTATTAATCTCAATACAGCCTGTTAAGGGCATAAGAAAACATAATACAACATTACAAAAAAGGCAGCAAAATATTGCGTGCGAACCTGCACAGGATACGCTCTAAGCTGCACACGCATCACTGCTGTGCTTATTGTTGTTATTGCATTTTTGGCATTCTCCGCTGATGCGCGCCGCTTCGCCACTCACCTTTATTGCACCTTTAAAGTGCATTTTTTATAGCTTTGTACACTCTTCTTGTTGTTGTTGTTAATGCATGTTTTATAGCTATATACACTGTAGTTGTTGTTGTGAATGCATTTATATTTTTTACTTTTTTCCTATCTTATTTTATACGTATTTATCTTTTTTGCCCTCATTCTCATCTTATGCTCATTCGTTTTTGCAGCTCGAACACCTGCTCGAATCTCTGCCAACTGCCCAACGGTTACAACTCCAGATGCGAGCAGAAATTCGTGCAGAAACGCCTGATTGCCCTGCAGGCCAACGGTCAGAATCTCTACACGGACTCATTTTGGTTTCCGAGCTGTTGCGTTTGTACGATAGCGGCGAATTGAGAGCACACCACGGTCGTCTCGTCTTCAGCTTGACGGAGGAATGCTGTGACAGCGGCGGCACTTAGGCTGAAGATTCTTTAAATCATTGTTTAATTAATTTATGGAGACTTAAATAATTTATATAATAACGAATTTGTTAATAATACAAGCTTACAGCAAAAACAAGAGCAAGAAAACTCATGTGAGAACTCCAAATCATGAAACATTAAAAACGAAAAAAGAAAAAAACAAAAACACTTTCAACGATCTGTAGCATTAAATAATTTGTAGCGAAAAAAGAAGATATTTGTAATAATTACATAATTTAAAAGCGATAAAATATGAAAAAAAAAAAAACAATTTGTATTATTGTCAATAATTGAAAAAATAGATGTGTAAAAAATAATAAAATGGCGTCATTTAATTTTTTAAGAAAAATGTAATAACGGGTCATCCAAGAAGAGGTACTTTTTTCAACAGCCTTTTTTCTTTATTATTTTTTTTTTTCATTTCATCATGGAAAGACTAATGTCTGAACAACGTTTACTAATCGTTCAATTTTACTACGAAAACTCACGTTCTGTAAAGAATGTGTTTCGCGCACTTCGCTCAACTTATGGTCGACATAACCGGCCTACAGAGCGTACTATTCGCAACACCATCACCCATCTTGAGACCCATCATTCATTAATGGCTAATATTTGGCCGAATATACCGCGTGAAGAAAATATAGAAGCCATAGCTGAGAGTGTAAACGAACACCGTGTCCGTAAAGAGTCGATTTGGAGGCGTTCGGAGCCACTAGGACTAAAGTATAGAACGAATTGGCGCATATTACGTCGAGATATTAAATTGAAAGCTTAAAAAAGACAGTTTGTGCAAGAACTGAAGCTGCTCGACCTTCCAAGCATCGCTTCATTCTATGGGTTATTGAAATGTTGCAAGAAGATCCGACACTTTCCAGCCAAATTTTGTTAAGCTATGGCTCAGTGGTTATTTATCAAGCAAAATTGCTGCATTTAGGACGAAAAGCAACCTGATGAGCTTCAAGAGCTGCCAGATAATTTAACGGTTTGGGCCGGTCGTTTGGCTACCAATATCGTGTGATATCACACTGTTAGACTTTTTGCTGAGGGGATATGTAAAGTCTAAAATCTATGTGGATAATTCCGCTTCGATTCAGGCTTTGCAGCAAACCATCAGTGACTAGTCGAAATGCTCGAACGAGAAATCGAATATAGAGCTCAACAGATGGACCATCTGAGACATAGCCGTGGCCAACATTTGAAACAGATAATTTTCAAAGAATAAATGCCAAAATATGGCACAGCGGAAGATAAGGTGATAAAAATCCACGAGCTCGTATCGAGCTGAACGTGCGCGAGGTAGCTGATACATATTGTAGGCATCTCCAAAAACATTGTGGGTCCGCGATTGCCGCTGCCACATTACTGAAACGGGGCTACAAAAAGCGGCCGCGTCCGCCTTATTACCAAAGTTTGCCTCCAAACAATTGAAGCCCAATGAGGAGGTTATCATTACCACAGAGGGTTACAGTGAAGAACCATTCCAGATATTATATTTGTATTTTTCAGACAGTTTAAAGAATTCGAAGAAGCGCTGTTTCAAGTAACAGGGAGATTTGCTTTGGCCCAGTTGATCATCTTGTAAAACTGATGGTTTTCCCCACACTCTTCACTATTCGCGACAAAATTGTATTACTCTTCATAAGAAATTGTTCAATTTATGGTAACTCTTTCTTTAGATCGTCAGATCATGTAGCAATAATTCTGTTTGTACAGTATAATTTCATCAAACTCGTGGCAGTTGTTAGGTCTTGGTGCTTTATTGGAAAATTACCAATTTTGGATGGACTGGGTTCATTTTTAAAATCATTCGAAAGCTGCTGAGTAAATCTTTCTGCTGTTATGAAGTAATTACTTTCGGAACAAACATAGTATATAATACATGTTTCAAGTCTTAAACTTCTAAAAATCCTTTATTAAGTCCTCATTTATTTAGGATTCCTCTCTCACGAGGTCTAATATCATACAAATTTTTAGTTTACCTCTAACGATGTCGACCCTCGATCTATGACAACAACCCGTGAATTCTCGAATATTTACCTCGAGGTACTGTAGTGATCTTAAGTTTTCTTTTCCCTAACACTCCTTCTTGTAAATGAGACCTTCTTCTCACCGCTTAACTTGATTTTATTACAACTACTCCCATCGCTTGATCGCAAATTAAGCCAAGTGTGGATAAGAAAATTGCATGACTATTTCACAATGCGCACGAAATCATATCAGGCACAAGCGAAGAACTACCTCAATCATGAACGTCTTGTGCCAAATTACAAGTTCGAAATACCAGTGTGTATGTCAGCAAAAGGACAAAAAGAACAAAAACCCTAACGCTCGGGTACAACAACCACCACTGGGATAACTGTAGCAACAGGCAGACGAAATAAAATTAGGATCTAAAACACAATCAGAATCCTTCGGTGTCCTACAGAGTTGCGTGGAAGTGAAAACAGTTGAAAAGGTATGTGAGACATCACATATATTTAGTCACATAGAACACTTCTTTTGTTTAAAATGCCATATATTACTTTTTGATGTCACGCTTCGTTATTGCTTTTAATTGGAAATTTTAATCGCTTAAGTTTTTCATAACATTTTAAATGCTTGTGATTGAGCAGGGATTAGGATTTTATTTTATTTTTATTTTTTAGTTTTATTCCTTAACATTTATTAAAAAAGAGAGACTATTTAGTAAGTGTCTAATAGAGAAAAAATTCAGTACAAGAAATTGTTTTGAAAAATTGAAAGGCTTCGCTCAGTTATCACCTACCGACTATACAGTGAAATCCATCTCACATGTCAAATCATTTATGTTAAGAACATCCACTTTATGAAATTTCCAAAACCAGAGTAAAAATGGATGAAAATATGAACAAAGAGTTTGTCTCAATTTTTGTATTTCTTTTCAAGTTTCTTATGCGGAATAGTTGCAAGTGTTGGAAAAGGATTCAGTTTTATGAAAAACCCTTCAAAGATGGTCCAGAGATCGTTGAAGACATGCCTTGTTCTGGACGACATTCGAGAGATTGTTACAGAGATGGCAAGAGAGTTTGATATCTCTCACGAGTCCATTCAAATGATTTTAGTGGATATTATAGGTGCGAAATGCGTTTTTTTTTTCAAACAGAAATTACCGCTTCGTGGAACCCTTTTTCAGTCGATTGACGAGATAAATCAAAATTCGATAAAGGAACTGAAGGCCATCCCAAAGCGTGAAAAGTTTTTCGAGGACTAGAAAAATCGTTGGCATAAGTGTATTATATCTGGTGAGCATTACTTTAAAGGCAACAAAATAAATACTGCTGAATAATTAAATATTCTAAGTTCTATTTACAATTTTCGGGTACTTTTTTGTAGTAAAACACCGATAATGTTATAGAAGTTGAGGCCTTATTCGAAGCGATGGGGTTTCACTTGATTCTATTTTGGGTTGACGGCTATGCTACCTTACAGTAATCTACCAAAAGACGATTGATTATATACATACGTAGGTAAGGATCTCTGCAGCATTTCATAAATCGGCAAAATTTCGAAAATCTTACATTTCTCTCTAACAAATATCTAAGTCCTTTGAGCTGGGCAGTTCAAGGACCTGAATAATCTTTCATATACATACAATAAGTATATTAACGCGAGTATGTTTATGAGTACTCGTCAAATAATTTTTCATTTGAAATAATGCATACTTACTTTTTACAACTGATATTTTATTCAAATGAATGATGTTGAGAAAGTTTTTAACAAGCGTGTTATTAAAAATGCGAACAACTCAAGTTTGGCGGTTGCAATTGCCAGAACACAACAACAACAACTTTTGCCATATACTTTTACCCTTTTAGATTTTCCACGATAAAATAATATGTAAATACACCAATAGTATATACATACATATATTAACTGTATAATAATAAATACCGGCATTTGTTTGTGTAAGTATTTTGTTGTTGCAAAGTAAGTAGCTGCAAAAGTTTCGTGCCTTTTAATTTCCTCTCAAGGATATTGACACATTGAAGCGTTGAATGGCTTCATCATTAGCTACTGCGCGAGCAGCGTAAGTAGCGAAGCAGCAATAACAACAACAACAACTAACCACTTGAAAGGAGCAACAACAACAACACGCGCACACACAAATTATGCACTCAAGTACTCATTCGCCTATAACAAAGATAATTAAGGACAACAACAAAAACTACTGCAATAAACGGATGTAGATACATACAAACATATACTTATATATACATATGTATATATTTATCCATATATTTATATGCATATCTACTATATGTTAATGTATATAACTTGTTTATGTAAATGAGCGTCAGTGTATGCGCGCCAGCTCATTATTGCTGTACACATCATTATCTGCGGCAGTTGAAGTGTCTGCAACAACAACAACAACTACAGTGAATTATAACAACACCATCATTAGGAACATCATTAAGTTTATTTTACGACAGCAACTGCATTGCGCAACGCGAAAAGCAGTGTTGCCAAGGAAGGCAACAAAAACAGCACATGAAACAACAAAAGCAACAACAGCCAAACTGTAATCGCTTTAACTGCCAAGTAAATACGACGACAAATGAAAAGGCGAAGCCTGCGCAACAAAAACAATTCTATGTGTGTGTGTGTGTATGAGGACGACGAGCAGTAGCAGCAACAAAAAAGAACAATAATAACAAGAAGAACAACAAGAGACGCAGTGGTCATCACTTTCATGCGGCGTGTACTGTTCCACGTCTGTTTGCTCGATCAGTTCACTGAAGGATGAGCAACAGTAACAACAAGAATAGGTGCAGCAACAACAACAACAGAAAAAGTTACAACAATAACAACGCAAAATGTTACAACAACAACCGTACTAACAATTACAAAAGCAATTATTACAACAACAACAACAACAACAACAACAACAGTGATGGCTACAACAACAAAAAATACAGTAACAAAACAACAACACTAACAATTACAAGTGAATGAAACAACAACAACAAATACATACATATATTTACAACAATAAAAAATTACAAAAAACAACAACACTAGTGTCTACAACAACAACAAAACAACAATCCAAGTGAGCGAAAATAACAACAACAATATGCCACAACAACAGCGCGCAGCATGTGCGATTGTATTCGTTGATGATGCTGTTGGCAGGCTGCAAACAGGCATCCAACCAGCCGACCGGCCGAGTCAGTCATGCCTAGCCATGCCGAGCCAAGCAAGGAATCATAATAACAATGGAAAAAATTTAACATCTGCTCCTTTCATGATTTCGGAAAAGCTGAAAACTCAAAAACACACACAAGTAATAAAAGCAACAAATGCAACAAAAACAACAACGACAACAAAAGCCATAATATTAATGTATTATTTCGTTGGCAACGGTGTGCGCTCACAGAAACCTTCACATACACAAATACACACCTTTGTCTGCGGAGTGTTGTACGTTTTTGTTGTAACTGTTTTGGCATTTCGTTGCTTGCACACGATTCCCGTTCTCACTTTGCTGCGCTGGTTGCAGTCACAATAAAATTTGTATGTATTTGTATGTTTGTACATATGTGTGTGTGTGTGTGTGTGCGATAGAGCCTTCCTTGGTATAACTATCGCTTGTTGACACTTTATTTTGTTATTGTTGTTGTATCGGTTCTCATGAGTGTGAACTTGCAGTAAAGACAAACTTATTGCACCAGCGCTCATGCGCTGAGAAAATTTCGCTTTTAAGCTGGCGGCGTCAATTCTGACAGTGTGTCTCCTATACGCTTAGGACAACGAGGAATGCGCTTGAGAAAGGGAATCCTAGTACTATACATATAGACACATGAGGGTGGCCTTAAAATGTTGTATGAAAAATTCTTATAGTTTCGAATTTCGGAGTAGACATTCAAAAATTCCTGAAATAATAAAAAAACGGATCAAACTTCCTAAGAAAACCAACAAAAGACAATTTTTGGTTGTTCGGAATTTATATGTTCAACCATACCATAACTTTTTAAGCCTCTGGTACCAACCTCTCGCTTCAATCCCGAACTTGTCGAATCAGTCCCGAATTAATCCCGAAATTGTTTTTTTTGCAGACTAGTTCCTTAAAATTTGTATTTTAGAAACAATCCCGAAAGTGTCCCGAAAATTTCGAGTCAGTCCCGAACTAATCCCGAAATTATTTTTCTTTTTTTTGCAGTTTATTTCCTAAGCATTTTTATTTTCGAAGTAGTCCTGAACCTGTCCCGAAAATTTTGAATCAGTCCCAATTTAATTTTTCCTGTTGTTTGCAGAATAGTTCCTAAAAATATTATTATTTTAGAAATGGTCCCGCTCCAATCCCGAAAATGTATAGTCAGTCCCGAATCAATCCCGAAATTATTATTTTTGTTTTTTTTTGGAGATTACTTCCTAGAAATTTGTATTTTAGAAATAGTCCCGAACCTGCTCCAAAAAATTTTAAGTCAGTCCCGAATTAATCCTGAAATTATTTTTCTCTTATTATGCAGATTAGCTCCTAAACATTTGTATTTTAGAAATATTCCCTAACCAATTCCGAAAATTTTGAATCAGTCCCGTACTAATCCCGAAATTATTTTTGTTATTTTTTGCAGATTATTGTTGGAAAATTTACATATTTTCTAAAAATGTGTATTTTAGAAATAGTCCCGAACCAATCCCGAAAATTTTGAATCAGTCCCGAACTAATCCGAATTAAGTATTAGGACTACAAGAGAATAAATTCCACTATAGTATATTTCGAGATTTCCAATAACTTCTGTTTAATTTTTTCCGTTATTTAAGAACCACCCTATGTGGAATATATACTAACACACATATGACAAATGCAGTCGTGCGTACATTCAACTTCTGTTCGAGTATTTTATTTATTTAAGCGTATACATAAGTATGCTTGCATGCACCAAAGCACCCGTGTGCATACAAATGGATGTGTTTGTGTGCGTGTAGATACTCAGCGAAGTAAGCTGCACTTTCCTGACGCTGCTACTTTAATTTTATAACACTCTTTCGCTGATAGATAGATAGCATTTTCTTATAGGCGCGCACGACTTACAGCCGCACACAGACACGCATACACGAGCGCAGGACGAAATATGCACCTAGTTGCATGCTATCAAACATACAAACAAGTATGTAGTCGCATCTGTCTTGCTGCCGCACACACACATACACACAAATATACAAACATGCACATGTTTGAGCAGCAAATAGTCAAGGCAAGTTAACGAAAATGTCCCTGCACTTATGTTTATCTACGAAATGTCTGTATATATGTATGTGTGGATGTGAGTGTGTGCTTGCATGTTGAGGAAGTGGCATTTGTGCGCATCTGCTGCTTGTTATTTGAACTCTCAATGTGAATGTCCTTTTCGCAGGACACTTTGATTGTCGAGTTAAGTATTTTTTCTTGTGACTTCCAATATTTTTCTATTTGCCTTGGCTGTGTGTGTGTGCGCATGACAAATATATTCCGTATTTGTTGCGACCATATTGCGTGCTCAGGCGCTGTTGTTGTTTTTGTGCTGGAATGTTATTATTGCTGTTTGTTGGTTTGTATGTATGTAAGTATAGTTATTTATGTACTCCTTACTTTAAGTGGCTCACGAGTTTATGCCTTTGAGGATCACATTACAGCGCTACAAGGTACTCATATGTACAAACATATATAAATATAATAAATTCGATATCCTGCAATAGACATGTTACTAAGCGCACTAGGAAGTAATACGTTTGAAAATATTTTGAGGTTATGCTAACAAAGAAAGTGATGAAAAATATAAAGCTTGCGCTTTTATATAAATAAATATTATGTAGATAATTTGATTTAAATATAATCAGGATAAAATTATACATAGTGGTAATGACAACAAACTTCCTGATGTTTCTAGCATCACTTGATGTCTTGACGTAATCTAATTTAACCTAGAAGCCTTTAACCGTTGCTGTGTAAATTGCAAAAATATTTCAAAATCTGCTCAAAGTAGTCATTATAGCCACAGGATCAGCTTATCCTCAACTTGGAATCAGTTCCGAATTAATCCCGAAATTGTGTTCTATTTCGGAAATTATCCGAAATGAGATAAATTTTATCTCTGAAATTATATTTAAATATTTGAAAAATAAATCTTAAAATGTACTGTACTAGTCCCGCGCTAGTGCCGAAAATCCCGAAGTAATCCCGGAATTTTTTTCTTTCTTTTTACAGAATAGCTCTTAATAAAAATAAAATTTATAGGCTCATAAGTTGTTTAGACTAATTCGAAAATAATTAATACATATTTAATTATAAGACGAATCGCTAAAAGAAAAAAACTTTTGGAAGTACATGTAATACATATTTAATAAATAAATTTCGAAATGGTAAAACGGCTGAAGCGGTTCTCACACAGGAATTGGATTTCAAAAAGTGAGGTTCTTTGTGAAATAATCTTGAAAGAATATATAAAACTCTTTTTTGAAACAGTCCCGAAAATTTTGAAGTGGTCCCGAACTAATCCCGAAATATTTAAAATTTTATGTTCAAATTAGATATAAAACTAAAATTTTGAAGTGGTCCCGAACTAATCCCGAAATTATTTTTTTCTTTTTTGCACATTTTTTTCGAAATAATGTTAAAATTTTATGTTCAACACTATTTTGAACTACTTCCAAATTGGTCACATACTAGTATTGAAAATCTCCGAAACGTGCCTGAACTGCTTTCGAAAGGATTTTATATTACTTTCAACAAATTTCGAAGAAATCAGTAAACTTTCATTCAGCAACAATATTGAACTAGTGCCATATTAGTTTTGCAGTAGTATTAAAGGATGACAATATTTTTCCATAAAAAATTCTAACTTTTCAGTTTTATTAAAAAAAAATGTTATTAGCAAAACACTTTAACCTAGTCCTTACCCATAATCTGGAAATTTGTCAGTACCAGCTAAATTTCGTCTCTGAAAAAATATCAAACTCTGAGCAAAATATGTATAAAAAAGTCCAGAAATGTTTATGCTTCAGTCCCGAAAATGTCGAAGTGATCCCGAACTAGTCCCGAAAAATAATTTATATTTTTATTTACCATTAGTTAAGTGTTTTTATTAAGATTTATGTTTGTAAATAGTCGCCACTTATTCCAAAATGATCCCGCACTAGTCCCGAATATATCATAGTTATTTAGAAGTAATACCAAAATTTTTTTTCTATCGTTAGAGATTCGAATTTGTATCGTTATTCAACGCTATTTATGTATGTATGTATGTATGTAAAGAAAAAATTTTAATTAATTCAAAAAAGACCCTGAACTAGTCCCGAAAATGTCTGAACCAAAGCCTCTTACATACAATATATTCAAGTGCACTAGTTCCAAAGTAGTCTAGTAAATTTTTATTAAAACAATTCTCGCTTGTTTCTATACTAGTTCTGTAGTATTGGGTAGTCGAAAAAGTCTTTTCGTATTTTGTTAATAGATGTCGTTGCAGTCGTATATCTCCAGTACTACCGATCACATTGTGTCATACCAATATTATGAAAACGGTAGCAATCCTTTCACATACCAAAAAAATATTTTCTTGCAATTAAATTTGAAGATTTTTATATAGACTTTTTATAGTATATGTGTATGTATATATGATATGGAAATAATATTTGCCAAAGTGAGTAATGTTTGGCACACAAATAGCAACAAATCAACAAAAGAAGTCGAATATGATATACTACAAGTATAAGGTATTCCAATGGGTAACCAATGCAACTCTATCTACAAAATATATGGTAGATCAAGTTCATTAAATCGTGTACTCTCCACTTTTTTCGAATATGCAAACATCATACTTGTACATACATACATACATAAGCGACTAAAATCCAACGAAATGCGAAGAAATTCGGCAGAAGACCTCTGAGTGGCAATTATATCTAACTGCAATAAAGCAAGAATACACAATCATATAGACACACATATCTACAAATGCATATACGCGTACACAAGTATGTATGTATGTTCGTATTCCATTTCGCATGTGCGTATCTTTGCCAATCTGGTGTTCAAAAAATGCGTAAGACAGGTCAGGGGCCGCAGCGTGTTTGCATGCGTTCAACAAGGATACTACTACAGTTGATTACAAGCATACATACAGGCACATCTTATATATACGTACATATATACATACATTTGTATGTGACTTTGCTAATAGAAGCATGCATGTATTAGTTTGGCACCCCTAACTTGTGCAATGTCAACAACTTGGCTGGTCGAGTATTTCGAAACACTCATTTGCTCACTTGTAGACATCTAAGTTTGTGTATGTATGTATGTTTATGTGTCTGCAGCAGCATAAAAAAGTTGTATGAAAATATGCGTCTGCACGCACTTTTGCACGGCAAATAAAAACGAAAATAGTTTTTGTTGTTTTTAATATTATTCCCAAACACGCTTTACTGAGAGTTTTATAATTTCGAATACAATTTTTTTTATTTCGAATAAATTGAGTGTTAGAAATTAGCGATCTTCCTCCAGAAAGCATACATGAGCTATATAAAACTCTCTTCAATTTAGCAAGACTTGTAAAGTGGCGAATCGAACAAACTTGTTAAAATGGAAATGGTACTAACCGATAACTAGGATAGCGGTAATCAATAGTATCCTTATTCGGGGTTTATTGGCATGATTAACCTAATAATCTCGCTATACTAAATAACTACTACGAGTACTATAAAATTCTGTAATAAGTATTATTATATTATTATACAAAATTACGACTCTAATTTGCTATCACTGAGCTGAGATTCTCAAATTTCACAAGTGGAAGGCAATATATTGAAGAATGAAGAAAGTTAGCTTGAAATCATCAACTGAAAAGACAAACCGAAAGCAAGTAATCTACCACAGTGGAGCTTCTGAAGAAGCTACCTGTACATTTGCTTGTAAATACCCACAATCTTTTTGAAATAGATGTCATTTTCGTCACACACAGTGAGAGATTATGTCAGCTATATTTGACGTATTGACACCAATGACAAGTTGACATCAAATGACGTAGGGTTGGAACGATTATAAAAGATAAAAATTACATCGCTATCATCTAAGTGAATTTGGGCCGTTTTATCAATGTCTGGTGAGCAGCCATCTTTCAGTTATGTTCTGGTTAAAATATAGGTTTTTATTGGTTTTTTACTGGCAAATTTATAGATTCACTGGTTAAATTAACTGATATATGCCTGTAAACCAGAGATAGTACTAACTGACTGACTGTCAGACAATAATTTTCATAGATCCAGAAGAAATTGCATACTGGTTAGATATTCATATTTGTCAAATTTTCAAACTCTCTGAGAATTTTTCAAGTTGAGATATTGGTTTCTAAGAATAAGTATTAGGCATACTATCACTTCTTTGTTATAAGCAACAATCTTGTATGCTTGGATCAATTTTCGTGTGAGATAATAATAATCACACATTAAAAGTACGAAACTAACACACAAGGTTGCTGAATATAGTTTAAGGACTAATATTATTGGTTTTTTGGACATATAGTATACTTAGGGGTGGATCTGGTGAGAAATTTCCAGTCATAGTTAGTAACTAGTGATAACTCAACTCTTGAAGACTTCCTGAATAAGTCCAAAAATATATATATTTTAATACTAAACCCAAGTATATTCATAAAATGGTTCATATGTAAGTGATTACATGGTTCAAACGGGTTTGTTGATAGGCCAGTTGGTATGATCAAAAATAACCCGGACAGGCAAATTTTTTTACAATTAATTCAATTTTTTATACATGCTTGCTAAAGCTTCGGCTGGGATGGCTTTCAGTACCCAAAAAATCTTTATCAAGCCCAGTCCGGGTCAAATTTGATCATATCGTATTCGAGATACAAAATTTAGAAAATGAAATATCCAATTAAAAAATAATAATAATAATTCTCTAGTTCATTATGATGTTGCACTTTATGCCGCTTTTTTACAAATAACAAAAATAAAGAAACTATCAATCCCAATCCGGGTCAAATTTGATCATATGGTAATATCCCATCTCTTGGAACTAAGAGGTAAAAGTATGAAAAGGTCAATTAAAAAAATTAGTAATAATTCATTCTCTTTATGTCTTTCTTTCCCTTTCTGAACACCGAAATTAGCTAACCAATTTACATATATACATATGTACTTAGGTGAAACAACAAAATCCTAGGTATTGTAACTGTTGAGTTAATGAAATTCCAATTGTTACCTTTTTATGATTTTGAAATGCAGATTGACACGCCCACTAGCAAAGCAGTGCATACAGTTGTATGAACAGGACGATGCCAACTGACGATGAACATACTATATGTACATACTACATACATACATATGAATGTGAGTATATGTATGTGTGTGCGTGTGTCTATATTCCAGCACATAACTATTTTTGTGCAGCGAATTTCGGGAAGACTGCATAGATAACATCGAAAAAATGGCTATATGCCAACAATAACAACATACAAGCACACAAACAATGCCATTAGCAGAAATGGATGCAAAGGAAACGAGCAAAATAAGAAGAAAAAAAGACAAACGAAATGACAACATTCGAATAACATTCAAAAAGAGAACAACAGCAAAAACAAGTAACTTGCTTACCCGCAATAATAGAATAATAGCTGGCAGGCTAGCGCAGGGATGGAAGTGATGCAAAATATGAGAGAAACGCGCTGGCAGAGGGTAGTTGCAGGGCTAGTGCATTTTTGCAACAACAACATAATTGAAATTTGAAAAAGTCAAAAGAAATGGGAAACAGTGAAAAATGCAACAAACACACAAAAACAATAATGAAACAAGGATAATAAAAATTGCCAAAAGGATGTGCAGCGCATTGAAAACGAAACAACGAATTGGAAGAATTGGCAAACAGATATTTTGGCTGGCTGAGAAAAAAATAATTGGAATAAAAAAATAATTGGAATAAAAAATTTCAAAAATAAAAATAAATAAATTACAAATTAAATATTATAAAAATTTAAGGTATCAAATTTGGTTTAAAACATTTGCTAACAGTTACAAAAACAACACAAAAATTTAATAAAAAAAAATTTCAAAATATTTTCCCTCTCTCTTTCTCTCAAAAAAAAGTTACAACCAAAAATTAATTAAAAACATTAAAATTATTTAATTGGAACAACTGTACAGCATGACAACAAAGCGGCACATACACCAAATACCAACAACAACAATTGCAACACCAACAACTGCATGCAACTCCAATTCGCTGCAACTATCGAGCCAACTGCGCGCAGCGTTGACAGCCAAAGTAGGTGAATTCATACAAATGCGACCGCATACAAACACACACACACATACACATACATATGTATGCTTATAAACAACGTTGGTGTATGCCGTTCGAACCGAGCCACCAAACCTCCAGCAAAAAGCGAATGACGCAGCGAACGAACCAATACAATCGCCCACCGGCAAATACAGTTGGTTGTATGTGTTTGCGTGTGTGTGTGTGTGAATGTGTTCAGTTGACTGTGGCGTTGCGGGAAATATGTCGCACACGCTGGAATGGGAACAAAGCGGGATGCGAATGATGAAAGAGGAAGAAAAAATGGAACAGCGCACAACGGCAACCGCACATAGCTCGCGTGCATACATACATACACACATACATAGCTGCCAACGCATGCAGCACACAATAATAAACCGAATCAACGAGTAGATGAAAGAAGTGTTTACAGTGTTTACTTTTCTTATTGTGAGTTTTAAATACTTTTGTTTGGAAATAATTTATGGTATAGTATTTTAATAAAATTTAAATAAAATATATTTATTTTTAAAATAAAATATATAATATTTTGGAAAATAATATTATATAAAAAGCCATGGTAAAAAATTTAAATTAATTTTTTTTTAATTATTTCATTTATTTTTTTATAATTATAAAATATTCCAATATTTTGGAAATAATTCAGGATCAAAAATAAAATAAAATTTTTTTAAATATGAAATTTCATTTTTCTTATAAATTTAAAACATTCGAAGCTGAAATCCATACTGAAGTATTTAAAACTAAATTAGATTCATATATTAAATTTATAATAAAGCAGTGGTGCTCAACCAGTGGTTCAATTGACTCACATAAATCACACGGAAGAACAAAGTACGAAGAGATTAAGGTATCGTCTACCTTCGGGCTCAAATTCCGAAGTCTCTTTTGGGCATGGATTGGAAGATTACAAGATTTTTGAATATTTTTGCTTAAAAATTCAACTTCTTCGTGAGTAAAAAATAATAATAATTTTTATCAACACTCACCCATTGAGTTGCCGATACGACATAGTCGACTTCTAGGCAATAGATTCCAGCTTTGGAACCTGAAAAACAACCTACATTTAATTTATAAAATTCCAGTTATGATTACGTATAAAATTTATGAGGTTTTCAAGCTAAAAAGGGTTGCAAAAATTGAAACGAATTCCAATACAACTAATAACTAAAGATAGCGAGAGTCGTGTGAATGAGTAACAGTCGACAAATTTAGAATAAATTTTAGAGTTTAGTCAAATCGTGTTAAAAAGTTCTATTTATGGGAAATCGGGTGATCGGAGCGATCTGAAATATCAGCACGGAGACGGGTGAGAGCCTCGATATCTCGTAAGACTTTGTTCATAATTTTGAAATTCTTAATTATTTCTTCAAAATCTATGTCATCCCCTTCAAAGTCCCTATTGGCCTCAATACACCTTTGCCAACGTTTCTATCAATCCTGGAAACAGTTGTTAAAGTCAATTTCCGGAATATGCGCGTAGGGATTCACGTCTAATGCCTTCAATGGACTCAAAATGGTTTCCCCCGAGCGGTTCGCTTGAGTTTGCTGAACTCAAGAAGAAATTCAGATTGCATCATACCTCGGTAATTGAAAAAATCTGTTAATATAACCTTGATTTTTCACCCGTTTGCATTTTTTTCGGCTGCGGTTCACCTTTGCCACAATGATTCGTCTGTTTCCGGGTCGTAAGCATAGATCCAAAACTCATCGCCAGAAATAATACGTTTTGTGATATTCTGGTAGTCGAAAATCATTGCTTCGCAGACGTTAACGCGACGCTGTTTTTCCAAAAAAATTAGTGATTTTGGAACCAATCGTGCTTTCTTAGGCCCAAGTGATCTTCCAATATAGTTATAACTGATCCTTCCAATTTTCCAGCGATGCCAATAATTCTACTGATAGATCTACATATCTCTGACTATAAATCGACGGTTCTCAGTCACCAATTCCTTTATTTTATTGAAATTTATACACTTTAAGCAAAATAGTATGTACTACAGTATTTCACTAATTATGTCCCACTGTGCCGCGAAGGAAAGCGCCAACTGCTGCTGTCCAAACTAGAACATGATGAACAAATTCACAACAAAATCCAAATAAAAACATACCAAACTATAGAAAAATCAGCAAAAACAACCAATGACAACAACGACAACAAAACCGTAGCACACATACACACGCGCATTACAGGAAAAATGTGGAACACGGGAGCGAAAAAGTAAGCAAACCAATGTTTCAAATATTTCACAACATTCCCACACCAAAAGCGCCAAGCAACATGTTGCGCCGTAGGGATGCATTGCTGGCAACTAGTTCGACAGCGCGTGTAGGGATTACCAGTTGTGAGAAGTTGTGTAGGAGAAACAACAACAGCACACACACAAAGTGCGTAATTTCGTTGCAACAACAAGTACATAATAATGAAGTCGTAACTGTTCGTGTGAAGGAAGCGCCGCAAAACGCCTCACCAAATCATGTAAATGCAGCACTGCACTCCAATCAACACGCAACATGTTGCAGCCAGCATGTTTGTTCGTTGGCGCGTTGCGTTTGCGGCGCTGCAGCTATGGGCACAGTATGGCATGTGGAACAGGGGTTGGTTTTGGCGTGCGACCGTGCGCTGCAAACAGTTGTAGTGTATCCTTCGAAGGGGTGAAAAGTTGTTTTTCACACACTTTGGCACCGTACAAGCGAAGCGGCCTGTCGTTTTTTGAATTTGAATTTTTTAACAACAATTGCCGTCGTTCATATAGTCCTCATCGCTCTCTCTCACTCTTCCGCATTCTCTTTCGCGCTGTCTACATCTCGGTCAAAATATATTTAAAAAAACAAAAACAACATACTCGTTTACTATTTTTATAAACAAAAACAAATGGAAAAAAGTTCAAATATTATTACAAAAACAAAAAGCAACGCAAAAAATTGTTTGTTGTAACATTTTTGTGAGCGTTTTGTGTTCAAAGTTCCAAGCTAAAAATTGTTCTGTAGTGTTACTTGCACCAGCAAAATGCAGTCAAAGCAAATATAAACAAATAAATCAATTTAACTGATGACACGTAGTGTTGAAAAAAAACAACAACAAATTTATAAGAAAAGTTGTGCAACGCCAAGCATACAAATACACACACACACACAGTTACCGTTTAGTGAAAGTGCATTTGATTTCGCGTTTTTGGAAAATTCAAACACAAAAACTGAAAATGTGCGTCGCTTTATGAAAACAGCATACAAAAACAACAACAAATTGCAAAACAAAAGCGAAAGTTTACAAAAAACAAAAGTTTATAAAAAACAACAACAGTTTACGAAACGAAGGATAACACGCCACAGCAAACAAAAGTGCAAAGCAGCAAATAGACTGCCAACAATTCTTAAATTTATTTGTATTGAATTCAAAAAAAAAATATTTTTGTAGTTCGAAAACGCATAAAAAGTGCATAAAAAGTTCACAAGCCCAGTGCAAAGTGTTATTTCCCCCATCCCGACCTTTTTTAAATTTCCGTTATTGTGTATTTCGGTTTCCCAACTCAATAATTAATTCCCTCTAAGAAAAAAAAAACGAAAAGTTCGGTGCATAAAGCCTTTAAAAACCATATACGTAGCAAATCTTGAATGACGAAGGTTATAAAAATCAACCAGTGAACCATAATGGATTAAGAAAGGTTTGTAAACAAAAAAAAAAAAACAATATTTCACCATTTTGAGCATAAAAAATATAAGAAATAAGCATCCAGCTAGAAACTATGGAAAATATAACATATATAAAGTATCTAAAAAAATTATCTGTCACTTTTTGTCCGGGCTAAGCGCCTAAACCACTGAAACAATTTTAGTGAGATTTAGCACACTGTCTTCAGCTTGTTGATTCAGTTTAAAAGATAGTATAGTTTATAGCTCAATAACGTTAAAAGTGAAACAATTTATAAATAAAAAAAATTGAACATGTTTCTGAACAAAAAATTAGTTGTCACTGTTTGTCCGGTGCAAACACCTAAACTATAGAACCAATTTTAGTAAAATTTAGCACAAAATCTTCAGTTTGATCAAAATTATAAGATAGTGTAGTTTATATCTTAATTATGACCAAGGAAGGTAAAAAATTGAAAAAAATCATAAATGAAATATATGTGTATATAGGATATCCAATATGTCAAATTTTGTCGAAAACATTTAATGAGAACACGATCTAATTAGCACTTGAACTGAAAAATTTGATAATATTGAGCTGCCAAGAGAAATCTCGTATTACCGATCTTCGGTTAGAACCTCTAGTAAACCTTTTTAGTTTTTTGCCCAGTGTATTTAATATCCAAAATCAACCAGAAATGGTTTAAGAAATTGTATTTAACTCTAAAAAAGTCTCTTACAAAGAATCCCAATATCAATTCGTGCCGCTTTACTTTCACACCTTGTCCTTCTTTAGTTACGTTACTTCAAAAGTATCAAAAGATATCGCTTATTCCTTCATCTCTTGGTTTTTGGAGGAGAAGTAATTTTGATGTTTCTTCAGCAGTTACAAAACGACACAACTTCGTTGAGATGATCTAGTATATGACAAGTATCTAAAAACTTACTTCGTGACTAAACATCAGAATGGTCTGGTAGCCAAAGCATAACATTTTTCCATAATATGTATACTTTGAGAATATTTATTTTATATTAATCGTCTTGGACACATAAGAATTTTAATATCCAGCCAGATACATCAAGTGTTCGGTGATATAGCCGTTTCTTGTTTAAAGAGATCACAAATCTGATTATGTTGAATAAAATGTTCTAAACAAATGATACGTGTATAATAATGCTTAAAATGATTTTCAAGAAGATAATGAATAATAAACATGTATGATTGCTTGTGATCAACGAGGAAAAAGCCAAAGACCATCAATTGTGCTAAAAAGGAAGATGAAAGGAAAGTTGAAAAAGATAGCCCTTGAAACAATTACTTTAGTGTAAAACGTAGGGTATAAAAATACTTAAATTGAATTAATAATTGACCGTCCTTACCCCAGGACGGGGATCAAATTGACTAACAAAGCAAGTCCAGAATTAAGGAATCATATTGATTTTTAATAGAAAAATATTAGAATAACATTAAAATTTAGTAGACGCTTTTACTGGCAATAGATATGATTCCAAAAACTTCATTATCTCTACTACTCTATTACAATTTTCTCAAATCACTGATTATTCGTATATTGTTTACCATAACCGAGTATGTGAGTCGTCCGTCGCATGCATATGACTACTGTTGCTTTGGTTTCTATAATCCAAACAAGTTCTTTGCCGATTCTAAAAAAATGTTTTAAAATATAGTTGGTTATATTCTTCGTAAGTGTACAATTTTATGGCAATTCGACAAAACAATTGTTAATTTTACTTTCAAGATCTCAATGATCTATAAACTACATGATATTTTGCGGAAAACTTCTTCAAAGTTGTTTGATATTCAATTAGTAAAGGTTCTGACTTCAGTTATCTTTATAGACTTCTTATGAAATGTGAACAAATCCAAGCGTATTAATATAATCTCACTTATATAGTATGCATGTCTGACTTCCGATATTCTTCTATGTGTTATACTTTTCGAATACCGCACTTTTGCCATATTCCGCTTGAGTTTTTTCATTAGATCGATATTAACTTTTTAATTGTAAAAATGTTTCAAGAATATAATTCACTCATTAACAACTTAATTTTACCAAGAAATAAAGAGCATGCGATTGTAACATAAAAAACACAAGACACCATTTAGGGGAGAAATAGACCTAGGATAGCGTCATTAATTAATTTTCATCAATATATTTTATAGTAAAAAATAATAACATAATTTAACGAGGCTTTGCTTTAAGATAGAAAATAGAAAATAATTGTGGTCTTGCACTGCGACCTATGGTATATTATGCCCTCTCCTCTATCACATATGGTCACAAAGGTCCAGCACTATGAACAAGTCCAGGAGCTTGCTGAGCGCGATGGAGGTGATGTGATCCCTGTTCACGTAGATGAAGCCATGGATCTTGAGCCTGCTTCTACAAATTGCTGGGCAATCTAGTAACAGGTGCTGCAGAATTTCTTTGAAAACACCGAAAACATTAGCGATTAAGTTTATACCAGGTCACAATCAGACTGTGCATTTTGTATACATATCTGAAATTAAAGTTGGTTGGAGTTTACTTTTTTATATTTCACTATATGAAATAAATCTAAAAGCTACCCAAAACAAAAAATAAAACTTTTTTTTAGGTGAAACCTAACGAAACATGATTTTTTCTGCAAATTTTCTCAACATAATAGATTTTTTTATGAATACATTTTGAATTTAGGTTCATAGAATAAGAATTTTAAAAGAGATTGGTTGACTGAGTCGGAATTCGTATATAAAATTATAAGAAGATAGTATTTTTCAAAAGCCTGCTGACAAGACATGAAATAAATTTTTCTCAATGCTTTTCATACATTTACAGGCGAAGGAAAAACGATGTTGTACTAGAGACCACTATTTGAAATAAAATTTGAGTTTTGGTTATAAAGTGGTTATATATTGGTTATTAAATGGTTATATATTGGTTATAAAATGGTTATATATTGGTTATATTTTAGTTATTATATCTAACAGCGATTTTCGATTTAATTTTGATGCTATGCTGTTTTGTATATTAGGATACGATATGTAATGATAGGTACAGATATAATTTAATTCACTGATATGTATCCATATACGCTCACAAATACATATAGTACATGCATAGTATGTAGGCGCTGCTTTGTCACCAATAAATCCAGTCAAAACTTACCGGATTATTATAAAACAATATTTATATGCCTTCTCGTACTGTATGTATGTATGTATGTACATTACTATGTTCGTATGTATTTGCATAAGGAGTACCATGTACATTCAAGGAACCAAACTTAGCTATGTACAACAAATTTCCTCAAAATAAAAACACTTTTAATGAACCCAAAGTATTAAATCATGCAAAAATAAACAAGATGACACATGTATATATGTATATGTACAAACAACCATACACACACATACACAAGGAGATAAGCGCAAACGAAGTCAGCTGCCGGCAAATGTGCGCCAACAAACGGTACACACACACGCACACACCAAGGTTTGTTGGCAGCAGTTGAAGCAACAATCAAAGTCACATTTCGGACATAAATAAAGGCAGCAGAGACAATTTGAAAAACAGAAAAAAATAAAGCAAAAAGCGATAGAAAAAAAGTTGAGAATTCAAAGCTCAAGCATTGCACGGCAGAAGTATGAAAGAAGGCCTGTTGTGGAACGGCTGTTCGCATGCGTTGGCGCAAGGCAAAAAATATTAAAAAAAAAATTATGTATACATGTATGTATATGTATGAAAACAACAACAAAATTGTATATGACAATAACAACAAGAATATATGAAAACGACAACTGCTTATACATACATATTAACAACAACAAAAAAGCGCTCGCAAAATATTGCTAAAGCGGGCGACCGAAGTGTAGCACAACAAAAGATAAATTCTGTCAGCAAAAAGCTGTAATGCAGGCATGAGCTTTGGTCAAAGAAAAAAAGTAAAAACAAAAACAACAAACTAAAGCCAAAAATGTACTCGTAAAAAGCGGAAAAGATTCTGTGCGCACAGGAAGAGGAAAATGAAAACAAACCGCTTTGGAGCTGCTAGCGCAAAAACCCGAACGCCGACGAAAGGCAAATGAGGAGACAGTAAAATAAAAATAAGCATAAAAACAACAAAAAGTAACAACAACAACGGTAAAATACTAAAAATCATAAAACACGAAACGACAACAACTTGAAGATAATCAAACAATTTGCTACCGTTTCTTGGATAAATGCGAGTTTGCGCGCCAGTTGCTGCGCTATGCTGGTTGTTAATGACGTTGACGACGACGACGACAAAGGACAAGCCAAACATAACTACAGACAGACATACAGCAAGTTGATGATGAGACAGCACGGCGTAAAGTTGTACGCTGATGTGCCGCACATCATAAAGGCAACAATAAAAATGAGTAACCGCAACAACGACGCACGGCGAATGTGGCACAGAGAAGAAAAACGTTTTAAGCTATAATACCCTGCACAGGTTAATTTTTTATAGCAGCAAAGGGTATAACTTGATTTTAATCGTTTAGTTTGTATGGCAGCTATATGTTATATTAGTCCGATCTGCACAATTTTTACCTAGAATATATCAATGCTTCAGATAATAATCTGTGCCGAATTTTGTGAAGATATCTTGAAAAATAAAAAAAGTTCTTACGTGGACCTGTTTTTGAACGATCAGTTTGTATGACAGCTATATGTTATATAATTTAATAAAACATGTTTTCATACCGGGGCATAATTTTGATCGTTTAGTTTGTATGACAGCTATATGTTATACTGGTCCGATCTGAAAAACTCCAGCGGAGCTTGTAGCACTGCTTTTAAAAATAATCCATGCCAAATTTCATAAAGTTAGCTTGTTAAATAAAAAAGTTTTCCATACCAGGACTTGATTTTGAACGATCAGTTTGTATGACAGCTATAAGTTATAGTGGTCCAATTTCAGTGGTGTAAAGAAATAAGCAACTTCTTAGCGTGAAAAGGAGGCATGCAAAGTTTCAGAACGATAACTCAAAAACTGAGAGACTAGCAAGGGGATATCCCTACTGGGTATAAAAATACAAATATTCAGTTGTGTGTGTATGTTTGCTTGCAAAGCGTTATAATGACGTTGCTGACAGTGAAAAATCAACTAAGAAGGCAGTTAACAACTGTGAGCGCCATTATGAGCACTTGCAGTTGCACCAAAACATAGATGTACATATATATACAAATATATACATATACAAACATACTCCACATACACCCGCGCCTTTGTCCACAATGCCTTTTTGGCGCACAAAATATAATAACGGGTGATTTTTTTGAGGTTAGGATTTTCATGCATTAGTATTTGACAGATCACGTGGGATTTCAGACATGGTGTCAAAGAGAAAGATGCTCAGTATGCTTTGACATTTCATCATGAATAGACTTACTAACGAGCAACGCTTTGCAAATCATTGAATTTTATTACCAAAATCAGTGTTCGGTTTTTTTTTTTTTTTCGGACAAATTTTGTTCAGCGATGAGGCTCATTTCTGGTTGAATGGCTACGTAAATAAGCAAAATTGCCGCATTTGGGGTGAAGAGCAACCAGAAGCCGTTCAAGAACTGCCCATGCATCCCGAAAAATGCACTGTTTGGTGTGGTTTGTACGCTGGTGGAATCATTGGACCGTATTTTTTCAAAGATGCTGTTGGACGCAACGTTACGGTGAATGGCGATCGCTATCGTTCGATGCTAACAAACTTTTTGTTGCCAAAAATGGAAGAACTGAACTTGGTTGACATGTGGTTTCAACAAGATGGCGCTACATGCCACACAGCTCGCGATTCTATGGCCATTTTGAGGGAAAACTTCGGACAACAATTCATCTCAAGAAATGGACCCGTAAGTTGGCCACCAAGATCATGCGATTTAACGCCTTTAGACTATTTTTTGTGGGGCTACGTCAAGTCTAAAGTCTACAGAAATAAGCCAGCAACTATTCCAGCTTTGGAAGACAACATTTCCGAAGAAATTCGGGCTATTCCGGCCGAAATGCTCGAAAAAGTTGCCCAAAATTGGACTTTCCGAATGGACCACCTAAGACGCAGCCGCGGTCAACATTTAAATGAAATTATCTTCAAAAAGTAAATGTCATGAACCAATCTAACGTTTCAAATAAAGAACCGATGAGATTTTGCAAATTTTATGCGTTTTTTTTTAAAAAAAAGTTATCAAGCTCTTAAAAAATCACCCTATATAATAATGACACATGCGTTTGGCTTGCCGTACGCTTTTGGCTGTCCAGTCAGCACGTAAATATAACTACGAGTATATGCGGCACAGCGAAGATGCGAAGACTACAAAACGCACACAAGTGAAAAAAAACACAGCAAAAGAAGATAGAAAAGACACACACTCGCAGCAAGCAACGCAGACGCACGACGAAATCATTATGTATGGAGAAAACGTGCACGAAACGTGTACGCGCTACCACAATAACAACAACACATACTCACACATAAGCAGATGAAAAAGTAACAGTACTGTGCGTACGCCAAGCGCACTCGTATTGACTCGTCATCGTTGGGAAGCGCTGATTGGTGGCTCCCTGTCTCGTACAAACTATTTTTAAGTTATTTGTAAGACATTGGTGGAAGAGGAAACTTTGCATGGAAAGTAAACAGATAATACTTTTATGCTATATCGGGCTTAAGTACATTGGAGGATAGTTTTCCCAGTTTGGAGAAATACTTATACATATGTATGTATATAGTGCTCAAATAATATCCGAAATATTTATATAACCCTAAAGCTTGCATTAGGAATCCTTTAAATAAATTATTAACTCATTTCTGTTAAGTTTAGAAAACCACATTTGTAATCAAGTTTATTTTAGAGAAGCAGCGTTTTAGGATTCAGAAATATATTATTTCCCATTTTAAGGATCATATGGGTTTCCTTGGGTAAAAAACTGCCGTTCTTTTAACATATTTTTTCTATATAAAAAATGAAATATTTTATTCGAATTTTTTATTCTTACAAACATACATATTCATAATATTAACAAAGAATATCTGAAATTTTTTGAAAAAATATTTTAAATTCGGCCATTGCGATGACATTTCCGGTAACCCTTTATAGGATCATCTAAAGTGAAAAAAATCGAAAAAAGAATCATTCGACAAAGAAGAATTGAATTAAGAATTGTATCTCAAAGACCTGTGTAACATTTCATTAATATCGGTTGAGTAGTTCTTGAGAAAGAAGAAACGACTGGTGCGCTGTTGTTAACTCGGCTATAATCGCGTAAGCGGTGTCTACGCCAATTCAGAAGAAGAAGAAGAAGTTCTTGAGAAATCTTGCCAACCGAGAAAAACGCGTTTAAAGACGACATACTTAGACTAGCTGGCCTCAGAAGAACAAGTTCTGTTCAATCTGTATATCTGAAACTATTATTCGGATCTGTCTGAAAATTTAGGACAATATTCTAGAGGTGCTGTAAAATTTAATAAGACAATATTTGGAACCCTTAAACACATATAACCCTTTAAAAAAGTTATTCTCACTAAAAATTCTAATAAGAAGATAGTTAAACTTTATTTTGAATTTAAGTTGAGAATTTTTTACATTTTTTTTTTCAAAATTCAGACTAAAACTTTTCTCAAGTTGATAATCATATCTCTCTAAACATGATTTGAGAAAAATAGTAAGAGAAATCTAACTAAATATTTTAACTTGGATTCTCAATATTATGATCAATAGGATCATAATCAGTGAGGTACTGTAGAGACACAAAATTTTAGAGCTGATTCTGACGAAATAATCAAATCGAATCCCAATTAGGAAATCGTTCGAGTATTCTATACAATACAAAATATCCATACAATTTGTATAATGACTTCGATTTGTTATAACTTCCGCTAAGATTATGTGTACTCATAGATCTTCAATTAATGCTTCATAAAGAATATACAGTAAATTTCTGCAAAACATAATTTTCGAGTTACACGCGATCTCCGACGATGAAACCGTTCAACCATCCGTTGAGTCCAATTTCCGATGACTCGTTTGAGCATTTTGACAAGCAATTGGCGAATGACACGCGTAATGTTTTGCTCTAAGGCCTGAATCGAAGTGGGATTATTTGCAAATACTTTAGACTTTACATTTCACGTACAGGAAAAAGACTTATGGTGTGATATCACAGGATGTTTGTGCCCAATCGACCGACATAAAACGTGAAAGTATTTGCTCACCGAAGTGTTCTCTCCATAAATCCCTGATTGATGTAATGTGTGTGGAAGTGGCGTCGTCTTGTTGAAACCAAATGTCGCTGAGATCACGAGTCTCAATTTCAGGCAACAAATAGTCAGTTATCAAGGCGCGAAAACACTATAACGCTATAACGTTCCCATCGGCAATATTTTGGAAGGAACATAGACCGATGATACCATCAGCTTGCAAACCACAGCAAACCGTTACTTTTTTCTGAAAGAAATGACAGCTGATGAATCTCTTCAGGTTGCTCTTTATTCCAAATGCGGAAATTTTGCTTGTTTACACATCAATTGAGCCAGAAATGGGCCTTAGCGCTGAACAAAATTTGGCTCGAAAAGGTCGGATCTTCTTGGAACTTTTCAAGAGCCCTTAGAACGAAACGATGTCGCATGGGATGGTCGAGTAAGATAGTTTTCGTAAGCTTTTAATTTAAGATCTCGACGATCTCGATACGTCAGTCCGAGTTGCTGCGAACGGTGCCGAATCGATTCTCCACGGTTTTCGTCTACACTCTCAAATGCTATATTTTCCTCACTGCGTCCTGGACGTGGCTTATTCGGTCGAATATTATCAACTAATGAATACTGGGTCTCAAAATGGGTGTTGTTGAAAAAAGTACTTCTACATGGATATATGAAAATAAAATCAATTAGTTGAAATACACAAGTCAACATAACCCCTCAAATCTGCGTCGACAGCCACATATCCTATATTCCTGCTTTTAGCACTTTAGCTAATAGCTTTGCAATACAGCATAATTCAAAGAAATACGAATTAGCAACTTTGTTAGCAACAACAAAAACAACATAAAACGCTCGGCATTGAAAGTGCGAGTGGCAAAAACGAATTTTCTATAAATATGCAACAAACTAAACACCGCCACACTGCAGACGCATTAGCGCTACCACTGAAGATCCCCATGCAATTAGAAGTATGTATATAACAAGGCGAAGCAACAACAATTTGAAGATCAAGTTCAAGTGTATTTGATAATAGATGTGTATGGCTGATCATAGGCGGATCGTTGCCTTGTAAACACACATTGCAGAGTAAGCAAACAGACTGCGGCATTTTACACAAAAGCATTTATGTGACTTGCTGCAGTATAAGGACTCATATATGTACCTATGAATATACATATGTAGTAGCGTCAATCAGCTACCGCGTATGTGTGCAAAATCCACATAATGCAAATTGCTGTGCGAAATGACTCAGACGCTGCTGATTGCAACACCCAGTGCATGCATTTCATGCAACTTGCAACATATAGCCAGTTTTCGTTGCTACTCCCTCAACGGCAGCATGAACAAACATTTGTGTGTGCGGCTGCAGACATCACAGTGTGTGCTTCCATAAATATGTGCCACATGCCACAAGACAACATAAATACGACAAATGAGTACCGCTACAACGGTGCGCTGCCACAATTTGTCTGTCATACGGAATAAATGACTGCAATTTCAATGTTGAAACTTTACCAGTGCGTTTACCAATAAGCGCTTGCAGACGCTGCCGCACTTCAGCAGCGCCAAACTCCATTTTGTTGCCACCAACTATTTTTAGTAGCAAATGTGGCGCGAACACATCTACACCGCTTACCGTTGCTGCGCATTGGGGTTGGCAGGCAGTCAAATACATAGAAAGACAATGTTGCAATGCCATAACGGGCGCGCTTGCATCTTCGAGATGAGCAGTGGCGCACGCACATTCACAACTACATACACCTTCATATGTGCAACGCATATATTGGTATGGAGATGCGACTATGTTGCGCTATGCAATGGAGTGCATGCACAAATCCATTTTCTTTTTTTCTGTTTTCGATGGAACGCGTGGAGTTCTCCCCAGTTTTGTAGTTTTCTTGGCCATCCCCAATGGAATTTATGCTTTTGGTGCGTGCGGCACATTATGCCATCAGTTGTTGTTGGGTAGCTCTAAAAATACACTTCTCCACTTTGGAAAATTTTCGAACGCATGCGACTCTATCTCTTGCATACTGACAGGCAGCGGCGCACACTAAGAGGGTGTACCGGGCGTTGGATAGGGAGAGGTGATGCTGTTGATATTTTTAAAATGGCGCATCACTTTTTGTCAAGGTGTACTTATGCGCTTATTGCGCGGGGATCGCAAGTTTAAGTGACAGAAAAAGTTTTGGAATATATACTGTTGTGCTAACTGTACTTTGGGAGCGTGTTTTCAAGTTTTGAAATTGAATATTGAGCAGAATTTTTTATGTTCACCAATTAGGTGTTAAAATTTGAGTCCATGAAGGTTTCTCAAGTCGCCAATATTATTCTCAATAGTGTCTCAATTGTTGTATAATAGCGTTCTCAACAGTGTAAATTTTTTTGTGTGTTGTATTAGTTTTATTCGTGAAAAAATTAAATTGTATGTTGCATGCAATATACATACATACATATGTGTTTTGACAAATTTTAATATATATTTAAGGCGAGAATCACCTAACCGGCGGTTAGTTTAGTGAATTATGTATATTTTTTACTCAATTGCAACCCATTTATCCTTGATTGTATGTTATTTTAATCAAACTTGGTTATTTCTATAAGTAGAAAATCACCTAACCGGCGGTTAATAAGTGTAAACTCACCTAACCGGCGGTTAAATTAATTAAGTAATCAACATGAACTCAATTTTGAGAGCAATTGGTTAATTTATGCAGTTTTAGTCAAATCCAGTTATTTATTAAAGTTAAGAATTACCTAACCGGCGGTTAAATTTGTAGAGTAAATTTTTGTACTCCACTTGAACGCAATTACTCTCAAATGTATGTCTCACTCTGATTATATATTTAAGTGTAATGTCCTCTAACCGGCGGTTACCTAACCGGAAGTTAGTTATTAAACTGTACTTTATAATTTAACTTCTACTCATTTATCAATTTATTAAACTATACTTTATAATTCGACTTGAACTTACTTATCCTTAAATGTGTCATATTTTGATAAAATCTGGTTATATATTTAAGTGTAAGGTTAACTAACCGGTGGTTAATTTTGTAAAATATACTATAATATTCAACTTGAACTTAATTGCCTTCAAATGTATACTGTTGCGTTCGATTATGGTTATTTAATTAACTGGAGACTCATCTAACCAGGGGTTAACTTTGTAAAGTAGACTTTAAAGTTCAACTTGAACTCCCTTGCCCTTAAATATATGATATTTTATTAAAAAAAAAAGAAGTGTAAAGCTGCCTAATCGTCGGTTTATTTACTAAAGTATACTTTAGTACTGCATTTGAACTCAATTATTATCAAATGTCTACTATTTGGATTAAACTTAGTTACTTATTTAAGAGTAAAGTCAACTAACCGGCGGTTATTTTTAATAAAGCATACTGCAACTTCAACTCAATTTTTCTTAAAAGTATGCTTCAAATTCTGAAAAAATATCTGAGAGGGTTAGAATATAGTTAAAGAATAATACTGGCTATCAACTCAAGAATAGCTCTATGAGAAGATTTGTGCAGTTAAATGACTGTTGTGAACCACAACATTCTGACCCTCTGATGGACTTTAGAGTACTATAAATTACTCATAATATGCCGGCATTATAGGGACCACACATTCTCAAACTCTCGTTGTAATTTAGTAAGAACTTTCTCTTTGTCAGAAAGACGCTAAAAACCTTCTGAATTCTGTTGAATATTGACAAGTTTCAAGTATTTTTTTCGGTTTTCGCGACTGATCTAAAACATTGTCAAGCAAAATGTCACTTGGAACACTTGTTTTATCGACTGCTACAAGGGTTCCACACAGTTTTTTGGAAATACGTGCGGATATGAGAACTCCTGCTTAAAGTGCCTTTTCTTCCAATAAATTCTGGTTAAGAAATCAAATTTAAAAACGAAAAGCACATTGACTAGATAGCAAATGAATGAGCAACAATTCCAAGCTTTATCGAAAACATTTCAATAATTATAACGATAACGGCAATTTGAAACATTTTTCATGTTCCATCGCCTAGAAACATAATAAAAATGTATAAATACCGGAAGACATGCCTAAAAGCCAGACAACCCAAGATAGTATGTGTATAAAAAGGCAACCTTAACTTTAACGTTTGGCAGTACATAGAAATTAACAATGTGGCATGCAACTTCAGCTGCTCGTACAGAATTTCCAACCCTTTCGCCAACTTTTCGCGTGGCAGTTACGAGTGGCATGACAACAAAAATGCAAAACGAATGTATCACTAGAAGCTAAATGCTTGGAATGCAACAACAACAAACGACAATACGAAACAACAATTACATATGTTGCATGTTTGACAGCAATGCAAGGAATTTGCAACAAAGTTAGTCATACGTTTAAGGACAAAAAACAGCATGTGTGCAGGGGTAGAGGGCTGCAGATGTAGTGTTGCTGGAAGCATAGATATAAATTAAAGGTCTACTGTTTGTAATGAATTGTTGAAGTTTTTTCGAAATATTATTTTTTTTTGAAATTTTTTCGAAATATTTTTTTTTAGAAATTGCTTCGAAAATTTTTTTGTACTTTTTTTTGAAAATTTTTCCCAAATGTTTTTTGAAATTTTTTCGAAATATTTTGTTTTTGAAATTTTTTCGAAATATTTTGTTTTCGAAATTTTTTCAAAATATTGTTTTTGAATTTATTTCGAAATATTTTTTTTTTAAATTAAAAAAAAAAATTTTTGAATATTTTCGAAATATTTTTTTTTGGGAAAAAAATGTTGTATGATAAAGGCACACCGAAAATTACGATATTTTTAATTTTTCAATAACTAACCAATTTTGTAACTCAACAACGCTTAAATAGCTATATTTCTTGCAATTACTGCCATAAATCTGTTGCAATAAAACATAACCTAAAAAAAAACAACTGGAATAGAGCAAACAGTTCAACTAAGGCTAATGAAGTAAATCGAGCAAATTTATTTCCGTCTTCATACCTTTAATTTGCCTCATGGCTTAATGCCCCCAATTCGTATTGAAGCCAATGTACCGCATGCAGCAGCGACTTGCCACCAACAAAGGCATGCAAGCAAGCACCCGGCTCAAGCTCACGAACTGATACACATAATTTAGCTTCATAAAGAGGGTTAAGACACGCACAAGTGCCAATGCAGCATGTCTCATAAATGTGTGTGCAACAACATGCAGCAATTTGCAGTCCTTTATGTCGCTTCGTGGTAAATCGGCAGGATACATAAATCTATACACATACAAAGACAAAAGCTTGCAGATTGCTTGTTGAATCCTTCCCCTTTGTTTACTTTTACATTCTTTAATGTTAAAATGTGTGCGTGTGTGTGTGTGCGGCAAGTGTGACAATGTGCAACACCCGCACATTTGGCCGCGAGCGCTTGGAAGGAAGTTCGCACTCGAAGTGTTAAATTAAAATGCCTTAATTGTGGCGCGAAATGTTCAACCGCATTTATGCATGCGCGTGTGTGTGAGTGTGTAGGTGTACTTGGCTCAAATATAGGCAAAAGCACGCGAAAATATATGCCAATAAAAAGCCGTTTGTCACAAAAGCCTTTATTAGCCGCATTGTTATACCCTGCAGAGGTTATATTAAGCTTGCTGTAAGGTTTATAGTACGCAGTATTAAACGTCGGAGAAGTATAGGTTGTCAGCGTAACGGTTTGAGACGATTTAGCCAGGTCCTTCTCTCTGCCCCCTTGTTTTGTATAGGCGAATTAACCTCTCGGTTTTTGAGATATCGATCTGAAATTTTGTACACATACTTTTCTCCTCATAAAGCTGCTTATCTGTCGGAATGGCTCATATTGGATCACTATGGCATATAGCTGCCGTACAAACTGAACGATAAAAACTAAGTGCTTGTATGGAAAACTTTTTTAATTTAGAAGTTATCTCAATGAAATTTGGCAATAATTATTATCCAAAACAAAAATTTAATCTCTGCAAAAATTATTGAGATCGGACGACTATAAGATATAGCTGCCATACAAACTGATCGATCAAAATGAGGTTCTTGTATGGACAACTTTTTTAGTTTAAAAGATATTTTCACGAAATTCAGCACGGACAATTTTCCAATATAACGGTACGATTTCTAAAGAAATCGTTCAGATCGAAACACTATAACATATAGCTGCCATACAAACTGATCGATCAAAATCAAATCCTTGTATGGAAAACTTTTTTATTTGATAAGATATCTTCACGAAATTCAGCACGAATAATTTTACAAGATAATAGTATAATCTCCCAAAAAATCGTTCAGATCGAATCACTATAACATACATTTTTGTATCGCAAACGTTTTCATTTGTGAAGGCTATTCTTGCTACAGTGCAACCGAAGTTAAGATTTTTTCTTTTCTGTGTGCTTATTAATATATTTGCATGTGTGTGGCCTAAAATGCGCGTAAAGTCTTTTTAAATTTAATGAAATACATAAGGTTCGACAGCCGCACCACATGTGGTATGCGTAAATGTGGCACGTACGGCATAAGCACGCTTTTTATGTTTGTTGTATCTACGCTCTACCGAAATGTGGCATGTGCAAATCAGTCTAATATAAAACCGAAAAACGTGTTGCACAATAAGCTGTACGCACGTAAATAATTGCGTATTCACGCCCATATACACATGTGAGGCGTGCTACATGTATGTGTGTGCCACATGACGCCATAAATGACATTTACACATATTCAAATCATATATACATACACATATATTGGCACTCTTCAAACGTGCACCCACAAATTAAGTCCATTATACCTACTCATTGCGATATTAAAACACCCACTGTCGCACACTCATTGCCCTTTGTGGCAGGCACTCAACAAAATTTAGCTGCTACTAGGTCAAAACGTACCAATACACCCACGCACACCTTTCCACAACAACTACGCTACAATTGTTGGTATTCGGTTTTTCATTTTGTGTTTTGCTTTTGTGCCGGCTACTTCTGTTGTTGCCTCATGTTGGCGCCTCATTTTCATGACCCAACCGATAGCTTTTGGGTGGCAGGCGCTCTGCACCCGCCTAATACCTTTTTTGCCGCCATCGACGAACACGAATTTATGAATGAGCCAAATGTAAACAAATGTCCCACCGTTATGCTTACGTGTGTACAAGTGTGTTTTGGCTTTCACATACTGCCAGCGTAATCACAAAGTGTGTGGGTGTTGCCTTGCAACTTCGAATTTTAATGGAAATGCTTCGGTCTCAAGCTTGATTTGTTGTTTGTTGTTTTGCTCGCAGCAGCTGAGTTTTTGTTGTAATATCTGCTGTTTAGGCACCTGTTTTCATGCAAGTGAGTAAGGACATGGAATTTCGGTTATTCTTTTAATGAATGCAAATGCATGCCTGTATGGATCGAAAGATCTACGGAGAATGCTGTTGATGAAGAAGAAATTTCATTTTGTGGAGTCATGACTTAACTCCAACATTTTTGAGAGATTTCTAAATGTGATTCGCGTTTAATTCGCATCACAACTACAACAAATGTTTATCTATAGTACGTCTGTATAAATCTAATACAAAGATTTCTTTTTCTCAAATACCGATGCCTCTTTTTAAAGCACTTTTTTGTATATAACGCCGATCTTTCACTCGAAAGAACTTGAAACAAATATTGATTCTGGAATAAAAGGTGGAGATTAATTATCTTTCAAATCTGATATCTTAAATGTGGCTACTAAAACTATGAAATCGAACTGAAAGATCTAGAAAAAGAAAATCATTTTATGACTGTGATGTTAGAGGCTGTTCCTTGTTAACCTTGGTTGGCTTATACCGAAACGTAAGATTTTTTGTACTGTGGTCAAGGGGTGTAGGAATCTGGTGGTTTGATTTCAAATGACAAAAATAGCTGCATATGATGGAATTTTTGAACTCAAACTCGTAATCAAGACCCTTCAAATACTCCACAGACCTCTTAGCCCATCAGTCATAAATACTTTCTTCCGATTTTTTCAGTAGAGTAATTTAAACCTTTCGTACTTGAATCGTTTCGATTGCTTCCCCAGGCACCAAAAACTATAATTAAGTTTGTATTTCCATTTCGCGAAAACTTCATTTAGAATCTCTTAATATGATGATCATAAATTTTTATAAGACATCACTTTCTAATCGGCATTAAAACTTGTATATATCGATCATTTTGGCTTAACTTAGATATATGGCGTCACCTGAAATGCAAAACAACGTAAAATCACATTTAATAAGTTAACAGGCGACGGAAAACGAAAAAAATAGTATGTAACAACACTCATATTAAAACAAAATATGAGTTTTGGTTATAAAATGGTTATATGTTGGTTATATATTTCTTATATGCTGGTTATATATTAGGTATATGTTGCTGATATATTGGTTATATTTGGCAATGGAACCTAAATATTTTATGTTACATATATGTAATATGATGTAATAAATTGTACGCAATATAAAATTCAATTTCGCTTGTTTGGTGATACGTTGTTTTATATTTTAGGTGATTGTAGATAATATTTTAATAACAAATAATACTTTCGGTTAATGGAAAGGGTTTATACGAGTATACACTTCTGAGTTTAAAAAATTTAAAGGCTATGTTCTTGCGACGCTGTATTCAGAGTCGTTGAGAAAAATTTCCTCAAAATGGTCCGGTCCGATCTGATTAACATTTTTCGCCATTCGCTTAGATAAGTGTGTTAGTTAGATCTGTAGGTAGAGTAAATGCTTGACGACGCGCCTTGGCCTTAAGGAAGCCCAATGTAAAGACACTGGGACTAAAATCCTCTCATTCTATTACATATGTAATCTCTGAACCACCTCGTGCTCCTCATCATAAATCAAGTGATGATTCAAGAACTAAGATACTTTTACCAAAAGTAAAAATTTTTACTTACTTTTTGAACATTGTCTGTACTCCTGATCAAGTGTCAGATTTAGAGGTTAGATTTGTAATAACAATCAGGTTTCGAATTTTTTCAAAAAAAAAAAAAAATTACTTTTGTCAAAAGTCAACATTTTGACTTATTCATGGAACATTATCTGTATTCCTTGATAACAATAATACAAGTTTTTTGATTATGGATTTGAAATAATTATAAGCAAAAAAGTCTTCCTTACCGCCAGACAGTCATTTCCGGAGGCCCGATGGTTTGATTACGGAATCGAGAGAAACCAAAGTTAGTGAAATTTAATTGGCGATACTTTAATAGTAAATTCAATCCTCTAATTTTTGGTTTATTTTAAAGTAAAATACCTCATCTATAATATCGCAGAAGCCTTTAAAAATTATATGAAAGAAAGAAATTCATTGTAGATTGAAAGCCATTGGAAACGAAAGATAGATTATAAAAAGTTAAGATGAAAAAAAAACACAAAAACTTTTTTATTTGATTTTTTCACATACGTTTTGAGGTTATGTGAGAAATGTCTGTATACAAAAGTTAGAGACCTTTCATTAGCTATAACATTCTCCTATAACTTTTTTCTATACGACTAGTAGCTTTGCCGGATATCGAGAGAAATCATTCCTAAGATTTAAAAATTAAGCTACGTCCCTTCTGCTCCTTTTTCCTGACCTCAGATCACCCATAAGTCATTTTTCACTTAATGTCTTTTATTTTATCTTTGGTTTCTGATGGGTTTCATTCCATTATGTTTTCATTTTTGTTTTCAAAAACTATCTACATTGATATATTCAGAAAAATCTCAGAAAAAACGCGTTTTCTCTGATTTGGAGGAATACAGCAACTTCATAAATGACAAAGAGAGATTTCTAGCTGGTTTTAAAGTCGATAAAATTTATTTGAAATGACATTCATATACATATCTATGTGACAGCTTATCTGACTTTACTTTTTTTATTACAACCTCTAAGTTACAATACACAAATCACATCTAAATTTCTGCCAAAAAAAAAAAAAAAAACTAAAAAAAAAAATCTTCAAAAATTCTATCCAGAGAATATGTGCTATCCACAGCATAAAATACATTGACCTATAAGCATTAATACCAATGAGGGTCCACATAAATGGAAATAAAATCAAAAGGTCCATTCTTTGCTATTTTTGTATGCTTTCAAAGGCAAATAGCGCATTCTATAAAGTAAAAGAAAAAAAGATCATAAAAATGTGCACAAAAGACCCAAATATAATTTGTTGCTCGTTTTGTTTTCAACTCGCCTTCACTGACAGCCACAATGCTACGCGGCGAAACCATTTTTTGGCAAATGTTGAATAAACGAAAAATTCATAGAAATATCGAAGAGCTGCACTTTTTCACTTTTATATACCTACACTTATATACTTTTCTTGTACATATATACAATATAGAGTATATAAAATTCTATGCGCATGAATCAACCAACAATTAACTCTGCCTTTGACATGTTCACCCAATTCGAGCGGCGGCAAGCAAGTCAAACTCCGATCGCCGGCGAATAAAGTAGAAAAGTACCGAAATGCAATTTTTTGTGTATGTATTTGTGTAGATTTAGGAGCGCAAACAATGCAAACTGAGTTTTATGTGTGTGTGTGTGCGTGCAGCACCCCCGCACTGTGGTATAGTAATGTGTTGCACGTGCAAGGTGAGTTGCCTTCACCTAAAATCACCAAAGCGTGTAGCTACAGGGTGCAAAAAAATGCAAAAACAGTTGGAAGAAAACAACAACAACAATTGCTAAACAACAAATGTGCATAAGAAAGGCGATGGTGCTGCAAAAAATGGGGAAAAGGTGCAAATAGGTAGAAATTGGTGGCGAGTAAGGCATTGCGTTGCACTTCAATTCCCACAATACGACGCGCAGCAGGAACAGCGAACCTGCCAGCGCGCCGGTGTGTTGGCAAGCGTGTTGAAACGTAGGGAAACGACGCGCAACGGAAAACGAAAAACAGCGAGGGGAAAGTGTAAACTTCAAAAGAGCGTTGAAACTGCAAAATGCAAAAAAAGGAAACAACAACTAAAATTGGCAGAAAAAAACAACAAAAAATAGGTGGAAAAAAATAGGTTCAGAAAACAACAAAGATGTAGAAATACAACAAAGCAAATAAAGTTGTGCGGGGAACGACTCAGCGCGAGGGCTGTAACAGTAAACTTAGCTGTTGCCAGCATTGCAACATGAGCGTGGTTGTTGCTGCCACGCGAAATGTGAAATGCGAAACGTTGCAATTCGCGAGGGCGCCGCGGCAACAAGCGCGTTGCACAACTACAAAACAACAACTATGCCACGGAGGTAACTTCAAGCTGCATGCCACCCCACCAATGTTGCACTTGAATCGCCATAAACCTGCTAAGCGCAGCAACCCTTTTGCTTTTCGTGGCGCTGCGGCAAGTGTGGCAGCCACAACGGTTGTTCCCAACGAAAGTAGAGTAAAGCATGGCGTAAATGACATGCCATGGCCAACGGTTATAGCTAGAAGCAACAAAAACAAATACAACGACAATAACGACTACAACAACAACAACAACCATCCATACACAGCTTAAGCATGTGCCAACAGTAGTATACCCTGCCACAGCGCGTTGTTTTCCGCGTACTTACTACCACACACACATACACACACACAAACTCACGCAAGGCACACACTCTCACACACAGGCGCCCATTGGCATGCATATTGGCATGAGTATGCATATTTGCTGCCCTCCATCCGCACCGTTGCACACAAGCGCCTAAGTAAAACTTACTACACGCGGCTCACTCACCGGCTGCTCTTACCACAACGCAACGTATACCCGTTATATTTACAATACCTTCGGTACTTTTTCCCCCGCAATCGCTCGGACCCACGTTGTCGTACAAGTGCAGCGGTATTTACCACCTTGACGACGCAGGCGGCTGCGCATTGTGCTCGTGGACTCAACGATGCGCGTTGCTGGCGTCCCCTACATCGCGCTGCCCTTAATGGCGCATCTGGCGTGTAAGTATTTATGTGCGCGTGTGTGTGTGTGTGGCAACGCGTATTGTCCGCGCAATTATTTGCAAGTTCGTAGTCACCTATTTTCCACTCGCTGCAGGCAAGCCCCGCGGCGCTGTTGCCCACCGAAGCTCCCTGCACGCACACACACATGCATATTTTACTATGTGCTTACACATTTATATACCTGCTTGCCTTATTTACTCTGCGCGCCTCCCTTGAATTCAAGCTTTTTTCGCTTTTTTTTTTGCTTTTCTAATTTTCTACGCTTTTTTGTACACAATCCGTTTTTGCAAATTCATAAAATTTTTCGCTGCTTGCATATCTGCGCCGTTGCCATGGCCGTTGCACGCGTAGTCATTGCTCTTGATGTTGCCATTGCTATCGCGCGCCATTATTATTGTTGCCGTTACTGTTGTTCTTGCTGTTGTTGCTGCGGCAATTCCCGACGCTGTTGGCTCTGCTGCTTTCAAATTCGCTATTGAATTGCTTGCATTGTTCCGAATGTTTATTTGTTTTGTATGCATGTGGCCAGGTTTTTCTGCTTACATATACACATCCGCACAAATATACATAGAAAAACGCGATTTTTATTATCATTTAACTGTGTTTCGTGTACTCGCGCTCGACTCTTATCGATGCGCTTGTGCTGCTTGAACGTGTGCAGGCATATTTATGTGTGTGTGTATGTGTTCTATCTACATCCGCATAATATAATCAGCTTTATCTATTCAGCTGGTAATTTAAGGGATCTGCACTACTAGAAGCCAAGTCGTGCACTGAGAAATATTAAAGTATTAATTATGATGAAAATTTGGTTCGAAAAAATTTGATCAACATTCGAATTTATTGAAAGTTTCCTAGCCGTTAGGTCCGGCATAATTCTAGCATAAAAAAATACTACACTTCACAGTTGCATTTCTTATAACATCAGAAGGTTTAAAAGATTTTTGTTTTATTTTGATAGATCAATTTGTGTGTGGGAGCTATATGCTATACGAGTTCGATCTGTACAATTTCTTCGGAGCGTTGCTTTAGAAAATAATTCATACCAAATTTCGTGATAATACCCTGTCAAATGAAAAAGTTTTCCAAACAAAAGCTCGATTTCGATAAGTCTGTTTGTTCGGCAGCTATATGCAATAGTGGTCCGATCCAAAAAAAAATGTTCACAGATTGTAGCTTTCTCTTGAAGAATAATCTGTGTCAAATTTCGTGAAGATATCTTATCAAATAAAAAAGTTTCCCGTACAAGGACTTGATTTTGATCGGTCAGTTTGTATGGTAGCTATATGGTATAGTGGACCGATATCGGTGATTCTGACAAATGTGCAGATTTTTGATAAGAAAACCACGTGTGCCAAATTTCAGATCCAGACTTCAAAAACTGAGCGATTAAACAGAATCTATATAAAACTAACCTCAAAATTCTTTAAAAAAACAAAAATATGAAAATATCATCGACAAATGCATATTTACGAAGATTCTGTAATAAATAAATTTTAACAAATGTTTTCAAACACACCTAATATCAAAATTATTTTGGAGGTAAATTTTTTTATATAATCCTAAAGGTATGCTATCTTTTTTAAACAAATAATTTTGTTTGAAAAATCGGTTAAAAAGCAAAAATGCCAAGGTTTCTCTACAATGAAACTAAACATTTTTAAGTTTGCTAATTTCAACTTAATCGATCGAAGTTTCGATTGAGGAACGTGGGAAGACACTTCGAAAAATACAAATTTTTACCGAAAACCAACTTCTAAGGATTTTTACTAGATAAAAAAATCAAGAAATTTCATATACAATAGCATATGTTACTAAAAATTTACATATACCGTACCTATTCCTTGGAACTGAATTCTGTGTATAACCCTAAAGGTATGCTATGTTTCTTTAAGCTAATACATTTTTTGAAATTTGAGTTCCATTGCAACAATAGGACAACTGCATTCCAATACAACGGAAATTTTTGAGTTTTTCAAATTTTAAACTTATGAAATGGAATTTTTGTCGAAGGTACTATCTTCCTCAAGTAAGATAAGTAAGTATCCACCTTCCTAAAATAAAATTCCATTTGATTAGAATACTTGTTGGGTAATACAAATCCTTAGCGCAATCCACCAGAAAAGAATTTTTACTACAATCAAAGTAGCAAGTTGCATTTCGTAATGCGAAATAGTATATACTTTCTCCAGTTCGTTGAAAACGAATTCTTTGTATAATCCTAAATGTATGCTACTTATTTTAAACGAACAATTTTTTTAATAAAGTTTCGAACAGAACTGAAAATTTTGAATAATCGAATTAAATTTTAAATGAGAGAACTAAAATAGTATCTTGGTAAATAGAAATCCTTATCGGAGACATCTTGAAATGATGATCGCTTAAAACGAAACAGAGGTGGAAGACATATCATTTTAGCTTTTATTTCCTCCTAATCCCAAAGGTATGTTAATTTTTATGAACCTCGGATACAATTTTGGTGACATATATTTTTGTTAAAGGAAAATACAATATCAATATCATAAAAGTATTCGGAAGTCATGTTACTCCAGCAAAGGGTTTCTACTTAAAATATCTGTTAGCACGTCTAGTAATAGATTATTAAACTTGATAAAGTTGGTTTTATAATATTTAGAAATATCGGAGTAGATATGGGTTTGAAGTTTCTCTCATTCGAATTTTCTTCTCATTCCACGCTTTATTACCATATATACGCATATAGGGAACAGATAAGGAGCTCTTTGAAACTGATTTCTGTTTGAATTCAAGTCAGAATGCTGTCTTGTGGTAAACATCTGTCAGCAAAGAGTTGTATACCGAAAGTATACATACTGCGTTATATTGATCCAAGATTCATGATCCATATTTCGAAAGCATCTAACCGTATCGACGTTTTCGACAGATTTTTCTTTACTTCGACGTCTAAGTAGTGGTGAATATATGACTTAAGTGAGTCAAACGGAGGAATTTTGAGGAATGCTCTCAAGTTGATAGTACTTAGCCGAATAAAAATCTGGGTCTGTTCCGTTTACGTACTCCCAAGTGTCATAAGAACGGTCGCAGGTTAAACCAATTTGACCATGCTTTTGAATATCCAGTATACTTTGAGATTTGAAGCTTCTTAACGTTAAGCGATCGCCATTCGGGAAAGAAATTTTCAAATACAAGTCAGCAATTGAGCACAAACACAGGTCCTATAGTCAGCTAGTACACTCCTCTCGCCACGACGTTTACCCCAGTAACCTCAATAAATTTCCACCGTGTATATTAGGTTATAAAAGTAACACTCGAAAGCGCAAAAGCGTGAAACGTAAGCAAGCTTTTTTGCTTTTAATTGAAAAAATAAAAAAATAAATAAAATATTATATACATATATGCCAACGGCACTGCTTACCGCCTTGTATCTCGTGCTTTAGCTAAATTGAAAAGTGAAGTAGTTGATTTTAACGAAGCTTAAATGTCCACAGGCATTTGTTTAACGCTGATAAGATAACAGCAAGGGGACTGAAGTATAAGATCAACAAATGTGAAGCGTCGGTTCCACCTATGCACACACACACACACATGCTCATATATAGCTATTTTATAAGTGTATGGGAACGTGTTTATACACCAACACATAATAAATATGTGGAACTGACACACATTCCAATTAACAATATGGCTACTCTGTGCTCAACTTTTATGCGCATGTGTGTGTGTGTGCATTTTCCCACACTGTATTTAGAAATTTTTATGAGTTTGGCATTTCTTGTGTGTACATTTGTCTATTTTTTGCAATGGCAGCATAAAAATAAATGATTAAATATGGGATAAAGGTAGATTTCTAACTGTATTTTTATATTTTTTTGATATGTTTTTTAATATTTGTTTGGTATTTTTTAAATATTTATTACTCTTAATTTATTTATAGCACAAAGTGTGTGCTTTTTTTGCTTCTTTTACACCTTAAAGGCGAATTTAAAATTTTTATACCCTGAACAGGCTATCCTATAAAACATATATCGTTGGAAAATCGTTATAAGAGATAAAACTTATGTTGAAACAAAATTTGTGTTTTGTTGGTTATATATTGGTTATATATTGGTTATATATCGGTTATAGGTTAGTTATATTTTGGTTATATCTGATGACGGAAGCTGAAAATTCAAATTCGACTTTTTTGATGATATGTTTTTTGTATTTTAGGTGGCGATATATAAATGATCAGCCCGAGACGCAGAGTCGACTTAGCCACATCCTTCTGTCAGTCTGTTTATCCATCTGTATATACGCCACTGAGTGACTGGTTTTTGAGATATTAATCTGAAATTTTGCACACGCTATTTTTACACCAAGAAATCACTCATTTGTCGGAATAGTAGATATCGGACGGCTTTAGCGTATAGCTGCCATACAAAATGACCTATGAAACTCAAGTCCTTGTATGAAAAACTTGTTTATTTCACAAGATATCTTCACGAACTTTGGCAAAAATTATTTTCCATAACAAAGCTACAATGCCTGAAGAAATTGCTTAAATTTGACTACTATAGCAAATAGCTGTCATACAAACTGAGCGCTCTAAAGCAGAAACTTGTTTGAAAAACTTTTTTTGTTTATCAGATATCGCCACGAAATTTGGCGCGGATTATTGCTTAAGATCACGTTACAATCTCCGGAGAAATTTATCAAATCAGACCACTATAGCACATAGCTGCCATACATACCAACCGATATAAATCAATATACAACATTTTAATACCCTTTCATGCTATAAGAAAAACACCTGTACAGGGTATAATGGTTTCGGTGCAGCTAAAGTTAACGATTCTTTATTTTCTTTTCACTTACTTTTTGTAATTCTCTTTTTTTTGTTGCATTCCTTGAGCACCCTTGGCGGCCATTTATACGCGCCCCGCTTTTGGTTGGCCTAATTTCTGTCAGCGCCGCGAGTATAGCAAATAAAGTTTGCAAAAAATTAGCACTAAAAAATATGCACCGTTTTAGCGTGAAATAACAAAGTTTGCGGTTTGCATTGAAATTATTTTAGAATATTTTTTTTTATGGGAAATGCAAGTGACTGAATAATTCGCACGTAAAATGTGGCATATCAAAGGCGGCGTGTAAAAAACCCTAAAATTTATTGTATTTTTTGGCTGTTAGAACCATTTGTATGTGAATGTATGTATGTATGTATGTATGTATGTATATATGTATGTATCAATATTTATATATTTTTATATTTATGCACTTTTGTATGAATATGTGTGCATATTTAGCTTTTATTTAATATTTTTTATCTTTTACTCATTTTGCAATGGAAAGTATGACAAAAACAAATACAATTTCGCTCTTTGCTGTGAACGGGAATTGGTGCGGGATTTTAAAGAACTCATATATAAATATTTTTCATATGAAATGGTGACTCACAAATGCCAATAGAATATGTGTTATACGAGTCTTGTGTTTTGTGAAGCAAATGTTGCATATTCACCTGCCACATGCATGTTTATATAACTAAATGGATTCATATTTATATACAAACTTTTTCGGAATGCTCATATGAGTTTATAGCTACATATATATTTCTATCAAAGTGTATATAAGCTACTGTTGCAACAAATTTCTTTCATATGACTTTGAATAAAAATTTGTACAATGCTATTGTACATACATGATATGTGTTATATACATATATAGGATTCATTTCTAAAGCTGTTAAAACTATGTTTATAAAAAAAAATGTACAAAATTTGCCAAAAACAAAAAAGGGTGTAACCGAAGCTATAAAGTCCACCACAGGTGCTTTTTACAGCATAAATGGTGTTTTGATGAATCAGTTTGTATGGCAGCTATATGCTTTAGTGATCTGATCTCAATAACTTTTTCGGAGATTATAGTGTAGCCCAAGATAATAACGCATGCCAAATTTCGTGAATATATCTGGTCAAACAAAAAAGGTGTCCATACAAAAATTTTTTTGGATTGATCAGTTTGTATGGCAGCTATATGTTATAATGATTCGATCTGAACCATTTCTTTGGAGAATACATTGTTCCATTAGAAAATAATGTATACTTAATTTCGTGAAGATATCTTCACAAATAAAAAAGTTTTCCATACAAAAACTTGAATTGGTTCGATAAATTTGTATGGCAGCTATATGTTATAATGGTGAAGATATCTTGACAAATAAAAAATTTTTCCATACAAAAACTTGAATTGGTTCGATAAATTTGTATGGCAGCTATATGCTTTAGTGGCCTGATCTCAAAAATTTCTTCGGAGATTATAGTGTAGCCCAGGATAATAACTCATGCCAAATTTCGTGAATATATCTGGTCAAACAAAAAAGTTTTCCATACAAGAACTTGATGTTGCTCGGTCAGTTTGTATGGCAACTACATCATGTAGTGGACCGACATCAGCAGTTCTGGCTTATAATTAGTTTCTTAGGTCATTCAAAATAACATAGCATATTAAATTACTATAAATTTCCAAGCAGCCCTTCAACTCATTCTTACAATATTTTAAAATAATAACTCAAATATATGCTTAGATCAGGCTTAATAAGTGCAAATTCACATGCATATTCATGCTTATATGATATACATAAATAATATACATACATATGTATACCACAACTACAGTTTTTACCTTCTAAACGGCCACAGCAGGATATTTCATCGCTTTGTGCCGCAACACGACAGGTTAATAGGCTCATTGGCGCGATGAAGTTGCCTGCGAATGCAAAACGGTGCGACTACAAAAACAAAATGAATGAGGAAAAAATTGCTTCGCACATTCGCATATACATACATACTTCACATACATATATGCTTCATAAACATGTAATGTGTATATGCATCTGCATTGCATACCCGCAGTGGAAGATGTCTTTGCTTGCGCTGGTATTTATGTGACGTCTTGCTCGAGTTGTGGCTTCCTTTCGACCGTTGCACGTTTTTTCCTTGTTTGCGCTTCAACAAGAGCACGGGTGTACAAGGTTTTTGCGCGCGACATTTCGCTTATTTTGTTGTTGTTTTTTCTTCATACCAATTTTGTTTTCATATCCTTCTTCTTATAAGTATTGAATAAGAAGTTGCAGCTTCGATTCGGTTCGGTTTCTTGTTGTTTTTGGGGTGGTTTTAAATGTGCCATATACCTATATTTTCATAGTGCTCAGAACCACACTTCGGCATTGACTTGGTTATTACCGATTGAAAGTAATTTCAGCTATCTCAAAGTATTAAAAGTCTCCTCATAGGTAGGAGATGACTTACGGCGAAGCAAAAACAAACACTTGAGACCTCATACTATATTCAGGGCTTTAGTTTTAAAAATGATAGCTTTTGGTCCAAAGAAATCTGGTTAAAGTCCATCTATAGCCAATAAAAATTTTCAAAAATTACAACTACCATAGTGTGAAGAAGATTAGTAAACGGTTTAATTTTCGTTTGAAGAGACTTTTGGTTGTAAAATTGAGAGAAATTGTTGCGAGTACCAAATGAGGGCTCACTTTACTAGTAAATTCGAACTTTTTATAAAAATAGATAGCATTTATATAAAATTTGAAGAAACTTTGACAAGAACTTCTATATACTTTTCAGCTGTGGCCATAATTCAGATATCCACCATGAAAATCATAGAATTTTTGACTTTTATAACACGTTTATTTCAAAAATTTTGAATGTTATCAAAATTATTGATTTAACTTTTCTACTTAATTTGGGAAGATTTCTCAATAACGAATGTTACTCTTGGGATTTACTGACAATGACTATAAGAAGGAACCATATTAAAATTTTTTTTGAGTCCCGTTTTAGTTTCATCTCAAGTTTGCTAAAATAAGGTCCAGCTATGCCCGATTAAAATTCTCAAAAATAAACAACCACCATTTTGCAAACATATTTTTTTGAATATTTTTTTTCAAAATTTTTCCTTTTAGTCATATTTTAAAATTTTTTTTTAATTATTTTTTTAAATTTTTTTAGAATTAATTTTTTAAAACTAATATTTAAAAACCAATTTTTGAAAAATTTTGTTTAATAACATATTTTTTTTCTCATTTCAGATATAATACGCCAAGTCTTCAATCAAAGCACTGTAAAAGTCCAATACTATCGTTTCGAGAAAATAATCAAAAGCAACCAAATCTCAATTTAGTCCTAAAATTTAAGTTAATTAATTTATAATTAAATTAAACCAAGAAATTCTAACGAAAATACGCGTATAAGCAAACTAAACCAAAAACACGAAAAACATAAAGTTACACTTATAAGAAACACAACAACAAAGCAAATAATTTTTACGCGCTTCAGTGGAAATTTTTGAAATTTTCGCACGAAAAATTCAGCAAAGATTAAATTGTTAAAACAAAAATGATAATTCTAAGCATAATTTAGCATAACGTATTAAAAGCAATTAAGCAAAGCAAACAAACCAGTGGGAGACAAATTTTTTAATTTAAAACAAAATAATTTTAAGTAATTTATAACAAATACAAGAACATAGAGCAAACAACAAAAACAACTATAAAATTAAACACAAATAACTTAAGTAGCAGCAAATACACAAACAAATAGCAAAAATATAAAATAGCAAAAAACAAAAACAACAATTTTCGATTTATATTTTTTCAATAAAAGCCCCGTTACAAAACCGACAAGCAAGTTAAACCAAAAAGTACAAAAATTCACAACAAATTTCGCAACGCAATAGCCGCAATTAAACAAATATAGCAAAAGAACAACAACAACAAAAACTTATATATATAACCTAATATATTGTAAAATACTTACAAGTTTATTAAATGAAATTCAACAAATTGTTAGTAGTAAAATTTAACGAAAACAAATTTACAAAATTTTGAAAAGTCTGACATATAACCAAATAATAATTAATAAATATAAATATCTTAGATATATCGTATTGTACAAACGCGTAAGTAAAAAGTGAAAAATTGCAAAAAATTTTGAAAAATAAAATTAAAAAAAATTACAAAATTTTTTAAAAAATTGCAAAAAATTTTGAAAAATAAAATTTAAAAAAATTACAAAATTTTTTAAAAAATTAAAAATTGATAAAAAAAATTTTTAATTAAAAAATTTTAAAAACAAAATTGAAAAAATTTTAAAAATAAAATTTAAAAAAATTTCAAAATAATATTAAAAGAAATTACAAATTTTTTTTAAATAAAATTACAAAAATTTTTGAAACTCAAAAACCACTTTACGCTATTCAAAGGCAGTGCAAAATAAACAAAAAAATATTGAATTTTCCACACAAATACAGTGAAACGAAAACCAGTCGTTAGTAAGCAAAAATATTACAACAACAAATACAAATTTTAAATAGCAATTGCAGTTTATACAAAAACAAAAATTAATTGAAAACCCACAAATATACAAGCATACAAAGCAAAGTCGTTTAATAAGCTAACAACAACAACAAAACAAAAACCAATAAACCGCAAAAACAAAAATAAAAACAAAAGCAAAAGCTAAATATCTTACAAATCTTCAAAGTACAAAGGCGCGCTTAGATTTTTGCGCACATTGCAACACTTATATACATACATACTTACATACATAGCAACATAGCCGCATAACGGTATTGAGCCGGTAAGCATTTTCGTATTGTCGCACTTCAAATAGTTAAAAGCAAAATAGTTTAGCAACAATAACAAAAATAATTTATATGAAAAACCAAAACAACAACAAAATATAAATAGCAATTTATATCAAAACCAAAACAACAACAACAAAATATCAATAAGACTTTATATAAAACAACAATAACAACAAAAAGCAAGTACACACTTAAATCAATCACGAACAACTTGTACAAATATCAGTAAAAATTTAGCGAAAAACAACAACAACAACAAATACATATATAAAGTAGCAAAGTAGAAATATTCAAACACAGCGAGCAGCGTTTATATAATCACTTTAAAACCAACAACAATAGTTAAAAATAATAATAATAATTAAAAATCATAAATAATTAAGCCATACAAATACACACACATACATACATACATACAAGCAACCCAGCCAGTGAGCAAAAGTTCAAATTGTTTAGTGAGAAAAAAATTAAATAAATTAAAATAAATAACCAACGCGTAGTTCAAAACAGTTTATAAAAGCTTACAAAAACAACAACAAAAACAAAATTAACAACAAAAACAAAAATTCATTACGAAAAAAGGATAAACTACCTCAAGTCGAAATTTCAAGTGTACAAAAAGCAAAGTTAAGAATTACAAAAACAACAACAAAAAAGTAAATTACAACAAAAACGAGTTACAAGCATTTTCACAATAAACTTCCCAATTAAAAAAATATATATTAAAAAACAACAACAACAAAAAAATAAATATTACAACAACAAAAAATACAAAATAAAACAACAAAAACAAATAAATTACTATAAGAAAAACCAACAAAAATAACAACAACATTTAAAAAATAATAAAAACAACAACAAAAAACCTAACTAAACGACAAGCAAAGAGTTTTGAGCAAATTTACAACAAACACAAGCACAAATAACGGTGTACAAAGAAATAATTTCACGAAAAAATTTTACAAACAAAAACAAAGACATTTTTTCAAACTTAAAAAACACTTAAAAATCTGGTGTTGTGCGTGTTTTTAAGAGCGAACAACAACAAAAAGCCATACAGTGTGTATGTGTGTTCGAGCTCACACATACACACGCACACACAGACAAGCGATTTTAGCAATAAACAACAAAAAAAAAAGACTTTGTAATAAAAGCGCTTTGACGTAAGCAAATTTCTCACTCGTTTGTCACGTGAGCGGTTCGACCGCAGCGCATACGGCTCCCGCCATGCCGAGAGGGGGGCTTAAATGGCGTCTTCAATAATTGCGCAGACCAGCGGCGGCACAGCAGAAACGTCAGCAGCGTTAGCGACTACAACTGCAGCAGCAGCAGCGGCGGTTACAAGCAGCCATTACGGCAGTCATTTGAGTCAACACGGTTTACAACAACACTACGCGCACGCATATTTGCCGGCGGCAGCACATCCACAATTCCAGCATACATTGCAACAGCAACAACAGCAGCAACAGCAACAACAACAGCAACATCAACAGCAACAGTTCTTATATCAACAGCAACAACAACAACAACAGCAGCAGCAACAATTAGTTGCCGAACAACAACAACATTGGGATTATTATGCACGCCAACAGCAGCTACAGCACTTGCAAACAAGTCAGCAGCTACAACAACAACAACCGCCACTTCCTCAACCTCCACCCGCTCGGTCCACTGCTCAACAGCATATACAACAGCAGCAATCTGTCGCTGCCGCAACAGCCAATGCAACCAGCAGCACCACCACCACCTCCACCACAGCCAGCAATCACAGCAGCAACCACAACGGTAACAGCAATAATGAACAACAACAACAACAGCAACAACAATCGCAGCAGCAGCAACAGCACCCGGCTGTAAGCTCACAGTCTAACGGTAATACTAATAACGGCGCTAGCAACAGCGCCGCCAACACAAATAGCAATAACAATTATACGCGTCCTTGGGAAATGGAGACCAAGGATCATCACAGTCAGAGCAATACGCTGAAGGGGGCCGGCATCGGCAATAATAACGGTAACGGTAACGGCAACGGCAGTAACGGTAATGGCAATCTTGGCATCGGCAGTGGTTTCGAACCCTTCTCGAAGCTGCCCTCATTTCAGAGTCAATTTCACGGTTACAACGATCCACTCATGCCCGACGGCATTACGCCCATGGCCACATCGGTATTGCCACCATCGATGTCGTCGCTGCAAACGGTGGCTATGTCACCGGCCAGCATTTCGGTTAGCTCACCGGGTATGGTGAGCGTCGGTTCACCATTAACACAGCTGAGCAGCTTGCAAGCGAGCATCACACCACCGTCGGCCGGCGCGGCGGCAGCTTCGTTTGCGCCACTTGCTGCACCACCACCGCCGCCACCGAATGCTTTCCATCACTTGGGTGCGGTGAATACGCATGGTCATCACCGTAGCAGCACCGCTTATGCACCACTTATGCCCACCAATACCGCCACAATGGGTGGCTTTGGTGCGGGCGGTGCACTCGACGATGGACGCCATCACTTGCCTTTGTATCAAACGCTCACACCGACTTATGCTACACCGCCGCCACCCGGCGCACTCGCGCCGCTACCCACACAACATACACTGAGCGGTCTCGGTGGTTTGGGTGGACTCGGTGTCGGTGGCAAGAAGGATGTTGCACAAACATTTGATCTCAATAATGGTAATGGCGTTGGTCTTACACTTGGCGCAACGTCTTTAAATACAGCTAATACCAATGTTACACCGATGGGTATGCATACACCGACCACGCCCTCATATGTAGACGGCGGTATCACGATGATGGATACATCCAATGGCGCTACAGCCGGTTATCATACGCCACACTCAACGCATACTGGTGCGTCTGGCGGTGCGGGGCCAGGTGGACCACATACACCGCACACCACACAACCGCATACACCGACACCGTCGACGACAACACAAATTAAGGTGGAGAAAGTGTTGAATTCGCCGATTGCACGGGTGGATGCGAGAAAGAAAGAACGTCGGAAAAATCGGGCGAATTCGCTCGAGTCCAGCGCAGAGTCCGAGGCAAGTGCTATGGATGTAGATCCCAGCAATCCCGGACAAGTGGATGCGGTCTCGAGCACGGCCAATTTCAAGAGTCCACTCAGCGCGCTCGGCATGGGCGATAGTAATGACACAAACGGCGACAAACAGGTAAGCAGTGATCGCATATATCAGCGCTTTATGCCATATAATTATTAATGGGGAACTTGATTTGCTTACCGCCTAAATTCAGACTTCTTCTGTCTTTCAGTCGAAGAAGAAACGCAAACGTTGCGGCGAATGCATCGGCTGTCAGCGTAAGGATAATTGCGGCGAATGTGCCCCATGCCGCAATGACAAAAGTCATCAAATCTGCAAGCAGCGACGCTGTGAGAAACTCACGGAGAAGAAGGTAAGTTCCACTTCAAGTAACTTTGTATTAATATTTAGCCTTAAGGAGAGCTCGAATTGTGCTCACCGCTATGATCCTGAGTATACGAGACATCCCCGCACATTTTAGAAAAAAAGGTTTTATACTTTAGTACACTACGTCAAAACATTCGTCTAAATTCATAACAATCTCTTCGAACCGGCAGCTTGGAGCTCAGTTTGTTTTAAACTTACTCGTTTACAGTCTAAACAGTTCTCGGAATCGGATTACTACTCGGCCAATTGAGTTGATAAGCATAGTAAGGCGGACTCCTGGTTAAAACAAGTCACGTTTGAGTTCGAGATATACAAGGTCAAAGTCATAGGCCGTTTCCAAGACTGTTGGGTCTGTGTAATAGGAACTGGATATGAATTTTTATATGGCCAGGAACTGTCAACTCAGCAGAATTCCTCCAAACTACTGTATAAATGTTTTCTGTCCATACAAATACAGCAACATAAGACCTAATTTGGAAACCGATATCCTTGAGTTTTCGGTATGGTATTCAGCTACTCGACTAACTATAAGACCTACTTGTGGTTCCTTGGGATGCCTTGAAGAACTGCATTTACCCCGATGTTTACATATTTTACTATACATATGAATATAGCTGAATTCCGATACCAAATCTTTTAGACATGACACTGAACTTTGTTATACAGTTATGGTTTGCTAATCCTCTATTTATCTGTCGAAGCTCGTGAGATCGGATGTCATTAACATATGGCTCCTATGACATAAACAATTTCTTTGCAAATCTCTCGATCAATCGCCAGAAAAATTGAATATTATGGAGGTCAGCGACTAACGCCCAGAAGTAAACGTCGGAGACCCTATATAGTATACATATAAATCATGAACATGAAGAGTTGATACGTGAACTAGATCCACAATTTTTGAGATATCGAACTGAACTTTTGCAGACGTCTATTTTTGCTCAAAAAATTGCTTATTTGTTGATACCGTCGATTTCTGACCACTATAGCATATAGCTGTCATACAAACTGATCTATTAACCTCAAGTCTTTGTACGGAAAACTTTTTTGTTTGAAAAGATATTTTCACTAAATTTGGTAAGTGGTTTTCCCTAAAATAACCCTGTATTCTCCGAAGAAATTGTTTAGATCAGATCACTGGAAGATATAATAGCTGTCATACAAACTGATCTATTAACCTCAAGTCTTTGTACGGAAAACTTTTTTGTTTGAAAAGATATTTTCACTAAATTTGGTATATATTTTTATCTAAGACAGCGCTATAATCTACGAATAAATTGTTCAGAACTGATCGATTAAAATCAAGTCCTTATATGGAAAAGTTTTTTATTTGACTAGATATCTTCACGGAATTTCGGTTGTATTTTTTTCTACGGCAGCACTATAATCTCCGAAAAAATTCTTCAGATTGGATCACTATAGCCTATAGCTGCCATACAAACTGATCGATTAAAATCAAGTCCTTATATGGAAAACTTTTTTGTTTGAAAAGATATCTTCACTAAATTTGGTATATATTTTTTTCTACGGCAGCACTATAATCTCCGAAAAAATTCTTCAGATCCGACTACTATAGCATATAGCTGCCATACAAACTGACTGATCAAAATCAAGTTTTTGTACGGAATCTTTTGTATTTTTGAAGGAAATCAAAGATTTCCTTTTTTCTTGTTTGACATTTATTTTGTAGCCAGTCTATACATTGTTTTTCGCTATAAACGGTATTTCCCTTTAAAGTAAATTGAGTGCAAATATGTATGTGCCATCACTAAGCATGGTTAGCCTGGTGCTTGAGTTGGAATTACTTAATATAACACACCAAATTCTTAGAAATTAACTAAACTCTCAACAGCGGAAGCTCAGCAAAGTTGGACTACATTTTTTCTATGTATTGTTGGCAAATACTACAACAAAAACAAAACTTTATAGAATAGTAGCAAAAAATACTATGGTTACAAAGCAAATACACGGTCATATACATACCTTATACACATATACATCAACTTATTGTAGCATGTAGCATTTATTGCAGCCTTCAACCATATAACAACAACAAAACCAAGGCGCTGAAAATATTATAATAACAAAAATTCAAAATACAAAAACAAAAATAATACAAAGTTAACAACAATGAAGGCAGTAATAATAACAGGAAGGCCGAAATGCCAAAAAGGAATAAATTTATATGTATGTGCGTATGTGTTTAATACCTACTACAATAGCAACAACTGTTCAGCAAAGCGACGAGCAGATGTTCACAAGTTGCAAACAAACTCAGGCACACAAACACAAATATATTTACATATATTGTATATGCATACATACACACATAGAAGCAGGCAGCAATTGTAGAAGACAGGAACAACAACAAAACGACAAGCGCCTGAAAATGCTTTAGATACATATGTACATAAAGTATATATATGTGCATGCATACATGCAGGCGCACTAAAGCGACTTAAATGTGTGAAATATGCATATGTGTGTGTGTAACTGCCTGCATTCAATACAATATATTCTTGTATGTATCTGCACTTTTTGACTCGACGATCAAAGCCATAAAATACATACATACATACACACACACACATTTATTCAAGCAAGCTGAAAACTCAGCGTAGAATAAAGAGAGCCACGAGAGTCACGCGTACATAGCAAACCAACTGGACTCTATCAATTGGCACACACAAACACACACAGTGAGACTAACAACACAGGAGCAGAAACAGAGACAGAAACTGAAAAAAGTGGGATTTTATAAGCATTACGAAAAGAATTAGCGCAACCAACAACAAATAGACAGCTTTAGTGCAACATTTAGCGAATTGGCGCGTCATGACGTAGCGCGCCGATCCCGCGAACTGCCAAAGTGACCAAGAAGTAACGGCAGACCGTGCGAGCCAGCGCAAACGGCCGCAGTGGAGCCGTGTGAGACAGCGCTAAGGAAGACAGATATTTCACCATTAATTTCACAAAAACACACAGACATACAACCATACATACTCATACATACTCACACATATGTATTCATACTTTTTTGCAACTTCAATTTCTTTTTCTTTTATTTTTACCTACAACGCCTTGTTGTTCTTGTTTGCAAGCGTGAAAAATTGTGCGGCCGTTTTTGCAAAACACAGCTGTCGCCTGACGCATCGCCCATTCATTCATTCATGCGATATAAAAGTGGCGCTGCGCATGCGCAAAAACCGGCCGGCACGCAGTAGCCGCCGCGCAAGGCAGCGTCGATTAAACACCGGCAGCAATTTCAGCGCAATTTGTTGTTGCACACCTATACGCATACATATATAGCAAATAATACAATTTACACCGTTCCGTCTGTCCATATCGCCGTCTGTCCGTACACATGTTGCAGCTGCCGCGGTTGCTCTACTAAAAGCTTCGCATGGCACCAACCTGCTTTATTGTTATTGGCTTTGATTTCAAACTCAGACGCATTCGCTTGATTCTTTTTTTTTGTTTTCAAGACTCGCGATTTTCGCTGTCAATTCCGTTTGTGCGCTATCAATGAATATTGACGTAACTTTTAAGCGGGAAGGCTTGCATTTTAATTTCATTTTTTTTTTTTTTGTTTTTTGCTTTGCAGTTGCAATCTGAAGCATTTTTTGTTGCTTTTGCTTTTCGTGACTTTGTGCCGCTTTTGTCTTTATTTACGAGCATGCCGGTGGTGATCGGTCTTCTTCAGGTTTTATTGATTACTTTAGTATCCGTTTTTGTTTTGAAAACATCACGTTTTCCTTATTTTTTTCGTTCGAAATTACCTTTTTCGTGTTTTTTTATTTCGTTACTTTGCCTGCACATTATTTTCGGGCAGCTGCAAATATTTTGGTAACTGTATTTCAATGCACTGTTACTTTTGTGCCAAATTGATAAGCCAGGACACTGACTTTTGAACTTTCACGTTAGTGCCAGTAGATGTTTTCAATTTGAAGTTTTGCGGTTTTTTTTTTTGATGAACAGCGGAAATGCAGCAAGCAATTCTATGAGGTTTGTGCTCCTATCGAAATCACAAGCAAGTTGTAGCACAAACTCGAGTTTATTGACCAATACATACTACAACCTGTAAACTGTAACAATATGCAGAAATACAAAAATGTTTAAGAACAATTTTTAACACTCAAAATATGCAATATAACACTCATAAACTCGAGTTTATTCATAATTTCGTGTTTTATCATTAAAATTAGAGCGAAATATGTGTACAAAATGTGTAAAAACACTTACAACGCTTTAAACACGATTTCATAAACTCGAGTTTATTATCAATTTTAGTTAGAAAAGCTAGTGAACTATAGAAAATGTATAAAAACCCTACATCCCTTTAAACTCTGTTCCATAAACTCGAGTTTATGCATAAACACCAAACTGAAATACAACATAGAGCGAAATATACAAACCCGTTACATTGCTTTAAACTCGATTTCATAAACTCGAGTTTATTGATAAGCACCAAACTGAAATTCAGCCCAAAAACAAGGATTTTATTACAAAAAAATTCCTTCAACTCGCCTTATAGACCATTCACAAACTCGAATTTATTGGTTTTTAGAATTTTTTCGTTAAAAACTAATCGAAAATATAGGGTTCCTTGTTTTTTATAAACTCGAGTTTATTGACCAATACATACTAAACTGTAACAACACCCAGAAACACAGAAATTTTCACAACAAATTTTTTTAAACTCCAATATACAAAACTCATAAACTCGAGTTTATTATTAATTTAGCCATTTAACGTTAAAAAATAGAGCGAATTCTAAAAAATGTAAAAAAACTGTTACATTGCCTTAAACTCCATTTTGCAACTTCAATCTTTTCGAGTTAATTGATAAACTTCAAACTTTAAAAAATCCAAAAAACAAGGATTTTATAATTTAAAAAATTTCTTTTAACTCCTTTTGAACATCTTTCACAAACTCGAGTTTATTCGTATTTAGGAGTTTATCGTTAAAAACTAACTCGCCTTACAGATAGTGAGAGTCTAGTTTGTTGACCCATAAACACCAGACTGTAACATAACTCCAAAACACAGATTTCAATATATCAAAAAAAATGCCTTTAACTCATTAATAAACTCGAGTTTATGGGTAATTTACTTAAATTTATTCCAAAACTTAAACTTAGGTTTCATTTTCTAGCCTTGTCCATTTCTAGTCAGAATTTTCCGAATACATCTCTTGTTTTATTGACTAGTTCTATGTTTTACAACAGGGTGCCAGTAAAACCCAAACATTTGCGAAAAACATACAAAAACAATAACATGCTAATCCTACAAAATATTTACAAACAATTGAACAATAAGATTTATTTAATCATAATAACGCCAACAACGAAAATAACTGTTATAACAAGCGAGCCATCGAGCCCATCAACGTTACATCAGCGGCCGAACACAGGCTTCACATAATATGAACATCTGTACATAATAAATTAGTCAAGCGAACCGACCGCAGCGGAAGAGCGAATTGAGAGGAAATCGCATAGCAACAATAATTACACAATCAGCGTTTACTATTCAATCAGCAGCTGTTGCAATTGCTTACTTAAAAGCGGCTTAAATACTAACATTGCCAGACGCATGACCATTGCGTACTATTTTAAATGCGTGTAATGTGCAGGCAATTTGTTTGCCAATATGAATTGTATAGCTTGTAGTCCATATATGTACATACATATGGTTCCTGAATAACTAATTATAATCAGGGCTTAAAAATTGAAATTTTAAATATTTCATGATTTTTAATAAGTGAAATCTCCAGCTAAATCTAATCTGAAGCGAGTTAATTAGAGAAGGTTAATATTTATATTTTTTGAAGTTTGAGCTGAAGAGGTAATCCTTGGCATCCTAATGAACTTGGTTTTGCAGATGAGTGAAGTTAGGTTACTGCAACGTCCACAAAATACCGTTAATCCAAAAACTTTAAAGAACTATTATCAAACACCAAATTAATATAGAGCAATAGAGATAATCACTATGATTACTCGTTGTTTCTTCACTAGTTTTGAATACTATACTTTTCTCTGAAACCGTAAACGTTCTATCAAAGATTCTACGCACAAATCGTTCCATCTCCTACTCTTCTTCTTCTTTATTGGCGTGGATACCACTTTCGCGGAATTTACAACAGCCCGCCAGTCCTTATTCCTTTTCGCTGTTTGGTTCCAATTGTTGATTGCAAGCAAAGTCAGGTCCTTCTCCAACTCGTCTTTCCAATAGAGCGGAGGTCCTCCTATTGATTTGCTTCCCCTGGCGGGTATTGCATCGAATGCTATCAGAGCTGGAGTGTTCTCGTCCATTCGGACGACTTGACTTAGTCTTTAAATTCACTGAACTATGTTCATGATATCGTACATCTCGTATAGCTCATCTTTCCATTGACTGCGGTATTCGCCGTTGCCAATGGGCAAAGGACCATAAATCATCCGTAAAACGTCTCTCTCGAAAACTCGTATCGTCGACTCATCAGATGTTGTCATCGTCCATGCCTCTGCACCATATAACAGGGCGGGGATGATGAGTGACTTGTAGAATTTGGTCTTTGTTCGTCGAGAGAGGACTTTACTTATCAATTGCTCGCGGTTGATATAAATATCATCGGAATGGACTCGGATTTTTATCCGACCAAAGTCTGATACCGAGTTATCTTTCCTCGAAATTACTTCGGGAATGTTTTCTGTCGCTACAACAACAACTGGAATCGGTATTGTAATCATACAAGGGACATGGCTTCACCCACTTTCGGACTAAATCTCACAACTCAGCAACTACTCGACCAATTTCAACCAAATTGGGTGCACAACAGTAGCTTAATATTATCATGTTCCACTTTGAAAATGCTCGAAATTGTCCCACAACCACGCCTACTTGCCCTATAACATAATATCAAATTCCTGCGGACCTTCGTTGCTTGTCTCATATTAAAGCTCAAAAGATATGCTCGCCAGCAATATTCTGCAGCCGAGCAGATAACCAAACATAAAATATACCCTGTGACGTTGCTGCCTTGTTTCAATGATGATACCATGTTCGGCATATTTGCGCATCTCTAGGTAATATGCGCCCTTTGGCTTATTAATTTTTAACACGATTAAAGGAAGCCTATTACTTGCGTGCCTTTCGGTATGGACGCGGGCATAAATCGACTTAATTATGATGGCTATTATTTAATTAATTACATACATGTGTAAATTCATGCAACCTTATTGCAACAAACTGCCACAATAACCGCAACAATGCTTACAACATGCCACAGGAGACAGGTGCGTCAGGATTTTTAACTTTTTAAAAACAACAAAAAGAATATACACTCGCATATATTTTGTGAGCTGAAAGGCATTATTGTGGCATGGCATGTTGCAAAAGCGGAAAACGGACGTGTGGTAAGGAAAGGACGTCAAAAATGAGCAAGCGAAACGAAATTTATGTAATTATGTATTAAATGAGCGGCATTGTCCAGCCGGTCAGCGATGCTGAGGAGATGACGTACGGCAAAAAAAGAAGAACAGAAATCCGCTGCTTGGTGACAATTCGCCATAGCTACACATGCACGAAGGAATAACAGCGAACAACAACAAAAACATAAAACATACAACACAACAACAAAAACAAGCCGAGTGCCTGTTGAGTTCGCGCAGATGCAGATGCAGGCACTTGAGGAACCAAACACACACACACAAAGCCAAAGTGGCACTAGGTGAAAATGATTTAAAACTTTGCTCAAGCCAACACACACACATATGCATTACAGTTGTTTGTGTGTGTGTGCACATATAAATATATTAAACTAAGGTGTTTTCTGAAGAGCAGCTGGTGGACTAAGAGCCAAAAGCAGAATTGAGGATTCAAAGAGGCATACTACACTCCACCTATGTATATGCATGTGTGTGTGTGTATCAAGGAACTGTGAAGCGCGCATCCAACAGCTGAGCCGCAAGCATTACGCTAAACCGGCTGAAATGCGAGCGAAGCGAACTCAAGCGCATCGAATGTGAAATGAAAAAATCATATAAGCATGTAGTATGTCGGTATACTACTACGCGTATATACGGTAGAGTAAAATCCGAAAGGAATATTGTATAAAAAACAACAAGAACAACAACAAAAACCAATGTGGGAAGCATTAAAAAGGAAACGGATCAGTGGAAAAAAGAGGATAAAAAACGTGCATTGACCTCCTACTTTTGTGTCAGTCAACAATAACAACAATAGCAACAACGCAGTGCACATAAAACAACAATGTCGAGGCAGATGAGGACTCAGCTGCAACAACAACAAGGCGAGCAACAGAAAATTTGAAAACATTGCATTCGACATTCATTTCATAGCTGTGCAAGTAAATTATATGCTTATAAAGGCGAGAGTGTAAGTGTGTGTGAGCGCCCTGTAGGAAAATTTAAGCGTGTTGGGCAGGTGGACTTGTGAAGCATGAGTTTTGGGGTTTTGTAGACTTTCATGGCGACTTACAAGATAAGAAAATCGTTGAAGAAAGATAGAAGAAATAAAAAGTTGTGAAAAGTTGAAATTTTAGAGCAACCGTTATCTTATACGGAAACCGTTATCTTATATACAGTGTGCAACGCAAATTTTTCTTTACTAATTGGATGTATGGCTTAACTATAGTGAGGTTTTATCTCAAAATCTAGCGTTAATGAGGAAGGGAGTATTATTTTATCGAGGAATCGAATATTATTCGGCAACTACGGTTAAGCCGCTTCTGAGCCCTAATTTTAACAATTTATTCGGGGTTTTAGAAAAAATAAATATAATTTCCTACAACAAATACCTCAAAAATATATATGCGTAAACAAAAAACTGAATTGATCCTACAAAATGGCGACTACAGGGCCAATCTTTGGAATCAGCTCTTCTTAGAGGGTTTCTATGGCCGACGGTGTTGCTAAGAGCTCGTGATATCTAAAATAAAATGAAAAGTAGAGCCTACGTAATTTTTAGCTTTATATCATTTTTTTCAGAATTGATGACTTTTGAAAGAAAATTATTCAATTTTTGACCCAAAGAGTGAACTAACCCTACTATGCTATTACTACTACTATATTATAAATATTTGCCTGTCATAACCTCAAACTATTCCTACTGGGTGTATAGAAGTTCCAACTGTCACACACACACACAACCAACGCACATGCACATAAATATGTAGTTATACTTGCAGGGCTGCATTTGTTGCCGCATATCCTGCCACATATCGGCATGTTGTTTGTAAAGGAAATACCGGAGGCTTATATATTTTTGTTGTGGCTTATTTTGAATTGATTTTAAGGCTCGCACGCACGTTGCTGCAAAGCATACATATATGCAGGCAATTGTTGCTGTAACTGTATAAATATCATAAATCCGTAAAACTTGACTACGGCACGTACATATTCGATTGTTTTTTTTCACAAACATATACATATGATATCAAAGTGATTTTAAATACAAAAAAGCAAAATTTACGAAATATTTAGGCAAAGTTTATTGTGAATGTGATTTTGCCTATAATTTTTTTTTTTTTGATTTTATGATATTTCAAATATTTTTATTTATGATGACATCGTTGCTTCAGCAGATTAATTTCTGTTTACCCAAAAAAAATATATAATGTTTGACTAAAACTATTAGCGTAGGGAGATAGGGAGGAATACTTGTTGTAGCCAAAATGCAGTTTTGCCATGCAAAATTTTTTTTGGAAAAAATTATTTACTTTTTTTTATACACTTCTCATTTTTTTAATAAAAATATTTTTTTATGTAATTTTTTTTAAATTAGAAAATAAAAAATTTAAATTTAAAATAAAAATTTTACTTTTGTAATCAAAAATTTATTTACATAAAACAAGTAATAAAAAAATAAAAAAAAATATATTTTTTATGTAATTTTTTTAATATAAAAAAAAATATAAATATAAATACTTTTTTTTATTTTTTTTTTTAATTTTTTTTAAGTAAATTTTTTAATCTAAAAAATATAAGAATTTGATTTTTTAATTTTTTTTCTATTTTTTATATAAATTAAAATAAATAAAGTAAATTATTTTTTTGTACTAAACCCACTACAAGACTTTTATATTTTTTATTTGAAATATTTTATATCAACATTCGTTTCATTGCTTTCGATTTTCCAAAAAAAAAAAGATTTTATGTTGAATTTTTTCAACTCATAGCTCTACAAAAACAGTATGCAAAGCACTTCACCGCCATCGTTGGCTTATTTTCCAATATTCAGGCCAAACAATAATCTCCTTTCCAATACTCGCATCTGCAAGGCTTAATGCTTAAACAAACAATTTTTCGCTATCAATTATTATATTCAAGTGGCTATGGTTAGACTAAAATGCTAAAACCCGCGAATGCATTAACTTTGCTTATTTTGACTTAAAGTTATCGATTAATTAGAGTAGCTGGTACAAAAAGGTATGATATCGAAAAGCAACATTTTTTAGCTGAAATACAAAAATCAAAAACTGATGATAGGTTAAGTATGACCGTTTAAGTATTCATGTAACTAACCTTTCAACTAACCAACCACGAACAAGAACCCGTGAAAAAAGTCGCAAAAAGGTCCTTAAAATTAAAGCAATTAAATAACTATATAATTGATTAACCTTTCATTCTTCATTAATAAACACAAAACCGTTGAATTTTTGCGAATTTTCAACTCGCCCGCAATCGCTTCAATTCAGTACTAGTACCTTTACTTCCAAATATAATATAGTTACTTTTATTTTTCACAGTGTACTTAATATATTCGTATACCACTTGTTAGCTGGCTGTCCGTATATACCTGACATATCCAAGTAATGCATACATTAATGCATCAGTTGCAATGCAATATCCTTTTGGAGTATTTCACTGTGATATGGATTCCTAGCTGACAGTGTTTTGTGTTAAGAATTTCACCGTTATATATGAGAAATCTGAGACTGTTCAGAATAATTCGTTTTTTAATTTTACTTGTAGTGGGAGGAAATGAATTTTTGAGGTTATTTTGGATGCGAGTGAAGTTTTTTGAGGTTAGTTTTTGATATTTCGTTAAATAAAAGTGATATTTTTCGAGGTTAGTTTTCAAGAGCAGGCTTTTTTTAACTTTACTTGTAGTGGCAATGTTAAAAATGCAATTTTGAGAATAGTTTGGATAGAAGTGAAATTTTTTGAGGTTAGTTCCCAATACGATGTTGGATAGAAGTGAAATTTTCTGAGGTTAGTTTTCAAGAATAGGCTTTTTTTTAACTTTAATTGTGGCAGAAATGCTTAGACATGAATTTTTCAGGTTAGTTTGGAAAGAAGTGAATTGTTTTGAGGTTAGTTCCCAATATGATGTTGGATGGATGTGAAGTTTTTTGTGGTTAGTTTTCGATATTACCGTTACATATGAGAAATCTGAGACTATTCAGCATCTTTTTTTAGTTTTTTCTGGAAACGATAAATAATACATTTTTGAGGTTAGTTTGGATAGAAGTGACATTTTTTGAGGTTAGTTCCCAAAATGATTTTGGATAGAAGTGAAAATTTTTAAGGTTATTTTTCTAGATTTGGTTGCATAAAAGTATTTTTTATTGCACTAAGTGTTTGATATAAAAATATTCTGTATTCTGTAGAGATGATGCCACACATTTACATTTTTCGGTCTAGTAAACCTTAAAAATTTCGGGTTTTTCTAAGAAACATTTATTATAGAATTTTTTATTCATATATTTCACGTAGAAAACCATTTTTTTTTGCTCCAAATGATTAATTTTTCCACAATTTGTGTACTACAGGCTGTAGTAAAAATCTACAGATCAAATAGATACGCTTATCTAGGTGGCAACCCTACTCAAAATAAGTTAAAATTCAGTGATTTCGACATTTGGTGCACCCTGAAACTCTAAAAAAAATTATGGATTTGAAAGTCTAGGTGGCAACTCGAATAAAAATGTGTCAAAATTCAGTTATTTCGACATTTGATTCACCAAAATAACGTAAAAATGTCAACAGATCTAATAGATCTTCAAGTCTAGTTGGCTACTCTACTCAAAAAAACCAATAAAAAGTGTACAAATCGAGGCTTTCCATATTAGATGCTTTCAAAAAAGTTATTTTCCCAGCAAAGCAATACTAAATATATTTTCAAATCGATATTTGAGAGATAAAAGCACTGTCAACTGCATCCGTCCCAGCGCCTAATATTCATCATTCATATTCATATTCAAAACACATTTAAAAAATTTAAAAATCTTGTCTACCACACTGTAGCCAACGTGCTGTGGCATAGAGCGAATGTAAATTATCCTGATTCCTTCTCGCCAGCAATATATTCCGAGCGCTGCAGTTCCCAGCCAGTTCTAGTGTGCATTCAATCACAAGCTAGCTTTACAGCGACTGAATGGACAAACAAACTCGTGTGGCATACAATCACATATCAAAATCTCTCTGACACACACACACATATGTACATCTAGCATTCGCATTAAAGCTGCTCGTACGTGTTTTCATAATGGCATATCGGATTTTTCGCACTAGCTTCGCGTTCAGTCGATAATACCGGCATATACTGGTGCTTACCTATGCATATCGGTATACACATACATACATATGTAAGTGTGTAACTGTATAACATGGTATTTTTTTCTGTATATTTATATGTATGAAGATATTCCTTCTATGCACATCACACGTGCATTCGTCGCTTCCAAGTAGAATGCCGAGCAAACCACTTGTGCTGAGGATGAAAAAAAAAGAACAGAATAAAAGTGTACAACAACAAGGATAACAGTGGTGCACATAACAAATCTGAAATACAATATTGCCAACAATAACAACAAGTGCACCTCTAAAGTACTATGCAGCTACCACGTACAATCACAAATACACTTACATACATACAAATAAAGCTGGAAATATCGGTGTAGCACAAAGGCGCATCGGGAGTAGAGTATGTCACGAACGATATTTTAAAGGAGCATTGCCCTTCAAGCACTGCCACATGCATATGCACATATATAAGCATTTGTGTATGTATGTAAGTATATGTGGACACGCCTTCGAGTGCGCTGATGCATACTTACTATTTAATAATGCTCTATAAGGATGTGCTAACAAATATGCATGCAATTGAGCTGTGAGCCTGAAATTGTGTGGTACATACATATATAGATACTTGTAAGTATGTAAGGAATGAAGTGTATATATTTATATATACATGCATTTTAAAGTGAAATGAAAGTGGTAAGGAAAGTGGTTTTGAAATGCGGCACGGCTTTTTTACTCCACGATTATTTAGGCTCTTTAAAGCGTATAAAAATTTAAAAGACAAAGCCATCATGGACATAGTCTTGTAGTATTCAAAATAGTGATCTACTGGCTGATGTTCAGAGCATACTGGAATTGTGGAGAGAACACTTCTCCAGCGTACTGAACGGCAATGAAAGTGCAACATCGGGAGATGTCAAACCCTATTCCCCAACCGATGATGATGGAATAGATGTTCCATTGCCCGACTATGATGAGGTTCGAATAGCAATTAACAATCAAAAGGCAGGGACCGATGGGTCTGCAAATCTAATAAGGCTGTGTAAGATGGATTATTGTGAACTGGTTGCACTTGGTATCTCGGCTATAACCGCGTAAGCTGTGTCTACGCCAGTAAAGAAGAAGAAGAAGAAGTCAATGTGGATCACCTTGAGACCTAAATAAAATATAGCTGGAAACCCCATCGAAGTTTTGAAGTCAAACAAAGCCTAAAACATTTCTCTTTTCCATAGCTTATATTTGACATCCATTTATAATATTTTTTTTCGAAAGGTGGCAACTCTACTCGATTATATGAAATGAAATGTGCCCAAATTCACAGTTTTCCGCATAATTTCCGCAGGTATTTCTAAAATACTGTGATATTACACCTTTTCTTCATTTGATTTTTGTCGATGGGTGGCAACTTTGTGCCAAAATAATTAAAAATTAAATATTTTCCGAATACTTATACGATTTCGCCCTTGATTTCTTCGATTTTTTTTTTTAATTTCAAAGAAGCAAAATCATGTTAGAAATAGATATTTTTTTCTATAAGTGGCAACTCTACATGAAAAAATTTCCAATTTTATGATATTCCAAACTTTGTCTATTTCGTAATACTTTTGTTTTTTGTTGAAAAAGGTGGTAACTCTATTAAAAATATAAAATAGATATATTCACCTTTCTAATTCTTCGCAGATCTCCCGAAAGGATTTCTTAAATGCTTTAAACTTGGACATTTTGTTGCAGCTTTTGCACTTTATCGATAATTGGCAACTCTGCCCTTAGTTGAATAAAAATTAAACACTTCAAGACTGCTTTTGTATTCTAGATATAGCGGTATTTGAAAAGGATTATTAAAGTTCTTCCGAAACGACATTTATGAACGACAAAAATCCTTACAGTTCTAGAACCAAGCGATTTTTTGATATAAAATTTAGAAATTTGTACATCTCCTTTTAAATTGTGGCATATTTTCGTCTGTTCGTTGCCCTTAAAAATTAATTTCTAAAAATTTAACTGTATAATGTCATACCAAAGGGTCGCCAGCAACCGTTTTTGATTAACAACTCGAGTGAGTTTTGCAAAGAAGTTATTTGCATATACCTGGGGTATTTTCTATAGCTTAGTTTATATTCATGTTGGCTTAACTTAGAATTTTGATGGAATTAAATATACATGTCATTTTAATTAAAGAAATTCCAATTACATTTAGGTATGTAACACAGTAATCTCTCGTTAACTGGAACTTGATTAATTGAACGACCGATTTATTTGAATCAGCTGAAAAATTAAGCTTAATACCTCCAAAAGCATGTTTAATAAAGCCTGATAGAGAGAATTCCGATTCATTTTTCCTTATACCAGAAAAAGTTATCAAAATTAGCACTCGTTTAGAGCTATAGACCGGCATAACCACATTATATATAAGTAAAAAAAAATATTTTTTTTAAATTAATTTTACCAAGTTTACTATCTTTTCGCAAGAGTAGTTAAAGATTTGGCTTTTCAGATTATCCGCTTATTCAACTAGCTTTTTTACACTCCAAAATCCAATTTAGTGGAGCCTACTGTTAATTCAATGCACTCTCAATGCATTTACTATACCTATACTAACGCAAGACTGCATGCACACGCCGAAAATGTTCATTTCAATATAAACAGCAATATGCCAAAGCTATTATTGAAACAATCACAAAATATTGTAGGCAATCAAAGGACGAAAATTTAATTGGAATTCCCTTATTTGTTATGAAATTCTAATTATCTCAATTCCCTGCAGCTAACGGAAGAAAATTCATCAAAAACGTAGGAAAACACAGCCGCAATGTTAAAGCCGTTTGCAAAGTTGGCTAGTGAAGCTGCTGGACATTTCTTTTATTGCAGGAATTTTTGTCAAAATGTCATAGGTACAGATGTACGTATGTATGTATATTCAGGTTTCAATTATAAGGCAAATAGAGGGAAGTTGGTAAACATGACGCAATTAAGCGCGGTGTGTGCACAGAAAATGCAAGCAAAAAGTATGGAGAATTAAAAGCAAAAATTTTGAAATGAAAAAAAATTTAAAAATAATTGAAATAATTAAACTAAAGAAAAAAATTTTAAAAATTAAAAAAAAAATTAACAAAAATATAAAATTGAGGCAAATAATTAAAAAATAAGGGAGAGAAAAAAAAGAATTTAATAAAATTAAGAACAAATTACCAATAATTAAAATAACTAAAAATTCTAGATTAAAAAAAATAAACGAAAATTATAAAAACTTGGAAAAAATTTAATGAAAAAAAATTATGAAAAACCACAAAAATTTTTTTCTTTAAATTAAAGGAAATTTAAAATAATTACAATAAAGAAAACGCAAAATCTTAAGAAAAATACATACATACGACAAAAAAGTAAAAAGTACAAAAAAAAATTATTTAAAAATTTTTAATTTTTTTAACTAAAAAAAATTTGAACAAATTTAAATAAAAAAATTAAAAAAAAAAAATTAAAATAAATTAAAAACAAATATTTTTTTCAATCATACATTTCAAATTCTCAATTTCACAAAACCATCCAGAAAATTCAGAAAATAATCAAATTGAAGAAAATAATTTTAAAAATTAAAAAAAAACTAGACCAAAATTTAAGAAAATTAAAAAAATATAGAAAAATAAAAAACAATTATAATATAATAATTTTAAAAATTCAAAAATTAAGAAAAAAAAATAAAATAATAAAAATAATGAAATAAAATGTTAAATAAAAGAAAAAAGAAAAAAAAATTTTTGTAAGTAAATAATTTTAAAAAATATATATTAAATAAAAATTCTTATTTAAAAAATATTAAACAAATCACTCTAAAGAATAGAAAAAATATTAGGGAAAAAATAAAAAAAAATTAAAAATAAATTTTAAAATTAAAAAAAATTATATAATTTATGAGAATTAAATAATATTAGATTATAACCCAAAAACATATATGAAAAAAATAAAAATAAATTTAAATTTTGGAAAAAATTAAGAAAAAAATAAAAATAATAAGTTTTTAAAATTAAAAAAAAAAATAGAAATAATTATTTAATTCGTAAGAAATTAAAAAAATTAGGTTCAGGAAAAAAATATAGAAGAAAAAAATTAAAGTTTAAGAAAAAATTAATAAGAGTCGTAAATATTTTTTTTACTTAAAATGAAATTTAATAAAATACATTAAAGAAGAAAAAAAAAATTTATAATAATTTAAAAAAGTTAAATATATTGTAAGAAATTAATTATTATTAAACAAAAAATCAAAAATCGATAAAAATTGGAAACAATTAAATAAAAAAATATATAAGGAATTTAAGGAAAATTAAAAAAAATTAAATTTATTAAAAAAATATTTTTCTAAACAAACATTAAAAAATTCTCAATTAAACAAAATCACACAGAGAATTTTTTTTGCTACACTGCAATCCTTCCACCAAAAATCATGCCACTCATTAAGTAATTTCGCCGGCTTAGCGCTTTATCATTTATATATTTTTATATGCATACTCAACTTGGCATCAAAATTTTTACCGCATTTATCTCATTTTTTATGCGTCCTGCCAGCAAATTCCACTTTAACTTGCAACATGGTTTTGTATGAACATTTTTTTGATTTTATTTCATTTTTTCAATTATCTGCTTCAACTTCTTCAGCTGCTCCTTGAGAATTTGTTCTTCCTTACACTATTTTTTACCGCATTTCCTGTGGCAATGCTCCGAAAAAAGCGAACCAAATCACTGCAACATGACAACGCAGTCAAATAAAACAGCGACGCTGCGCCGCAAAGATTTCACCACAAATTGTGGCATGGTCAGGTGTAATGTTGCTAATGATTTTTATTTTTTATAATTTTATTTTTTATCTTCTTTTTGGTATGAAAGCTGACGGTAACGGCAACTGACAATAATGACGCAAGAGAGTACTAAAAGCAGAAGAAATAAAAAATATGCTAAGAACGAGGGAATTAAGAAAAAAAGTAAACATGAAGTGGCGCGGCATAACTGCAGTGAGCTTGAAACATTTTTGTATCAGTCTATCAGGCTGCGAATGAAACCAAGGCAGTGCTGTAGTAAAACACAAAAAAATGTGCTACAAGCAATGTCCACTTGAGAAAATATTCTAAGGACAATAGCATCAAATGAAGTCAATCACTCAAACCATTAAACTTAATTTTGAGGACATTCTTTTTCTGCTGATGTTGCTGACGTGTTTGTGGCACAATTTCTGGCTTTCTCCAAACGGCATTGTAAGCACCGTTACCACCACCGCTCTAGCTGGCATCTTGCTTGAATTTTTTTCATCAACTAAAGTATTTTTCGGTTCAACGTAATTTTTCCACAATTCCGCTTTGTTGCTGAGAGGTTTTTTTGTTTGGCAATCTGCTGTTACTTTTGTGTTGTGTTTGATGTTATTTTCATAGTGTAGTTCTGCGGCATACCTTCCCTGTTGCAACTTTGTATTTGAACTGTATGCTCACTTAATTCATAAGCTGACTTTTCGATTTATTTCTAAATAGTATGAGGAATAAAAATTTTCAAATTTATTTATCGAATTTCATACCGTTAGAATTCTTATTTTTTAACCTTTTTAGCATTAAAGCATGTTGCAATGAAAAGTTTTTCTTTCTGTCGAATGTTGTATATCGATATCTCGATATCAATATTTATCGATAATTTTGATGTTCCAAAAAGTTATCGATTATTAATTTTTTTTAATCCAAAATTTTAATGAAATAATGCAAATATTAGATATCAATGTTAATATTTATCGATAATTTTGATGTTCCCAAAAAGTTATCGATTATTAATCGATTTTCATTAATCAAATTTTAATGAAATAAAGGATAATATTTATCGATAATTTTGATGTTCCCAATTGGCCGATAATTTCGATGTTCCAAAAATTATCGATTATTAAGCGATTTTTATTACAATCATATCTAAATATCATCATCAATATCAATATTTATCGATAATTTTGATGTTCCCAAAAATATCGATTATTAAACAATTTTTATTAGTCAATATTTTCATTGAAATATCGTAAATATTAGCATACCCACACAGATAATATCTCCAATACTCCATATTTTAATACCGAAGGAAAGTTGTCGCGCTTGAATTGTTAAAAGTGCTAGAAAATAAAATTTATCGATAACAAATATAAAATTCTGTTGAACGTTCTTTTATACTCGACTGATACTACTAAACTGTTATAAATTATATGTGGATAATATATAGGTTAAGACAGGTTTGAAGGTCGATCAAAACATCGATTCCACTTGGTCTTCTGAATTTTTTCCGGCAGTCTTATAAAATATCTTCGGCGAGTCGGGAGAAAAAGACGGAATCTCAAGAAATTTCCAGCAAAGCCGAAACGCTTTATTATTTATAGGGTGTATTTTTGATAAATTATGGCCTCTTTTTCTTACTAATGAAAGATTGTCCTTTTTTAATTATCTCAATTTATAATCACCTTACAAATCTTTTATATGTATGTACTTATGTTTCATAATTACAACTTAGTTTATTTAAAAATATTTTGTAATAAATTTATCTAATTTTTTCCATTTTTTTGTTTTATTTCCAGGAACCCAAGTCCAAACAAGTACGTAACGCATGATGTTCTTTTTTTATTATTTTATGATTAAAATATATTTTCTTAATATCTAATTAAACCAAATTGTATGCCCTAAACTCGAGTTTATTATTTTATTTAGTGTTTAACATCAAACTCAATTAACAAACTCGGAGTTACTCATACAAAATAGCAACTAACTCAACTTAAACCCTCATCGTTTCGTAAATACGAACATTGTTAACAAACTCAAAATCTTAAACTCGAGTTTATGACGCCATCAAAACTGACTTTTTATAATTTTTTCCGATATTCTTCATTTCATAAAATATTGTATATTTAATGAACATTGAAGTATTCATAATTAATCTTTTACGCCTGCTCACATGTGTCCAACTGTCGAACGTTTTGTTCCAATGCGTCGTTCTGTATTATTTTTTCGCTGGTTCATTGGCATTCGGATTAATGTACCCACCCATATACTCGTATGTATCCTTGTACATACATATGCCCAAGCATGCGGTAGGTACAGAAATGAATGACAAAGACGCAATTCATGGCAGATGTTTTACTTTTAATTGGTTTTTAAAGCGTCACACTACAACTGAGTGTGGTTTTCTACTCATTGCATATTCTACGGAGTTCACTAACCTGCGCTTAAGAGGCAGGCACAAATTATTTATAGATTTTATACATACATGTGCCGATACTTACGACAGGCTTAAGGAAATTCGAGACATTTTAGAAAGCGGATATTGTGGAAAATTTATTGGTTGTACCTAAGAATCATATATTCTTATGAACATAAGTACATGTGATTGGAAAAAATACATTTTTGATTGAGTTTAAAAATATGTTTTTTAGTTCGGAATTTTCGTCTCCGTTACTTTTGAAGTAAGTATTTTGAGACTGTTTGACTGCAATTATTAAATTTTTTTTTGTATTTTCGTAAAATAAACAATTTCAGTTAGGTGGCAACTCCTCAAATAATTTTTTTTCTGTCAGAAATCATGTTTTTATAAACAAAACAAGTCACACTCCTTCACCTAAGTGGCAACTTCGTAAAATAATTTTTTTTATTATAAGCCAGTTTCAATTTCAAAATTTTACATACATATAAAAATTACAAAAAAAATTTTGTGGAAAATTATGAATTTCATATTGATTTCACTCTTCGTTATAAAACTGTTAGTTTTTCCGAGAAAAAGCTTTCAGTTAGGTGGCAACTCCATAAAAAAATTTTTCTACCAAAACCCGTTCAAAAGGTTTAATTTTCAATATTATGTAGTTGTAATCATTTTTTGTTATAAACCATTTTTATAGACATTACATGTGGCAACTCTTCTTAAAAACTAACTTTTGAATATTTTAAAATATTTGTATACATATGTACATATATAAGCGCGTTTGAAATGTATGACTTCTTATGTTTTTATAAACAAAACGATGTTTTCACTTAAGTGGCAACTTCGCAAAATAATTTTTTTATTATTAGCCAATTTGTTCAAAATTTTGCACATTATAACTAGAAAAAAAGGTGGGAAATTATGAATTTCATAATGATTCTTCTATTCGTTATAAAACTTTTAGTGGTTCAGAAAAAAGTTTTCAATTAGGTGGCAACGCCATAAATGTTTTTTTTTTATCAAAAAAAAAATTTGTGAAAAATTAAGAATTTCATGTTGATTGCTCACTTTATTATAAAACTTTTAGTGTTTCAAAAAAAAATGTTTTCAGTTAGGTGGCAACTCCACAAATATTTTTTTCTATAAAAATTCGCTTTAAACTTTTAAATAACAGTATTATGTAGTTGCCATAATTTTTTTGTTATCAACAATTTCTAAAGAAAAAACATGTGGCAACTCTTTTCTAAAAACCAAGTTTTTGAATATATGAAAGTATTTTTATTTATAAAGTGTGTTTGTAGTGTGTGAATTTTTTATGTTTTTAGAAACAAAATAACGTTTTCAATTAGGTGGCAACTCTAAAAAATTATTAACTTTTATTTTAAAGTTAAAGCCTGTAAATGCGCTCAAAAATTCACAAAAAATATTAAAAAAAATTAAAGTGGAAATTATGAATTTTCGTGTTGATTGCACTCTTCGTTTTAAATCGTTACTTTATTTTAATAAACTCATTATTTCTGGTTTATTCCCAAATAACTTTTTTTTTGTGCTAATGTCGAGCATTTGAACATTTTGAATCAAACACACTCACATAGACATGCTTACACTGTGATTGCTTTCAATTACATACATTTTGTTGTTGTTGTTTCACTCATTGCTCTCATTGTTTAGAGGCACTTAAAACCGCTTAAATTGATTAATAAAAACAAATCACGACTATGTCTGCACAATTTAGCTCAACACTAACCGTCGCGGCTACCAAAGCCGTACATATACACATACAAACATACATACATATTTACATACATTTGCACTCACCAAAGCGGCTGCTGTGATTTTATGTATGCTGCTCATTTTTTTCTAGACAATTTAAATAGGAAAATGCTGTGGCATAAATCATTCAGCCATTCAAGCGCTAATCGCTCTAAATGTCGGACCATTCAATTGTACATACATACATACATGTGTGATTGTGTGTGTATACATGCTGTTGTAGCCACTATGGTGCGCTTCTGGCCTACGGTGACATATTTGCAACGCTTGGGAATCACACCATCAGCCGTTTCAACTATTATTATTTGTTGCTATCAAATATGATTATTGTGCGTTCTGTTAAATCACAAATAATTTCCACATCCTTGTTAACATTCAATTGAAATTTTCTACTACACTTGCCATAGTTGTTGCTGTTCTTCTGCTTATTGCTGGCACTCACACGCTCGTTTTGCATGTTGCTGCTGGCACATCAATTATGGCAACTGTGAATTGGTGCAGTCGCTTAGTGAATCGAAATGAAAATTTTATGGCGTTTCCGCCAAAAAAAACAACAACACCGACAACGAATAACAACAACAAAAACATCGTAAAATAACAACAAAAAATTAAGCGGAAAAAATATTCCAGCCGAGCTTAATTTCAATATTTTTTCAGAAAATAATTTGCACTAGACTACGCTAATGCCGGCAATACGCCACTGAGTTGGCTATATGCCGCTAAAATTCAATATACACGACTGTGTGTCCTTGTGCACATCCTTGCGGCACTAAGCAACATACTATTTCACACACTCACACACACATCGCTGACGTTGTTACAGTTCGTGCTCACTGTGCCACATCGGCGGATATATCAAAATATCGCGAAAGCGCTGACGCAATCCGAAATATGTTTGCTGGAGCGAGATGGCTTCATGGCATTTGCATAATGCTGCAATCGCGGCAGCCGCAATGAAGCCATCGCCATCAAGGACACTCGCTGCCGTTAAGGGCTATGCTCCTATACTTATATTGCTGCAGCAACAGCACAAAAATCAGTTGTAACGTTAAAATGCTACGATTGTAAACAAGTTGCAATATTTTGCGGCATAATGGTATGCTGCTAGGATTGCCATAGCAATAACTCGTGTTTGGGTAGCAGAAATGCGTGACTTTTTCGTAGACTTGCAGCATAGTGTTGCACAAATCCGTAGCAAATATTTTAGTGCTACTGATTTTTTTATAACTTTTCTGAATATAAACGATTTAGGCAACAACAACATGAACGATAGCTTTAAAAATTGTTTCCATAATCAACTCCAGCACACTTTCTGACTGATCTCCAGCAATTTCGACAAGACTCAAGCGTCCAGAACATGCTGAAATTGTTTGCATATTAGACCAGATCCCATGTCTATGACTTGTTTCCATATGATACCGGAACTTGTGCCTTGTTTCTTATATTGTTCTGATCTATATGGACTGAACAGCCTTTTTCTCTAACATTTATCTTAAAAAGAATACTGTCCAATCTTCACATCGTTTGCTCCAATTAATTTTAAGTTCTTAGTCTCAATGTGCAGTTACTTCCATTTTTATTGAAAAAATTTGAATTTAAACCATAAAATAAAGTTTATCGAGTCTATTAACATTATTGGTGAAACAATCGATAAATTGAAGGTTGCTATGAAACAGGCTCTCAATCAATATATTCGCCAGATTTGACTCACAGCGACTACTTCCGCTTTAATCTCGCCTGAGCGGTATCTACGTCAATAAAGAAGAAAAAAGGGCTTCTTCCGCTTTACCTAATTCACCTGAAGTTACTTTAACTTGCTGAAAAAATATTTCACTCAAAAAAAGTAAAAAAAAGGATATCGCCTATCTTGAAGGCCTTGAAGTTTCGAACTAACGAAATATTTCTTCACCCTTGTAGTATGTAAAACACTACCTCAATGGCGACCGTTATCGCTCCATAATAATCGACTATTTGATGCCTGAAATTGAAGCCCGTGATTTCGGCGACATTTGGTTAAAAAGATGGCGCTACTTCCCACATATTGCATCAATCAATGGATTTATTGAGAGAACACTTCGGTGAGCCGATAATTTCACACTTTTGGCCGGTCGATTGGCCATCAAGATCGTGTAATATAACACCGTTAGATTTTTTCTATAGGAAAATATAAAGTCTAAAGTCTATGCGGACAATCCGGCTTCGATTCAGTGCTTGACCAAAATGTCACGAGTGTCATTCGCCAGTTACCAGTCAAAATGTTCGAACGCATCGAAAATTGGACTCAACCGATGGACCATCTGAGACATAGCCGCGGCCAAAATTTGAAAGCGATAATTTTAAAAAAATAAATGCCAGGAATGTTCTTTCGAATGATAATAAACATTAGTAATATTTAAGCCACTTTTATTTCCTATAAGCCCCAAAGCCGTCTCTAACCAAAATTAAAAGTTCACTGCATTAAGAATAATACGTCAATTCAACTGTAAAGCTATCAAATGCATTTGATTAAGTGAAATTTGTTTGCTCATACCTAAACATATTTCACTTTGGACTGCCAAGCTTACATATCAGGACAGACTTTGTGGTCAAAATGGTAATAAATTCAAAGACGCCAACCAAACAGCACTTAAGAGAAAATGGACTATATGGAACTGGTGAAATAGACATGGCATCAAAAGAATTCGCAACTGAATGCACACTTCAATTCGAAATCAAATAAAAAGCCTGAAAGCAATGAAAGAACAGCGTAAGAAATGAAAAGCATTGAGAAATCAAATCAAGAAAGTATTATTTGTATATATGTATGTACATATGTATGTAAATAAGAGTATGGAAAAGACGAAAATTCAAAGATAGAAAAATGTAGTCAAAAAAGTGCTGCTGAAATGCATTAATATTTGTACTGTATTAGGGTGTGTCAAATTTTTTTTATTATGTTTAATTTTTTTTTTTAATTGTTGCTTAATTTTTTTTTCTTTATATTCTAAAAATTGCCTGGTACCCAACTTCAAAAAAAAAATCTCTGGAGATATTACATAGACAGTATATCTATGTATGTATTAGGGTGTGTAGAAAACATTTAATTTGTTTTCTCTTTATAGTTTGAAAAATTGGTTGGTACACAACTCCAAAAAAAAATCTGTGAAAAAATTACGTAGGCATATTTGTATGTAAGTATCTATGTATTAGGGTGTGTCAAAATTTTTTTTTAAATATTTGTCTTTTTATAGTCTGTAAAATTGTTTGGTACGCAACTCCAAAAAAATCTCTGGAGATAATTCATATGCTTAAATGTATTAGGGTGTGTCAAAAAAAATATTTAATTGCGGAAAATGGAAATTGGTGAACCTTTCTATTAATATTAAACCTTCTTGCTAGGAGAGATTTTTATTGAAATGTCTACGGAAACATTTCGCCAAAACTTGAAAAAAAAAACGATTTTTGTACCCATCCTAATACTATTCATGCATATGTATATTATCTACCAAGCAATCTTCCAGCATATAAAGTGAACAAATATAATCCTCGTTTTTAAAATTCAAAATTATGCAACTATTAGGGTGGGTTAAATTTTTTTTTCAAAGAAATATTGAAAATAAGTTTTAGACCCACCCTAATATTAACATAACTTTGAAGAAATATAAAAAAAAAAACTTTTTCACCCACCTTAATATTTTTAAAACTTTGAAGCCACTTGCATTTATTATCTCCAAAAATTCCTACACAAATATCTGCTTATTTCTTTATAAAGATATGTATGTGTGTGTGTTGCACGTGAAGTTCAAAAATGAACTGTCAAAGTGGAAGTGACCTGCTGCCAAGCAGCTCAACTAAAAGCCTAGAATTTGCAATTTCATTTCATTCAATTGTCTTTTTCGCCGCACTGCATAAACAAGAACGCGCCACAAATAGCTGAACTCACTTCTATCTTAATTTAGTTTTTGTTTTTTTTTCCAATAAAACTTACTTTCCATCAAACAATTTTTGCTTTCGAATGAAATTTGAAAATATTTCATTTTCATCTTTAAATCGATTTCATTTATATTTATAACGGTACGTGTGCGATTGTAAGTCGATTTTATTTTGTCATTTATTTGCTTAAATTCAATTTCCGTGGACTCTCACCTAAACACATACATACAAACAAACAAAGAAATAAATGCCGAAGCAATACACATAAAGAAAAAAATATAAAGAAAAAGAATTGATTGTGTTTTTAATATTGCAGTTATACATAAATATGTATACATATACAAACACACTCATACATATATTGCATAGCACATACACATTTATTTAAAAAAACATATTTTTCGTACGCTCACTTGGCATTTTATTTATTATTAAATAAACTTGCTTTAAACCAAAAAACGCGGCGAAACAAGTAAAACCGTTAACTTCGACTGTCACAAAGCTATAATACCCTACACAATTGCCTCTCTTATAGCATTAAAGGGTATAAAAATATTTTTATATCGATTTTGATTGGTCAGTTTATATGGCAGCTATATGCTATAGTGAGCCGATCTGAACGATATCTTCGTAAATTATGGTATTACTTTGGGCAATAGTTTTTGCAAAATTTCGTGTAGATATCGCTTCAAAAAAAAAAGTTTTCCATACAAAGACTTGACTCTTCAAATAAAAAAGTTTTCCATACAAAGACTTGATTTGGAACGATGATTTCGTATGACAGCTATATGTTATACTGGTCCGATCTAAACAATTTCTGCAGAGCTTGTAGCGCTGCTTTCAAAAATAATCTCTGAAAAATTTCATGAAGTTATCTCTTCAAATAAAAAAGTTTTCCATACGAGGACTTGGTTTTGAACGATAAGTTTGTATGGCAGCTATATGCTATAATGATCTAATACCGGTGGTTCCGACAAACGAGCGTCTTCTTAGCAAGAGAAAGACGTGTGCATAATTTCAGATCAATAACTCAAAAACTGAGCAACTAGTTGGCATAAATATAAACAAAAAGTTAAACAAACTTATTTTACCTTGTTAAGGGTATAAAAAGCAGCTGAAAAATATTCGACGAAGATTGCGCCAACTTTTTGGCATTTTTTCTGCTTTTTTTAATGTTTTCTTACATGACTTTCTCAAAATTCATGCCACACGCACACACATACCTACGTATAGCATGAAATGCGCATGTATGTGTGTGTGTGTATTTATATTTATTCTGATTTCCCGTTCGTGCTGTCGCCTGTCGAGACAAGTTTTCCAATTCACTTTGCCAAATTTGGTGGATGAAAAAGTCAAGACGCAACCGAGTGGCGCTAACTTCGAAGAAGACGCAATGCCAACAGAGCGAAAAGTACCTAATAAAATAGAACAAAAGTAAAAAGATATCTCTATGGTTTTTCCTCAAGAAGAACGCCTTCTTATTCCAATTAGGAAAATCTTTTCAATAAAATCAAGAAGAAATCTTCGATATTTTATGTGAATATCTTCTTAAATTCATTAAAAAGTGAATCTTTTTATTTTTAAAAGAATACCTTCTTGAATTAATTAAAAAGTTTGTCTTATTGTTTTTATAAGTTTATCTCCTTGAATTTAACAAAAAGTTTGCCTTATTATTTTTATAAGTTTATCTTCTTGAATTTATTAAAAAGCATGTTTTAGTATTCTAATAAGTTTAGAGCTTTGCATTTATTTAAAAAGCATAAGTTGATAATACAAATTACATATATTACATATTAAGGTTTTCATTCAATTCTAAACATTTTACGTTTATTTATTACATAAGTTGGGTAAAAAAATAACTTAAATAACTTATCATGATTCTTTTCGTTAGTAATAAAATATGGGAAAGGTTTTGAGGTCTTTTCACAAATAATTCACATTCTGAGAGTTCGTCGCTAACAATATATTTTTGCGGATGTTTATACAGATCTAGTTTTTCTTTTTCTTTGAAAAATTTGTATTCGGTGGTTAAATCATAAAATGGCTGAGATATAATTTTAATTACTTCTTCAAGTATAGAATTATTTTCAAGAAAATTACTAATGGTTCTTAATATTTCACATATTTTGAAATTAACTCTGTTACGGAATTTTGAATTTCGAATACGTCTTTCCGAGAAAAATTCGTATTGGAATGCAGTTGAAGTAGAAACGCGATCATTGAATCTTTTAAAGAAGTAATATTTTGAATTGGTACTAGTTGATTTGATGAATTAGTTGTTTGAATTGGAATATTAAGAGCAAGAGAATTTTCTTTACAAGATTGGCTATTGCGAATTTCTATTTTCAAATGTTTTTTGAGGTGAATTTGAAATCTGTGAATGTTATAAAAAATTTGTTTGCAATTATATTCGTTACATTGAAATTTACAAACTGGTGGAGTACCATGTGCAGACTTTAGATGTTTAATCAGCTCTATGGGATTTAAGTGAGCTTTTTGACAAATGAAACAAGCAAAATTGGGCATTATAGCAAAATTAGACGAAATTAGTTTAATTTACTTAAAAGATTTGCCACTGAAGAAAATTCTTCGGATTTCAACTCAAAAAAATATTGTTCTAAAAATGCCCATACTTGCTTGCTTCTTTGTGAATACTCTATCTTATAAACGTACGATAGTTTAATAATGCAGTCAACGCACTTCATATACGTAGTACATTTCCATTGCAGACCATCGCAAAAAACATAAAACTCTGAAATGGATGACCAATCTGATCCAACGACGATAATTCTCGGCTGTAGTTTCTCCTTTCTTACCGCAAACTGGTTCTTCAATTCAATTATTGTGGGTTGAATATCATTACGTGTTGCAACGAGTGTTACGAAATCTGTTTGGGCATCAGCTATTGTTGGTTTTTTGTCCTTATTAAGCCTCAAAGGCTGTAGCAAAGCATGTAGAAGAATTGTACTTATACAATATTTACATTCTGTAAAAAAAATTGTGTAAATAAAAATTTTATTATTTTAAAAGTGATATTCAGGATTTCGTGCATACGATCCGGCATCATTGCATTTCCAAATCACCACGACAGCGCAATATAAAATTTATGGTTGTACATATACATACATATCAATATGTAATTTGTGATTGCACTGCCATGGTAATATGGTCGTTTGCATATTATATAGCACGAAATCCTGAATACCGCAATTTCATTTGATAAACCACTTTACCATTTGAGATGTTGTCAATGTGCAAATACTTTAAGAATAGTTCCCTTGAAACACGGTCTTTTATATCTCTATCAAAAATTTTGAGGATTTCTTTATAAAACTTCTCCAATTTCAAAAATAACATATTTTCTTTCCCGGGGTAAAGAGTCGCAAAGTCTATTTCTACCTATGGAAAATAAGTTATTGAATTATTTGAAAAAACATTGAATATAAGAACTCACAAGTTCATATCCACGAAAGTCCTTATAGCGCGGCCATTCACTAAAAATGCAGCTTAAAGAACTGGCGTTATGGATATCTATAATTCTTTGACCAGATGTCTCCTTCCAGTAATCAATAACCTGTTCCCATGGTGTGCAATTATTCTGCAGCCAGCACTTCTTTTCGTAATACTTATCTAAATATTCAGAAATAAGTATATCTTGTGAGAGTAAACAATCTATTTGTTTATACCGCTGGATAAAGCTGCTGGCGAAGCGGTAGTTGTACGATCGGTTGAAAAGTTTTTATAATTGGTTTTGTCAGCATTCGTCCAGCGTGAAAATAGCTTTCCCGTAGGATTTTTCTTACCATATTTTCTTGCTAGAAAATATGTTTCCTAAATATTAAATAGTTGCATTAAAAAATAGACCATGTTACAATTAAATAAATCAATAGTATTGCGCAAAACATATGCAACAAAATTAGTTTTATTTTGGTTTGGCCCTATTTTTATTTATTAATTTTTAATAGTAATAGTTTTTACAAGTTTATCCTTCGTCATAAACTGTACAAATCTAACTTCATACTAAACTCCTAATTTGGTTGTTTATGTTTTGCACAACGTTTTAAGTGTGCCAAATGATTTCCCAAAAATAATTAAAATAGTAAGCAGAACTGATTTTTTTCATTTTGAAACATGAAATGATTACATATACGTATGGATATACATACCGGATTCTCTTTGGGGAATACATCGCAGATGATGTTGGCCCACTTTTGCATTTCTCCATATGTCAGTTTTTTCCGCCTTCCTATATAATTCTCTATTACGCAGTGACACAATGTATTCTGCTGCTTGGCGTCCAAGAAACCATTTTTCTGCTGAAAGTGAAGCACAAGCTGCCCTTTAACCGTACCTTTTAAAAGGTGGGTTAAGCTGCGACTGTCCATGCAGTTATCATACGTTGGCTGGAGTACTGGTGAAGAATCTCTCGAACTTTTAGCTGCATTTAAGTCGTCAGAAATTTTCTCTAACCACTCCAAAATTCGACTACTCGCAGATAAGGTGCTTGCATCACGTACAAGCGGTATATTCTAAAAATGCTTGCATAAATTTACACCAAAGAAGCTATTAAATTATGCTGCACTTACCATGTTCTTCCTCCATTCTCTTAATCCCGCTTTAAACTTGATGCATTCGCCAAAAAATTTTGTTGGAAGCTTTTCAAATAAACAGTCGATATCTTCCCAATCCATTTTTGTTAAAATTATCGTTGATGTCACTCCGTAGTCCACAAGAATGGAGCAAATATCATCATTTAACTCCCATGATTTAAAAATGGGCAGCGTTTCAATTGCATCTAATGTGCAAGAAGCGTAACTATTTTCATCCGAACTGAATATATCCATTTTACAAACTTGTTACAATTTTTATAAGACACGCGTCGGGCCACACTCACGTTAATACTGACTGATGCCCAATAATTATTGCATCATCTTAAGCATGCAAAAACACGAGCCGATAGAAATACAGTTATGATTGGCGACATTGAAATGCTTATGCTTGTGAATAGTTTGTTTTTGTTTGTGCATTTGCTCAACACATATCATTATGTTATTGTTGCTTATAGTGATTTACATTTCGTTTTTGTTTTCTATTTTCTTTCATACACTTCAGTTACTTTTTGAATTCAAGAGTATGAAAAAAGATGTCAAAAGAAATCAATGGAACTTGCAACGGTACGCTTCCCTTCTCTTCTCACCGCCTTCTTCTACATTTAGACAGAATTTATCGAACAAGAAGTTTTCTCATTATTTTAAGCAGATGAACTTTTAAATAAAAATAAGAAGATTTCCCACATATAAATAAGAAGAAATCTCTATGAAAATATCTTCGTCTTTGACTTCTGTCCTCTTCTTGGTCCCTGCAACTGATCATAGAGACAATCTTTTTATTTTTATTAGCCATATTTTTCTCTGTGCAGCAACAATACTTTGAAGCGCCACAAAAAACGAAGCCGTAGCGGTTGGGGTAAGCACAACAACTTAGAAGTTGCACAGTCAGCGTACGCTGTTTCGTTTGGCGTTTAAGTTTATTTTGCTATGAAGCTTCTCCATTTGTTGTTTGTTTCGTGCTTTTTTTTGTTGTTTCTGGTGCTGTTGGATGGACTCTTTTTTATGGCAAACAAAATGAAATAGAAAATCAATTGTTTAACAGCGCATTTCTCGCTGAGGAAATTGAAAAAATAATTCATTTTTGATTGCGAGCGTATATTAATGTTGTTGTTGTTATCGTTGTCGTTACTTTTCGCGCAAGAAAGGCGTGTAAGTAACAATGGCAGAGCAGCTAACGCGGCCGGAGACAGTGGTTGGGCACGAAGTGTGAGTTTTTAAGGATATACAAGTATGAATTTTTTCTGGTTCGTGCTTTTGCTGCGATTTGTGAAGCTTTGCCTTGCAAATAGAAATTTTGTTCACTTATTTTAAAGCGACACTGCTTAAAGTTTGAAGAAACTTTAACATTTGTATTGTTGCTCGTTTTATGTGATTTTTGTGGAATTTTTTTGATATTTTCCATTGTAGTTGAACTGACCTATATAGAATGTTCTGTAGCCGATTTTTTAGGTTATATACTTCTGGAAGACAAGTAGAGGTCCGATGTGAAAAATTTCTTCGAAAATTGTACTATTACCTCAGGAAATAATTCTTGAAAACTTTCGTGAAGATATTTCGTCAAATGAAAAAGCCAACCTTCTTCAATTTGAATCGTTATATTGTCGCCTTCAAAGTAATCCCCGCTCCCGTAAAACACTTATAGCAACGATTTTTGTAGGCCTCGAAACAGTTTTCACTTTTGGGATGACCTTCAGACCAGTCGAGCTAGAACATATTTCATACCCAAAATGTCCACCACAGTCATTTGAACGGACTCGCGAGAGATATCGAGCTCTCCTGCCTGACGATTTTGAAGCAACAAATCCAACCCAAACCAACTCAGCTCGTACTTTATAGGATCTTTGATGTTTTCACTGAATGTTAGAAACTTCATGACGAACTTAATATACGTACGTCAGCCTCTTCCTAGTTGTGGGACTTTTATCAAGCCATTGCCCTTTTGGCATCTGTTGTAAGATCTTGCCATACTCGATTTGCAGAAGCCGCATAGAAAAAGATGAGGTGAAAACAACTTAACACTTTCTTCCTCTTGCGCTTAGGAGGTCAAGACGTAAAGACTTGAGAGAGAAATTAAACGTCAATGCAAATTTGTAATAATAAGTTCGAACACAAGAGTTCTTCTTTTCTATGGCTTCAAAAAGGACTATAGCAGTCCACGTGCGATCTTCGATCAGCCATCTAACCTAACATAACCTAACCTAATCTAGTATACGTACGAAATACCATTTTAGAGTTCGACAGCTACCGGAAGATCCCACCGACTAACCTAGAACAATCAAAACAATGTGTTTTTAAGTAGCTTGAGGATAAATATGTTTACAGAAGCACTCAGTTTCTTGTATAGATATAACTGATATTAGCAGTTTGAGACAATCCACTGCTGAGGGTTCCAACACTACAAGCTAGATAAGAAGTACTGTTTGTATGGACAAAGAAACCAAGTGCTTTGGATAATGAAATGATAAAATATTATATTTAAGAATGATCTGCTCTCATTCTATCGAACCGACCATATACCATAGCGAGCTATAACAATTTAAAGAGCTGTCATCTTCAATGAGCTCTTGTATTTGGGATTGCTCTCAAACATCATGGTACTTGATTTCTTCGCTATTTTTTGTGATTGCGATACTTCACCAAAAATAATTTTAGTAATACACGTAATAAGAATAAGTAATTGTGGTAAACACAATGTCATAGCATCCTATTAAGTTGAAAAATCATGAACATTTCAACCTCTTAAAGCTCGATGTAGGCACAAAACTTTTCCTAAAATTCTTAAACATTTGTTTAGTGATAGATTTATGGTAAAGTATGGTATGTGTCGAGCACAAAAGACCTTAGATCACGCTGCAAACCTCACTTATCTAATTTAATACCCGAAATCTCCCCACAAATGATATTACTCTTTGACAAAGCTGCGACAGTATGACCTAACTCAATATAATCCAAGCTGAGATGAAAGATGAGATCATTCATAGCATCGTATGTTAGATATGTAGATCAAACAAATTTGTAATTTTAGTCAAAGAAACAACTTTACAAAACAATATAAATTATTGTAAAACAAATGGAGAACTTTCAGCTTAAAAGCTTCTTAAAGAAATTTCAAAACGAAAAATGTCATAAAGACATCATAGAATAGTGTTAGTGGAGTAAAATATGTTGGCATGAAAAAAAAAATATTTCACAAACAGAATAAAAGCAGCGTCGACTTATTTACTGCCACAACGCGGATTCTAATATAAAAACGCACATTTTTAAAACGAATTGCTGTTACTGCAACTGAGCTGAAGCGTTTTGGTGGCAAGGCAATGGCGAAAAGCTGTTGCTGCTGTCAAGCTGGCGAACGTAACGAGTGAACGAACGTATAACAAAAGGTCCTTGAAGGTCCTGGCAGCAGAAATGACAGAGCAATGCTGGCAACAGCGGTTGAAATGACACTGTTGGCACAGGATTTTACGTTTACAAACGAAACGGTTACTGCAGGCAAAAGGAAAATATGTTTCGCTCGACTATACATACATATATGGTATACAGACCAGTGAGGAATGTCAAAGTACGCTTCGTTATAATTTTCTTAAAAAATTGTCTATAAATAATTCCTTAATTCTTAGCCAACACATTTCTCACAGTGCGTGCATATGCATACAAACTTAAATTTGTTTGAATTCGTTCGTACAATTTTTACACGTTTCAGCGAATAAATTTTACTTCACATATTCTTGTATACTATATATTATATAAACATCCTTATATGGCTGTGTAACTGCGTACTTGAACAAATGTTGTTACTCGCTGTTTAAACTTGCCAACACCACCAACGCCGACACAGCTGCGTCCTCACGAACGCTCGCAAATAAACCGAAAATCCTGAAATCCTTGGCAAAAACATTAAACATAGCAAAAAGCACGTCGAAAATGGCGAAAGCCATGGTTGTTGGCGGCTCTGCAGGCGAAGACCGTTGATATGCGCTTTGTTGTTGCTGACACACTCTGCAATCTGTAGCCAAGTTGGTGCTATGCAGTGCGCTCAAAATTTTTTTCCGGCATACTTGAGCGAGTATCTTACTATTTTTCCGCTTTTTCGGGCTTTCAAGTGCATGCAAGTGCTCATATGTGAATATTATGGATAAAGCGATATGAAATCCTTTGAATTGGCATTACTTTGTATTGCCAAAGCGGGCTTCAATGCAATAATCACAAATAGAATGTTACACAAATCTTGTTTGAGCAATCTCCAAGTTTCAAATCGACCTTTAGAAATGTTTGGTTAGGTTAAGTAAGTTATTGTTGAAGTTTTCTGCTGGTATTCCAGCGTCTTATTCCTTCTAATATTTCGAAGTTATTAACCGTCGACTTCGAAAAAAGTCTTATATACGTATGACATCTTTATGGAAACTTAGCCTGAAAATTCGCTAAATACGTACAAAATTGTATTAAAATAAAATTTAATATTTTTTCGAAATATTTTGCTCCTGAAAATATTAATTTTCATGTCCGAAAAAGCCAGCGAAGAAATCATGTATTTCATTTTAAGTTTGTGGCCGCAGAAATAGGGTTCACAACAGCTGAATGGATACTCGGAACACTTTCAAAAGATTAATCGGATAATAAATGTCTGAAAATTGGACAATAAATGTCCTGAAAACGAACATTGAGTTCTTATCTCGAACAATTTTTCTTCTTACCATAATCAATCTAACAAAACCCTTAAGTTTAGGCATATTTTAAAGCACGAAAACAGTGTACTCTATTTGTCTCTCGGGCTCATTTGAATTGATTGAAGTCTCGACAGCTTACAAGGATCTAAAGAGTAATCCATTTCGAGGTTCCCTACTTTTTTAAAGAAAAACCTTCAAACTTAATCGAAAATCTTTATTATTCGAAAGGACATTCTTTGGCATTTATTTTTTGAAGATTATCTCTTTTAATTATTGACCGCGGCTCCGTCTCAGATGGTCCATCCGTTGAATCAAATTTTCGACTCGTTCGAACATTTCAACTTGTAACTGGCAAGTGACCCGCGTGACGTTTTGATCCAACGCCTGAATCGAAGCGGGATTGCCCGTGTAGACTTTAGACTTTAAATATCTCCACAGGTAAAATTCTAGAGGTTGTTTGCATACCCATTGAGTTAAAAATTAGCCTCATCGCTGAAGAAGGTTTTTCTTGAAAACTTCGGATTTCCTTGGAACCTTTCATGAGCCCAATAGAGCGAAGCGATGTCGCTTGAGAAGGTCGATCATGAGCCCAATACAGTGAAGCAATGTCACTTGAGAAGGTCGGGCGGCCTCAGTTCTTTCACAAGCAGTCCGAGTTGCTGCAAACGGCTCCGAATTTAATCTCCACGGTCTTCGTTTACACTCGCAGCTACAACTGACATGACAGCTTGACACAACTCACGCCTGATCTGTCAAAAACGGCTATTGAAAAAAGTATCTTTAATGTGACCATTCGTTATAAATATTTTAAAAACAACCATTATATAATTATACCCTTAACAGGGTATATAAATATAATATACGAAGCTTGTAGCACACATAAAAGAAACTTTAAAATATTGAAATATATATTCTCGGCCCAAAATTGTCCTAGTAATACCAGCGCCATCTGACGCTTCTACTTACAGTTCCGACGGCGTAGAAAGGCAAAATGATTCCCTGTGCTTAAAATGTCGAAAATAAATATTTATCTATAATAAATTGAACTCATCCCTTCCTAACCGGTTCAAAGTAAGGTTATGGCATTAAAATCCTTCACAGAACCAGTCGAAGTCGTCCATTGAACTCTCGCGTCTATTGAACTCTTCAAGCGATACCGTTACAGCTCAAGAGCACACTTTCGAATAATAAAAGAAATATTAAATAAAAACTTCTTTTAATTAGAATTCTTATTTGCTGTAATTGCTGTGGCAACAACAAAAGTAAACAACAAACAAAATATGCTTCCCTGCACAGCTCGGAGCTTTAGAACCAGTTAGCGTCCCCTCCGACTGTCGCGAATTATAAAAATATATGCAAATTTCTCGCTTGATACGAATAATTGTAATTTTATCTGCAGTCGATGTCCGCCAGCAACGCTCCCCTCACCGGAATGCAAGTGGAAAGTTTACTTTTGCACTTGCAACATTTTAAATAAAACTGCAAAGGAGTAAATATTTACTGTTTGCAACAACTTGCAACATCTGGCATTATCAAATTAAAATATCGCTATCTTGCAGCCACCCGCTCTAGCAGTGCCAGGGTGCCTGGTGCATTTCGCAGCGCTCGGTTGGTAGCTTATCAGCTGTCAGCATCTTCAAGACGCGTTACGTTGCAATTGCGCGCCATTGTGGCAAATGGCAAATGGCAGGTGGCAGGTGGACGTCGCCGCGGCAGTTGGCGGTTGGCGGTTAGCTTTGCGGCAATTTGCTTATCGCAACGCCGCCACCGCGTTTATATTGCAAAACAACAACAACAATAACAATAGCGTCGTGGCAAAAGTAGTGCAACGAATGCAGTGTGCACATACAAGCGCTGAGGCAGTGAAGCATGTTGCAAGTTGCGCGTTGCGCTGATGTCGTTTGATGTCTTTGGAAAAATGTGTCTTCCACATGCAATGCCACAACTGCCAACCTGCTAGCTACCGACATTCTTACTTGCCGCACACACACACACGTACACTCACACTGCTGCTGCTGTTACCACTTTGGTGCAGTTAGCGAGGGTGCAACGCTGCGCTCGTATTTCACCGGTGGCAAGGCGCAACTGCCAGTGCCACCACCACCAGCACCATGACTGGTGCCATCGCCATCACCGCCATCAGCGCCGTCTTGCTATTTAGTTTTAGCAAACAAAGCTATTTACTAGTTGCCGCCGCATGGGGTGCATCTTTGACACGATCGCGCCCCGTTGCAATTACTCAGGCCAATGTTTTTTTTGTTGCTTTTCCTGTTGCTTTTGTTGTTGTAATGCTTCTTATTATTCTACGTCTTTGCCATTATGCGTTCCGCCCTTAAAAAGCGACGACTTGCAAGCTGCCGGCGGTTGCTATGCGCTTTACATGGCCGTGCCACACGCTGCTGCACTCACTTGCAACCAATATTTCAGCAACCTGCCACAACACCACAACTTTTGCACAATTTCTTTAAAACAACGCTATTTACTGCTTTTGCTGCTTCTTTCACTTCCACTTCAACTGCATAGCTGTGTTGCTGCCGCGCACCCCTTGCTGTTGCATTGTGCACAAAGTTGGCTTCTTTGCGCTGCGCTTGTGGCGGCAACGTTGTTAGCTGCTCGTCGCAGATGTTTTTCGTATTTTTCTGCGCTTCAAAAGAAATAAAGTTTTCCTGTTCCTGCCGCACGCCACTACTTGCCGTGCAACATCAATAAGCGGGAAGTGCGTAACGTCAAACGAACGGAAATGTGGCATGTGGCATGCGGCATGATGTGTGTCTTAGCGGGTGTAGTAAAAGCGTTGCGAAAACGACTTTAGCAAACACAACTACTTTTGCCGAGCGCGGTGAAGTGCCTTAAATAAGTAAGAGGGCGCCAAGAGTCAACAACTGTGCGCCACACACACCAGCCGATGCGCGCGCCTTGGCAACGCATTGCACGTACGCAAACTTTCTGCTGCTGTGGATGTTGCTGATGCTGTTGCGCCACCACACAACTTTATTACATCGCATTTTGTTTTTGCTTTCTTACTACTTGTGGCAGGACCAACAAAGTAAGCATAAGAAAACGACGACGACAAAAGTAAAATCAAAAGAAATTGTAGTCGCAAGTCAGCGCACAAAGGTCCTTTGCTGCCACAACGCATGCAGCTACGCAAATATAAGGAAGCTTGTGCGTATAACGGCAGTATTGGTGGCATAAGAGTGATGTGTACGCTGTGGCAGCGCGCAGGTGGGCAGTTGTTGGCGCCGTTGAGTCAAGCATAAGGAAATGCGTAAGCATACATCAAAAAAAAAATTGCATGGCTTACAAGTAACATATACAACACACACACACACTCATCTTTGTAAATGTTGCATATAATTTATGTGCGTGCGCGCGTGTGCTGCAGCCATACGCACTTTTGTGAGCTGCGAGTTTATGCTTGAGCTCTTTGGTAATTTCATACTGCCTTCCAGCCAGCAGCTAAGCCACTCATTCCGCCTCATTTTTCTACGCTTCTATGCGTGCGTTCTTTAGCCTCGCATTCTGTGGAGTTTTAAGTCGGAAAAAAATTAAAAAAAAATAACAGAAATTTTGTAGCGCAAAAGAAAAATGCGTTTTTTCTGCCTTTCACATTTTTGCATGTAAATATAGAAAGGTTTGCATGTGTGTATGGATTTTGCATAGAAAAGGGTGAAATGCGTACGTCGCCCTTTGGCACTAACCACCCCCACAACAGCGCGCTTAAATCCCTTACAGCCGTTCGAGCGCTTGGCAACAGTGCACGTGGAAAGCCTTTGCTTGTTTATATTTGAGATGACTCAGAAAATTTCTTGAAATATTGATTTAGTAGTGCCGCAGTTAATATATTATAATAATTGCAGACTTAAGCCAAGCTTATGCTGAAGTTTGAGGATTTGAAAGCAATAAAAATACAATAAAACGTGGTTACATGTAACAGGAAAAATATTTTTTTTTTAACTTCGAACCAAAAACAGCCTAAGTTATAAGTTTTGAACTAAAAAAATATGATTTCGGGAAGTTTTTAACTTTTTTTTGGAACTCAACTCAAACGAAAATAGTTGGAAAAAGAAAAAAACCTTAACTTGGGTTGCACTGAAGCTATAATATATTTTACAAATACAAAAATTCCTTAGAAGAACTTGATTTGGATCGTTCAGTTTGTATGGCAGCTACACCCTATAGTGACCCGATCTAAACAATTTCTTGGGACATTGTACTGTTTCTCTTCACAAAAAGGCATGACAAATTTTGTGCAGATATCTCCTAAAATAAAAAAGTTTTCCATACCAGGACTTAGTCCTCAACGCTCAGTTTGTATGGCAGCAATATGCTATAGTGACCCGATCTAAAATATTTCTCCAGAGGATACACCACTATCTTAGGTAATAACGCATGCAAAATTTCGTGAAGATATCTCCTCAAATAAAAAAGTTTTCCATGCAAGCTCTTGGTCTCCATAGTTCAGTATGTATGACAGCTATATGCTATAGTAGACTGATATCGGCGATTTTGACATATGAGTAGCTTCCTTAGGAGAAACGGATGTAAGCAAAATTTCATATTGATAACTCAACAATTTGGGGTCTACTGCGCGGACATGCCTTACTCGTCTCAGCTCATCACGCGGATTATTTAGACAACATACATATTAAGAACTTCCTGGTAAACTTTATGTAGCCTGTTCAGGTTATAAAACTATAATAAAGCGCTGGGAACATAAAAAGTAAAACTCTTCAAAACTTTCTTGCTGAAATTGGTTTTGAACTAAAAAATATTTTTCGGGAAATTTTAGATTTTTTTCGCCATTCTACTAATTGAATAATTTTTGAGGACTCTTAAGCCTATTTTAAACCAAGAAATCGCTTTTGGTTTTTTTTTAATTTCCCAGACTGACTTAACTAACAAGGCCTTACGTCGTAACCCAAGTTCAGTAGATGTTTTGAAAAATATACAACACTTTTCGAATGTGAAATATGATTTTTGAAAGGTTTTATTTTTACGAAGTTAAAATTGGATAGAGAAATATAGTATGTCGACCAACAATTAATGTCGAATATAAAATATAATATCGATCAACAACAATAAATCTTACGCCGCAGTGCAATCCTGATCAATTTTCCAACAGTAAGTCGGTTTCAAATATTTGTTTTGTTACCAAACTCTTCTCTCTTCTATTTGTCATAAGTTGTTCAATCAACACACACAAAAGAGAGCTCTCTCTCTCTTGAGATCTTATTCATTTTCTTAAACAGTTTAGTAAGCTTGTCACAAAATGTCAGATATAGTTCCGTACGATCAGATATGACTCCGAGTTCAAAAATCTCTTACATTTAAGTGAGGTAAAGGCTTCTTTATGTTCCTCAAGCATTGCATCTTAGCATAGTTATGTAAATATATTATTTTTGACACTATCAGAAAACAGAGATTTCAACGAATATAACATCCACCGATTTCTTTTAAAAACGATGATATTTTGTTGTGAGAATTTTCGATGAAAAAAAGTATCCTTTTCGATTTTTAATCAAAATAAAAATATAGAAAATAAACAACGAATACCTATTCATTGTTGATACTTTGGCCAGACGGAAGAAATTCAGAGAGCAGCACCACTCGATAATCGACGATAACTGTCAACATAACCTTGCTTTTTAAGCAGCTTTGATGTGGTTTTTCGGTTCGGGCTCACCTTTGTACCTTTGTCACGATATTCGACCGATTGATCGACTGTTTCCGGGTCTTAAGCATAGATCCAAGACTCATCGCCAGTAATAATACGTTTCATGATATTCTGGTAGTCGGAAAGCACTGTTTCATAGACGTTACCCCGACGCTGGTTTTCGAAAAATTTTGTGATTTTTAAACCAATCGTGGCTTAACTTTTTTAGACCAAAATGATCTTTCAAAATGTTTTCACTTATCCTTCCGATATTCCAACGATGTCGGTAAGATCTCTGACTGTTAATCCTCGATTCTCAAGCACCAATTCCTTTGTTTTATTGACATGATGATTATCAGTTGATGTTTTTGATGAGCGTCCTAGACGTGGTTCATCGTCAACCCTCGAAAAAAATATTTGGACGAATAAGTTCTCGGGTTAAATTTACATTTAAAAGTCTTACTATTTTTTGCCCACAGTAGTATGTAAATATCTGTCGAGTATACTTCAAAAATATGCTCAGCGCTTAACTCAACATACCATCATAACTCAATACTAAGCAACTTCAAGCACTTTCCGCCTGCAAAAGTACTCCAATTGCATTTTCTTAAACGTCTTTGTAGCGACTCGGCAAATAAGAATTCATTTTCTTTTCGATTTCCCATTTTCCCTACAATTTCTACAGCGAAATCTTATTGCAAAAGTTAGCGAAGGTAAAAAAGCAGGAATATATTTTCCTTGTAGCAGCTTTGTGCTCCACCTTCAACTCCAGCTGTAACAAAGCTACAAAAAATATCTAGGTATGTAGCCGCTCCGATGGTGCGAGTAGATGTCCACTCACTCGAGTTGTCTTCGGTGGGTGTGCAAATGAAGTTTGACTTGCATATGTATCGCCTGTGCCTTTACCCTTGTCAAGGACTTTTGTAGTCGTTACTGTTACTTTATTTCTATGTTTTTTTTTTCGTTTTCTTTTTCTGCAAAAATTAAATAATACGTGTAATGAAAAGTTTTATTTTTTGCAACTTTTTACTCGCTTTGTCCACAATTTTTTCGCCTTTGTTCTGCTCGTTGCAGTCCCACTGCTCATTTCTTTTTCTTGCAGCTTTCTTTTCGCTGCAGTTTAGTTTCCTTTTAGACATTTCTTTAGCTTTATTTCTATACTTTTATTATCTTTTCTTTTACTTTTGCCCCACTTGCAACATATTTGCCGTCGTTGGTGGTGGTATGGATCGCTTCATTTGAATATAACCTTAGTCACTTGCCCATATGTATATAGCCATCAGTGTCTTATTCCTGCATAGATACATAAGTTTAGCTACATCTGTATATGTATAACTGTTTGTGTGTTTGGCCATATGTACATTACCACTTGCCACTAAGCATTCATTGCTCTTACCACTCCACTTTCTCATGTATTTGCTCGTACTTGCGCCTGCAATGCTGTTTGATTTCGTATTCAACCCTCTGGTGCCATTACTTATTTGTCCACCCTTATAAAATTTAAGTATATATATGTATGTATGTATATATTTAATTCTTTTTTTTGCAATTGCAGAAACTTGTGTAAGTCACACTCGTTAGTTTGATTATTATTCTACGGCATTTAGAACATTTAACTTTACGAATTTTTTTTCAGACAATTTTGTGTGGTTTTTTCGTTAATCATTCACCTTCTCGCTCAATTCAGTAAATTCAGTCAATTTGTTCATAGTTGTTGTTGTTTTTTCATGCTACTGTTTGTTGTAAGGAACTGAATCTATTAAAACTTTTTGGTCTATTGCGGCAAAAGTCAACCAAAGTGCACGTGTACCTATTTCCCTTAAGGCCAATTTAACGTTATTTCGACTTAATGACTCATAACACATTATTTTTTTCGATCTCCTAAGTTATCTCGACACTCATTAGGACACAGAAAGACTGCATTACTGAATATATTGTCGAAGGTTGTAGGTAAAATGTTTAACCTATGCTTCCAGGACTTAGTAATAGCTTACTCTTTTCAATTGAAGAAGCCGAAACCATGCCATGCCGTCGCTTTCTGCGAGCTCCTGATCTAATGAGTTGAAACTATGTGTCCGGAGATACCAAGAGTAGCCAGCTCCTTCTCCATCTGATCTCTTCAACGGAGTGAAGGTCTTTTTCTTCCTATGCTTCCACCGGCGAGTACTGAATCGGAACACCTTCAAAGCTGGAGTGTTCTCTTCCATCCGGACAACATGATCTAGCCAGTGAAGCTACATACTCACTGAACTATGTTAGTGTCGCCGTATTTCTCGTAGAATCCATCGTTCCATCGACTGCGGTACTCATCCTTGCCAATGCGGGAGGTCCATAAAGCTTCCTCAAAATGTTTCTCTCGAATACTCCCAAGGCCGACGTATCAGCTGATGGTATTGTCCATGCACTCGCACCATATAGCAGGACGAGGGAATGTAGATCTTGGTCTTTGTTCGTCGGGAGAGGACTTTACTTTTCAATTGTCTACTCAATCCAAAGTAGCACCTGTTGACAAGCGTGATTCTGCGCTGGATTTCAAGCCGCTACAGTTGCCAAAGCAAAAAAGCATAGTTGGTTGCCTTTTTTTTTTAATTTTGGCTAGCAAAAAAATGTTTACATCCGATTTTGGATTCATTTTACAAATTTTCAAAGCGATTGGTTGACCATTTTTCAAAAATTTCAAGTTCAAAAAAGTCGTTTTTAGAAAAACGCGTTTGAAAAAATCTCTCGGCCGGAGCCTCAAGAAAAACTACTGATTTTAATGACTTATAAACAAGAGAAAAAGTTTGGTTTTCATTGAAACTTTTGGTAAACTCGATTTTCGAACCGTCTCATCCTATTTCCACCCTCAATACAAACTAAAAGGAGCCAACACTATCCGCTTAATTCAAACTCTTGTAAAGCTGATTAGTCCTCATTTACTAAAAAGAAAGAATTATTTCGCTTTGCAAACTGCCTGTAATCAACATAGAAATTTACCCAAAACTACAGCCACTATGAAGTTCAAAAAACTTCGCTGCCATGAATCAACTCAAACCGATAAGAAACGCTGCTTTCGCCGCTAATGCTTGCAACTTGAGAGCAAAGTGGCAGCATGCTCAAAATAATGCGCAACATTTTTGAAGTTGATGCAAATACATGCTGCTTCGTAACAACTTTACCGACGCGCATAACGGTGCAGTTGTTTCTTATTATGCTTCTTCTACTTCTTATTTTTCTTCATAATAACAACGTTATCAAGATACACGGCACAATGAAAGGCACCGACAACAAACTCGCCGTGAATCAATTTGTGTAAAGCAGCAAGCAGAAGATGCAGTTGTGTGAATTACTTTGGAGCAGAAATGGAAAGGATGTTGCCATTGGTGTAAGCAAAACTGAAGTGCGCACAGGCAAACACAAATAAAAGTGACGCGCGGAGAATGAACTAACACGGCCACGGCAACGGCAACTTGCGCTATTGGCAATGACAGCGACAGCAAGGAGAGTGTAGCATTTACTATATACTAAAGTATATACAGCTTTTATATACTATACATGCGGATACTTATATACTATAGCTGCTTATGCATGTCCTTGCACACTTTACAATAATCAGTTGTTTGCCACCGAAAAGTTGCCGCCTTACGCCACGCAGCCAGCATAGGAATGTGGCACGTACGAGCTTCGCACTCAAGCATAAACTTGATGCTTTCGCTGTTTGCTGATTATGCAATGGAAAAAGTTTGACTCCCAAGTCCTTCGAAGTGAAAGAAAATAACGGAGATAAGCATGCAAAAGATGCCAGCAATGATAGTGAAGCGCTGCTGGCACAGTAACTGAAATCGAGGTTTCCGCTTCTATGCATCCTTGCAGCCAAATGTGTTCCTGCAGTTGTTTTTGTTATTGTTGTCCGTTGTTGATGCAATTGTAACGTGTTGCCGAAAGAGCTCATTATTTATTGCACGGGCTTTTGTGAATGTAGCTGTGTGTTTTATTTATTTTTTTTGTTAAGTATAATGTGAGGTGTAGTTGGACTGAGTGATCAAAATAAAGTTTTTGTATGGACAACTTTTTTATCAGCTGAGATATCGCCACGTAATTTTGCCTGGATTTTTAATTCAAGGCAAGAGCTTAATCTGCGAAAAAATTATTCAGATCGAAACACTATAGTATATGTCTGCCATACAAACTGACCGATCTAAATCTAGTTATTGTATGGAACATTTTTTTATTTCACAAGATATCTTCACGAAATTTGGCATGGAGTATAGTGAAAAGCAACGCTATAATATCTGAATAAATTATTTAGATCGGACTACTGTAGCATATAGCTGTCATACAACCAAACCGATCTTAATCAAGTTATTGTATGGAAACTTTTTTAAATGTAGTCTTTCCTAACCTCATCTAGCAATCAGTATGAATAATTCGAAAATTTTAGGCTCATTTGCAACACTCTTTATCTATGAAACTATGAAATCTGCTATTTTCATGAATTATATTGTAATATTATATAAAATTTCATCTAGAACAATTTGCAGCAGTCTACATAAAAATGTACATAAAGATGTAACATCCACTTGCGGCACGCACCTGCGAATCAGATTTTTATTATGTCTTCAATTAATTACTTATAAAACCACTCACCTGAAATTTCACTGAATTAGCTTTCCTGGAAATACATTCTCCAGTTTTGATAGCACAAGTTTTCTCAATAAGCACTAATTCCGCTCTCACAACACTTTTCGCACCCGCTCTTTGCCTAACAATATTGCTGAGCCACTTATTTGCCCGCAAGATAACGCCCGTTTACAATTTTCAATAACTTTTTAAAGAAAACACACTCTTAAAACGTTATAATTAAGAAAATCCTGCATTTACTAAATTTTGAAAAAGAAATTAACACTTTTTAGAAACTATTGCAAATTTTACAAACAGCTATTCAATTGCGCCAACGGAAACTGACAGCTGTAGGTGGAAACAAACAAGTGCGTCAACTGCGCAGAGCTGCATTTAGTTTAAAGAATTTTAAAATAACTAATATAATTTTGTATAATTATTTTTTATTAAACATATTTAATTTTTTCAAAATGTTTTTTTTTATAAATTATGCATTAATATTATTAACAGACGCATCCCCTATACACTCAGCTGATATCAACGATATCACATTCAGTAACAAACTATAACTTTGTTTGAGTTCTGAAATATTTACATAAACTAAAATAATAAGCTATTTAAAACTTAAGCCTTTAATTGTTTAAAAAACATCTTTCGGTTAACCATCCGGTTAGTCATCCTGTTAGTCATCCGGTTACCTTGGCACAAACACACACAAATACATTTTAAATTTTCTGTTATTGATTTTGTTGCTTAAATTAGCTGTATTTTGTAAAAACTAACTTTCTTAATTAAAGCTCTAAAAACATTTTTGAAAATTATTTTTAAATTTAATAGAATTTTTTTAGCTCCCTTATTTAGTTTTTTAGTAAAGCTATTTGACACTTAAAAAATATTTTGAAAATTTATTAAACTTTTTTTGTAATATCTTTACTTTTTTTTTACTAAATTTTTTTTTTACTTTTTGAAAATATATTTTTAAATTTTTCTTGAATTTTTTTATTTTAAACATTCCGCCTTTATTAAAATGCTTCAATAAAACTTAAGAAATAAAAGTAAGATATAATTTATTATATATTAACTAATATAAATGTTTACCAACTCTTTTCAAATTATTTTATCACAAATTTTATTTTAGCAGAAACACCCTATTCTAATTTATTCTAATATTAATATGAGCCTAAGCCGGCAACTCTTTGTCATGTCAAGTTTCCGCCGCCAGTTGAATAGTTCCGATCAAAATTCACGACGCGAGTGTAAAATTTATGAAAAAGTGCAATGTTATCGTTAAAAGTCTGAAAAGTAAAGTTTTTCAGTTAGTTTATTGTATATGTGTATTTTTTCATTAAAATAAAAACAAAACAAGTTATCGTTCAGTGTTTCCAATAGTGTGTGTTTGCCAAAGAAAGTACTTAGTGAGCAATCGCCGTCGGCTTCGTAAAGTGTTTAATATACGAGTATGAGAACGTGTGCGTGAAATATGAGCGCATTTAAGTGCAAATCTTTTAAAAAGTGCAAATATTTCAGGGTCTATTGCTTTGGGTACCACAATTTTAAGAGGTGAGCGCATTTAAATAAACAAATTAATACATTTAATTGAAATTATCGCATTCGTTCTAGATGTCTGTGTGAGTTGCATGAGACAGCAAGCTAGCGAAACGCTACTTTGCTTTTGTTTTTGTGCAAAATTTAATAGCCGCGCCACCTGTGTGCCCTTAGCTAGAACTTCCGGTCAACTAATAGGCGATAGTGGGCGGTCCTTAGTGCAAGGTGTCACATTAGTTAGAATGATTTCTTTAATTCATCGATATGATGCAGTTATTGAAGTTGCATCCTTTATGTGTGTGATTGAAGGTTATATTAGAGCATATTTATCCGATGACATTTTCAATATAGAGCGTTTTGGAACGCTTTTTTGTTAGAGTAATAAATCGCAGTGCAAAAAAAGAAATTTATGCCCTTAGAACATAGTTCTATAATAATATACATCTACATATGTACTTCTAAATCAAAATTTATTGTATATGCCACAATACCATAGGTCGCGGTGCGATCCTCATTTATTTATCTAAAATCAAAATATATAATCATATAAACAAATCATTCAAGGAAAACTGATTCAGCTATCTGGGCTGGGATGATAAAAACTTTTTCGGCGAAAAATAACGGTTATTGGAAAAAAATATAACACTTATCTCGTGAATTTAGCGGTTACGTCCATCTAGAGTTATACTAAATGCTTAATTTTGGCAATGTATTGCTGCAGCAAAAAAAAGAACTATTAATTCTCTCTTACATACTTTATTTGACTTGGTTTTGAAGGTATAAAAGCATTTTTGAAACCAAATACCGACTATGTCACTTTCATCCTTTTCAAGAGAGCTCTCGCTCTTCTTTATTCCTGTGAAACTCGCACGTAGAGTTTATTATCTGAAGCAAAATAATGACAAACATACAAAAAATGGTTAAATTTTCGACAAAAATATAAGCAGTAAATTATCTCAAAAACAATAACAAAAAATTTACTAGATAATGTTGATAATGTAATAGAAGCGATATGTGCTGTAGGTTCCCACAACCATCATGCTTTGAAGCTAACTAAACCAAATGCTTCGAGATAAGATTAGGTTAGGTTAGGTTAGGATACATTTTTTCAGTATTCTATCAATTGAATTATATTTTTAATACACTAAAATTTAATTTAAGCCTAAAAGAAGTCGATGTTTTGAAAATCCCACTCTAAAACTGGCTCTTTAAGTAAAATTGTTTTTTTTTTTTTAATATAATTATATTATTTTATTTTTACCATAATTGTAAAAATTTTTTATTATACTCGAAGTGACGGAAATTGTTTGAAATTCGAATCAAATTAATATGTGTGCCCCTTTCCTACAGCAAACGGAAAACATCTAAATTTTTAATGCATAAACATATCGTGCCGCATATTCAACTCAATTAGTTATTAGGTTAGGTTCAGCACCCTTAGTAAAATTCTTCCTTCTCCTCACACGCTAAATTTTAACTTTAATTCTGCCAACTTCAATGTGCGCAAAATTTTTCGCCACAAAAAAGAGTGTGCCAATTTCTCCTTTTTCAACTACGTCCTGCTTTTGCACAGCACACATACAAGTGCATACAAATATATATGAAATATAGATATATATACTGCATATACGCAAAGTACGTTGCCAATGCCTGCATAGGGGCGAAGTGAGGGTGGTATTTGCCTGCAATAACCACTCGAACACCAGCTGCAACTTGCCACCGCTGGGAGTGCAACTCGGATTCTGCCATTTACTCGTACTACGGTAAACAAGCTATGTGCTACACCCACCAACTTTCCACAAACTTTTCATGCGCTCTTTCACTTTCATATTCTGCATATTGCATGCGGCATGCGGGCGCTCTGCTGCTGAAACTTCATTTTTGTGCTGCTGCTGCTTCTACTTTTTGGTCTTCATTTTTTTTTTTTGCTTTTATTCTTGTCACTTTACTTTGTATACTTTTGCTTTTTGCAGTTTGCTGCATTTCAACATTTTTTTCTTAGTTTTTTTGTAGCTATCTTACTTCTTTTACACCAACATGCTGTTGTATGTGCTTGTGTACTCGTGTCTTCTGCTTTTATTTTGCATTCCACTTTATCCTTTTTTGTGGAACAAAGCATTTTTTTGTGTTGGTAGGTCAATGCACGTACAAAAGCCACTTTTCAAGTTAACTTTGGCTTTTTCTCCACATTTTGTTTTCCTTACTCGCTGCAGTTTTTGTTTGTTGTGTTCTTGTTTTTGCTATATTTTACTAAAGGGAAAAGTGTAAAATAAGAAGTGCATACATAGCAACGAGCAAAAATCATGCCAAAGGATAGAGAGCGCGCGCATTTGAATAGAAAGGAGTTTCAATTGTATGACGCGCTGCTCAAATTAACAAAATGTAGTGAAGCGTTGCCGGCATGGCTGTCGAAGCAAAAAAAAAAACACACAAGTCGCTTGTAGTACGTGCGGAACGAAGCGCAGGCACAAAGTGCGCGTAAATTCTGAAATGTGCGCGCGTAGAGGTCGCAGGATGTAGCGAGTGGCGTTGAGGATGAGCCACGGTGCAGTGCAACTGCGGTGCCTGACGTTTGCAACAGCGGTGCTCACATATATTTGTGTGTATGCAACTATGCAACATTTGGCATGCCACAAAAGCAACATGCACTTTCAGGGCTTCCAGCAACTGCCAAGCTTTGTAATTGGCGTTCGAGCTGTGCCAGGATAGCGCTCGAGTTCGGTTTGTGCGCGGCACACACATACACAAACACACCTATACAGCTTCGCATATATTTGTCTTACTCGAAAGTTTAAATAAAATTTCATTAGTTTGAGTGTGCGCTTCAAATTGTGGCGTGTTTTGGTGGTTAGAGTCGTTGGGGGGGGCAGTATGTTTGCAAATGCAAGGATAATAGTTGGCAGAAGTTTGACATTGCTGCACATGAAGATGACTTTGCTGCGCAAATGCTCCGTTGTAGCTGCATTAATTTAATACGCTCGCATTGGCGCGTCCGCGTGTAATTTCGCATAAATTAAAGCAAACTTTTTTCACTTTTCTTTTATTTAATTTTTTTTTGCTCCACACTTATCCTTAGCCAAAGTGCGCTTTGTAGTCGTACATGTGTATTTGCGTTTTCTTTTGTAGCATAATGCCGTGGTGTGGCTTTCGCGAGATAACTGTATTTGCATCAAATCGTGTAGTTGGTTGCCGTTTGAGTTGGAAATAGGAAGTTAAGCATGGCTTTAAGCAGTTTGTGCGAGCTCACATTGTTGCTGAGGCTTAAGTGGCAAGGGAAAATGTGTCTGAATTTCGCCAGAAAGAATCTGTTGCAAATTTTAATTATTTTTTGCTCTTTGTACTGGATTTAACATGTTTCACGCGGCTTTATAATGGAAAAATGAATGTAATATTTTTTATGTTTCAAAATATATTTGATTCCTCTCAACTTGCAACATAACTGATTGAGCTTATATTTTCATTTAAAGTGTAGTTTTTGTTGTCGTCCTCACAAAAAAGGCTGAGAGACCTCATAGCTCTTTATAAGAAGTTTCTTGAAAGTAATTTCTTTTCATTTAAATAGTTAAAGGTTTGGCATTATCTTTTAAGCCTTTAGTAGAGGTAGTTTGGTCCAAAAACTACATGTCGAAAATTAATTTATTCAATTTAAAAAGCATTTTCCAATGGTCACAGATTTCTTTCGTTTGATTTTACTTGTTTAGTTAATTTTCTCTCTTGTTTTTAGGAAATACTTCTTTATTTTGCAAATAGATCTCAACTTCTAGCCTCCTAAAATGGTTTTAAGGAGAATTCTAGACTATAGAGAAATTTTTAAATCTTTAATTTTTTTTTTTCAAATTAAAAAGAAAGTAATTCTTTAGAAAGAAAATAAAAAAAAATTGAATTGGTATTCTAGGCACTAGAAAAAAGTTTTTAAATTTTTTTTCGAATTAGAAACAAACTTTTCAATTAAAAAAATAATTTTTGGAATTAGAAAAAAAATGTAAAATTAAAAAAAAACATTTAAAAAAAATATTCTAGACACTAGAGAAAAATTTTTAAATTTTTTTTCGAATTAGACACAAAATTTTCAACTTTTTAAGAAAAAAATAATAATTTTTGGAATTAGAACAAAAATGTAAAATTAAAAAAAAAAACATTTTATTATAAAAAAATTTAAAATTTTTAGGAAAATAATTAAATTTTTGACTTTTTAAATTTTTGATTTTTTTGTTTTCAAAGTTTAACTTTTTTTTCGATACTGGGGACCTATTCTGTAACTCGATTCAAAAAAAATTTACTCGAATTCTGATTTTGTATATTCTGTATCTCGATTTTCGGATTTTCAAGCCAATTTTCTGATAAAATATTCGATAGCTTTTGAGTTGTAGAAAGCAAAAACGAAAATTGTACGTATTTATTCTGGCACAGGGTGGTACATCTATCGCATAATTATAAATTAGATCCGAATTTCGAATAGAATACATTTTCGAATCGAGTTACGATCTCAGGTTCCACTGAACCGTTTAACCTGAAAATTTTTTAGAGTCCTCTTCATGGTCTTGTCTATGCTGGCACTAGCCATATAACCAAGTATAAATTTTTACATTTTTTTTTAATTCGAGACCGTCAAAAAAATGTGATAAACATTTTTTTATTCGCTTTTTTTTGTGAAAATTTTTTTCGACTTTTTCGTAGTTCCGAACATTTCGACTTTATTCTAGATTAATAACTTCTTTTTTTTGGTTTCGGTTTTTTAATAATATTTTTTGTTATATTTTTTATGAAAAAGGTATTTTCGAATTTTTATGAATAAGAACATTTAGAGAATTTACTGTTCTCAAAAAGAGGTCTGAGGTATAATGTTGTCGACTTCAAAATAGTCCCCACTCGATATTTTGCAGTTATGCCAGTGCTTGTTCCAATCGTTGAAACTCTTCTCGAACTCGAACTTGTAAAACGACGAACCTTTAAGGCTCTCTTTATGGCGGCTAAAGCATCGTTACAGTATGTTTTTGGTCGAGAACTGAAGAACAAGGAACGAAAATATTGTCATTTTACTCTCACTGAGGAATAAATATTATTTAAAAAGTTTTGGTAAATGGAATTTTGACCCAAAAATAACAATTAAGTGACAAAACATTTAATTTTGCTCTGTCCGACTTATTAATTATGAAGAAGTTGACATTGGCTATTGGAAAAGTAGATTTTAAAAATGTGGGTAATGCAACAAAGCGCAAATATATGGAAATGTGGCACCCTTGCAAAACCAACCATAAAATCTAAAATATACCACAAAAATTTATTATATTTTCTGTAAGTTCAAAGCAGTAAACCATTGAAATTTATTCGCATCCGCGATTAACGATAATTTCGCGAACAATGCAACTAGAAAAATTAATGTTCAAGCACACGCTCCTCTATGCCACATGACACATGCGCTGCATATTTATTTCTATGTCACTAACTTCCTATTCTATTTAATTCTTGCAATCAGTTTTGGCATTATTGACGCCTACCATTGATGGACTGTCATTAAGATAAATTTTCACTTGCATGAGCGGGCTGCCGCTACTAAATGGTGGTGTGTGGCATATTTTATGGAATGGGTGTATGCGTGCAACATATGTATGAGGTGACATTGGCATTGTGACATCCTTTTGTGGCATATAATGCGGCTGCGTAAGCATGTTTTGTGAATTTCTTCTGTTTTGCTGTCATTTGCTTTCAATTTCCAATAGGCAGTTGTAAGTGTTAGGGAGTACTTCTGTAAAAATTTTCGTATAGCATAAAAACTAATATAATTTATTGCTATTTTTACAATTGTTTTCATGTATTTCTTGTTATAAAAGTTATGTATAAAATTTGTGAATGAATGAATTTCTTTCAAAAAATTGTAAATATTAACGACGCAATATAGTACCGCCATTTTTGAGTAATCGTTGTTAAATTTTGCACATATTCTTCTCTCCCCAAGTAGCTGCTCATTTGTCCGTATTGCTAATATCGGAGCACTATAGCGTATAGCTGCCATACAAACTGACCAATCAAAATTATGTCCTTGTATGGAAAACTTTTTTAGTTTACAAGTTATTTTCACAAAATTTGACACCTGTTATTTTTCAAGGCAACGCTATAATATCTGAAGATATTACTCAGATCGGACTGCTATAGTACATAGCTGCCATACAAAGTGGCAGATCAAAATCATGCTCTTGTATGAAATGCGCCAAAGCCTTTGGTTACGAGAAAAAAAAAATTTTTTTTGCAGTTGAATGCACATATAGAACCTTATCTCCACTCATCTAGTCTAGTCTTCTATACAAATAATTGCTACATACTTATATTACCATACATAAATAAGTATGTAATTTAATTCTGGTCCTTACAAAAGCTGCGTGTATTTATCGTTCATCTATGCATATGTATATACATACATACATACATACATACATACATACATACATACATACATACATACACACATATGTACATACATACATCTACACGCATAAATACATACATCTACACACATGCTTAGGTAGTTAGCAAACGCACTTTTCTCTATTGCAAAAATTCGCATTCACTTCAACTCGGTCACAACAACAACAACAGTTACAACCTCACGCACTTTACATGCATACAAAATGGGGGTTGCAAATAAATTGCTTTTAATTTGATTTCAACTCAATTAAATCTACGAAATGGAATTTCAAATTAAATTTTTTTCCTTCATTCTTCACTCTTCACTTCGAGCAGTGGATTTCTTTTACGAAATACTTTCACAAACACACACTTTTTAATTCTCCACTATGTACGTGTATATGTATGTATGCATTTGTAATTATTCTTTTCGTTTGCTATAAATTTTTTGCTATTGCATCCTTCCCATTGCATTCATACATACATACAAACAACTATCTCGTGGATTTTGCTTGTTCGGTGTGCGTTTAGTGCAAAGGGTGCTTACGCTTTTGTAGCGCACTTTGTGTATATGTGTGTGTGCAAAAATTGCTACAGATGCGCTCAGCAAAATTCCGAATTGACTTGATTAAATTTTTATTTATATTTATGGTATTTATTTACTTTTTTCTGCCACATTTTCATCTATGAGTGCGTTTAATTTAGTTACGTTCCTAATTGCTGTTAAAGTTGAAGGAGGAAGTCGTGGGTTCAATAATTTTAGAGCGGGGTTTTTTTCTAGTTTTAATCACATAATTCTTAATGAATAAACCAAATTTCTTAAAGCCGTGGAGTAGTCATTAGAAATCTCAACAAAATATTTCTCCACATTAGTTAGTTATTTGATCAATTATTATTCTTTATATGTACATATATACAATAACAAATAGATCACTCCATTCTCCTTCCCACATAGCATAAAATATAGACAATGAGATGAGAGAACATCGAACTTTTCACAAACCCGTCGAATAGTTTCGAAGCCTATTCAATTCCAAAAAATAACTAATCTCAAATCTTTATGTTTATTATGTATGAATTTTTAAATAGCAGCATAGATGACATGTGATCAAATTTGACCCGGACTGAAAAGAAACTACATATTCATGCATTATAGATAAAAAAAAAATAAAATACAGCACACATAACATGTGATCAAATTTGATCCGGACTGAGAAAAAACTACATATTCATGCATTATAAATAAAAAAAAATTTCAAATACAGCGCTCATAACATGTGATCAAATTTGTCCCGGACTGGAAAGAAACTACATACTCACGCATTTTCAGACAAATCTTTATTATATTATTGTACACTAGCACTTAATTTTCATTGTAGTTCCAAAAAAACGAAATAAGGGCCGATGTTGTCACCATGCCACAATCTGCAACTAATGGTGAATTTTTGGGAATGCAATACCGTTTCCTGAACCACACGAAGACTTGTTTCAACCGAATACCGACAATTTTGTATGTTGATGAAGCCATTAAGTCAGAAATGGGCCTCAACTGAGGTGATAATTTTTCGATTAAAGAGAATTTGTGAATTTGTGGCTGCCACGGGGTGTCAAAATCACGTTATCCCTATTGGTAGATAATAATATATTGTATATTAAAAGAAACTAGAATTGGTCTTATTTAACATATAGCCAGAAGTCCAACGGAGCTAAATCTGGCGAATACGATGGTTGCGACACGATTTTGGTTGAAAATTGGGCGAACAGCTTGCATAGAATCAATGCAGTATGCCACGTTGCAAAATTGTGGTACAAAACCCAAGAGCTGTTGGCTCATAATTCCAGTTTTTTTTGCGAATAGCTTCCAGCAATCGACGCATAACTCTGAAAGAGTATTTGTTGCTGACAGTTTTGTCCGTCAGTAGAAACTCAGAGTGCAGTACACCTCGACAGGTGAAGAAAACTATCAACATAACCTTGATTTTTGACTTGCTTTGACGTGATTTTTTCGGCTTCGGCTCACCTTTGCCACGTTATTCGGCTGATTGATCATCTGCTTCCAGGTCGTAAGCATAGATCCAAGACTCAGTAAGCCAGTAATAATACGTTTCAGGATGATTAATGTGATTAATCTGAAAATTCTGAAATCATATTTACAACAAAACTTAAGATAAATAGTCTAATTAACTTCATCGGACTGAGGCTACTTAAACATATGGTCACAGTTATATTTCCGGTCAATTTTTAACCCTTCAAAGTGTGTCAGAGCACAAATGAAATGAAAGCTTCAATAAAAAGTAAACCACCGGTATTTAGCGGCTTTAATTAGGAAATTCCAAAATCTATTTGATCGCAAACCCCCCTCTAACGCTACCGTACACAAACAACAAACAATTAAATTTTAAAGGACATAAAAGGACATGGCAGTGGATTGCGGTTGAACCCTTTTTGTTGTCATACAAAATTACACAAATACAAACACAACAAAATGTATGTACGCAAGTCGCCTGCCTCGATGAGCAACAGTTGAACTTGACCTTGAGTTTGCTGAAGAGCTTTTTACACGCAAACAAAAGCACACATTTACAAGTGGCACAAACAGACATACAAACAAATATATTTGTGGTGTTGCACTGTACCTACGACAAAAACATTTTGTTACAACCAATTTCACTGTGACTAATAGGAAAATACGGATAAATACGCGCCAACTCACAAACACACATACATACACAGACACTTAAGTAGAGGGTATTAAACAAAGCATCGAAATGCTCACAAGTCGAACACAAGAGAAATTGGGCTGCCTGCCACACAGACTCCCTCTTAGTTGACATTGAAATCGTGAGGAAAATGTTGATTAGGGCGCTTGTGACGAGCAATGACGATGAGTCTAACTGGGCGCAAACGCACACACGCACACATGTTGGCAGAAAATTGTGAATCGCATGCGAAGAAGTACACGATAGGTACGCATGAAGTGCCCCAAAACGCAAACAGGAACTCACCCTTAAATGTGGAAAACATAGAAATGCTGCGGGTTTAGGGTGGAAAATGCACACACAACACATACACGCACACACACATATGTGCAGTTAGTTATATAGACTCGAGCATGAAATGAATGATTTCATTACAACCATTGGCTGCAAGAGGCCAGAGACAAAGCGCGCGGGAAACCACATGAAAATTGACAAAATTTACGATTACGAGCAGGCGGGCAAGCGTCTAACTGCTGCGCTCGCTCAGAACTCCTGCCATAAGCGGATATGAATCATAAATGAGGAAATACCCTGTGACGCATTTGCTAAGCTTCGCGTGGGTGGGTTTCGTATACACACGTATGTGTGTGTGCGTGACGCGCGAAATTCGACGAATGTACGCGACTATGCGTGTGATTCTTTGGAAAATCATAAAGTTTATGCATTTTACATATTTCAAGGACATCAGCTAATAAATTTGAGTCAACAAAAGTACGCGCATAAAAGTTTGAGACACTTCGCTACTGGAAAATTATGGCATACGGACGGTATGTGTGTTGCAGTTAATGAGGGCTACGCATTAAACGATTTATTTTGGGTGCAAGCACGTATGCATAATCTCTTAAATGTTCAGAAATTGTGGCTGCGTAGCAGAGTGTGTGTGTGCAGTTCGAGGGTACCACCAGTAAGGCAAATTAACGCTTGAATTGCTTAAGCAACCCACACGACTGCAGACACTTGCAACACAAACAAAAACGAACAGTTTCCCCTTATGTTGCAAGTGCATGCAATGCGTTTAGCAAGTGCACCCCAAGCTTTTTACGCTTAATTCAACATAATTTTAATCTATGCTAACCTTGAAGTGGAATTTTTCTAGTAAACGCACATATTTAAGGTGGGTAATTTGGGTTAAGCGGTCTGAAAATGGATTTTTTTTATTAAAAAATTGTTAGTAAAACTATTGAAAGCTGATAAAAAGTTACAAAATCATTGGCAAGTGCATTTCTTATATTATGAAAGGCTGTAAAGCAACTTTATATTGATTTTGATGGGACAGTTTGTATGGCAGCTATATGCTATAGTGATCCGATCTAAACAATTTCTTTGGAGATGACATCGATGCCTTGGATAATATTCTGGGCCAAATTTCATGAAGATATCTTGTCAAACAAAAAAGTTTTTCATACAAGAACTGTAGTTTGGTCGGCCACTTTGTATGGCAGCTATATGCTATAGTGGTCCGATTTGAAAAATTTTTACAGTTATTATAGCATTGTCTTAGATAATAATTCATACCAAATTTTGTAGAGATATCTTGTTAAACAAAAAACTTTTCCATACAAAGACTTGGTTGGGACCGGTCAGTTTTTATGACAGCTATATGCTATATTGATCCGATCAGAAAAATTTCTTAAAATATTATGGCATTGTCTTAGATAATATCCATACAAGTACTTGGTTTGGATCGATTAGTTTGTATGACAGTATAAGATCAGTTTCTTTAATTGTCTTAAAAAAAAACTTTTCCATACAAGGACTTAGTTTGGATCGGTCAGTTTGTATGACAGCTTTATGCTATAATAATCCGATTTGGACAATTTCTTTGGAGATTATACCGATGCCTTGGATAATATTCTCTGCAAAATTTCGGGAAGATATCTTGTTAAACAAAAAAGTTTTCCATACAAAGACTTGGTTTGGACCGGTCAGTTTGTATGACAGCCATATGCTATATTGATCCGATCAGTACAAATTCTTCGGTGATTGTAGCATTGTCTTAGATAGAAACATTTGACAAATTTTGTGAAAATATCTCACCAAATAAAGAAGTTTTCCATACAAAGACTTAATTTGGATCGGTCAGTTTATATGACAGCCATATACTATAGTGATCCTATATAGTCAGTTTTGACAAATAAGCAGCTTCTTCAAGAGAAAAAGATATGTGCAAAGTCTCAGACCGTTAGTTCAAAAACTGAATTTAAAATTTTTAATTTTAGGTCTGTTAATAAGCTGCAATGAGGTCGCTAATATTTTCGATGTTTTTGAAAAAAGTTCTATCGAAATTTTTTAGGTTATAATTAAATATATGTATAAAATATTCTCAAAGTTTCAAAAAATTACAAATTTTCTTATATTACAAAAACATTTCCTGAAAATCATTAAGAAAACGCGATCCTAACCTCACTTCCTTTTAAAATGCGATTTTACATTGTATTTGCCACAAGTTGCAACGCGCACTAAATGATAAAATAATGCGTGTGACAGTTAAAATGTCATTCGAAGCCACCCCGTATTTAATTTGATGTAAACACTTTCCCTGCACTCGGGTTTAATTGTGCCGAAATGTCAGTCGTAAAGCGCCAGCCAGCGGTTTAATCCGCTTTTCATTGATGCCACACCGTTGACGCGCAAAAAATATCAAAACACAGCAACAACACAGCATGTAGAGACAACAACACGGCATGTAAAGAATAAGACAAAATAAAAATTAGCAGGGGTAACACTTTTTTTTGCCTTAAACTCTTTTGCAATTTGCGCTCGTTAGTGACTAGTTAAGCAGCAGTGCGTTACTTGTGTTTTCGGCGGCACTCGAAAATGTGTGCAAATCATTCATTTGGAAATGCTCAAACAGTCAACAAACAAACAGTCCGGTAAGCGCCCCTCAGCGACTGACAACCAACCAACCAGGCAGGCAGGCAAGCAACCAAGTAGGCCAGCCAGCCAGCCAGCCAGCAGCCCACCAGCCCTCCAACCCAACCGGCAGCGCGCAGCAAGCGAGCAACCTACACGCGATGCTTGTGTGGGTGGCTTATAATGTACGTGCCACAAATCGAGGTCAAGGACACCCACTTGGCTATTCATGTGCACACTTGCAATTGTAATTGTAAAAAAACACAGCATAAACACACACACACACATAAGGGGAAAAATGAGCAGGGTTTTCTTTTCAATTATTTGATTTCTCTGCTACTAATTGCACTGATGCAGCTGAAATTGTGAGGGAAATTTTGAAAGAGTTGTTTTCTGCTTATTTTGGTGGATATGACGGGCGCAGCGGTGGTTGATTTTGTTGCAATATTACTGGAAATATTACATTTTAATTATTTTTAGCATTTATGGTAATGACTGCTCAGCATTATTTGCTGCTTCATTACGTTAATTGTTTTGGGTTGCTAGGACGCTCAATCGATACATAATACAATATTAATCTTAAAGGTACTATGTACATACATATATATCTTTAATAGATACAAGTATGAAGATGTTGTGCTGAATTTGCCCGAAAATGGGGTTAATTTTTCAGGCAAATGAAGGGTAAGGTGGTTAAAGATACAGCTGAAAAAATGAAGGTCTAAAACTGGGTTTAAATTTGGGTTTGAAATGGAACAACTTCTGTATAAATTTTAGCTATTCAGTGAGTTTAGTACACGGTTGCGAATTTTTGAATAAAAAATTTTGGATTAAATATTAAATTTTCAGGTCTTCGAGGTTTTCCTCTTCCCCATTAGGTCAGTTATCTATAGCTTTTTGGTTTTTATATTATGTATTCATATTAATCATAAGAGGCTCCGGTTCTAGCCAAACCGTGCAGCTTCTCGTACTGTAGCTATCACTATGGGAGTCAGCATTAGAGAGATGGTATCTTTTTTAGTATTGCATACTTCCAATATCTATAGTTCCCAGGGCTTCTTAATGAAGACGTCAACTGCAAAAGGGGTATTTTGTTTCCTAGCCTCAGTACTAGAATGATATGCGAGTGAAAATATTTAGACATGAAACATTTCGATCTTCAGAGAGAGTATCTTTAAAAACCTTTGTGCTTGTATGCATCTATACGAGTGGTACAAAGCCTTCAAAGACGATTGAGAGATCGTTGCCTTGTTCTAGTCGACCGACTCTTCATCTGATGAAAATATTAAAAAAATGAAGGATGTGGTGATTGAAAGGTGTCAGTCAAGTTTTAGAGAGATGGCAAAAGAGCTCGAAATCAGTCACGCGTCCGCTTGAATGGTATTGGTGGATATTTTGGGTATGAAAGGCGACTCGCCCCGATAAAGCTTATTTTTTCCCCCCAAAAAAAGTACGATTGTGACCAAATTTAAAGCCAAAAACGCAATAAATTGCATTTATTATTTACCAGATTTGGCCCCGTATGATTTTTTCTTTTTCCCCAAACTAAAATTACCGCTACGTGGAATCCGTTTTCAGTCGATCGTAGAGATAAAACGAAATCCGCTGAAGGAGCTGAAGGCATCCCAAAAATTGACTAAATGGTTAGATCATCGAAAAACAGCTTTTGAGCAGATAATATACGGATCAAGAAGCGTCGAAAATGTCAAATTAACAAAATTCCTTCAATTTTACAAAATAATAGTATTCCTTCCTGCCACTAAATGACTCATAAAGCAACAAAAAGTTATAAGAAACTGAAGGCAAGCGAATAACCAGAAGCAAGTCTAGCATAAGAAAGCAGAAACTGAAAAAATTGAAGCAATAAGAGAATGAAAGTGAAATGAAGAATTATCTGCGAAAGTACATATGTAAACATATACATATAGATATATAATATAAATGCATGTTTACATATATATGTACATATGTACAATTATAAGCTGTCTTGTATAACCGACTTGGCAAGCTGCCTAAAAACCTGACACCTCAGCGCCAGCAGCGGTTTGTTCCTGTTTCGGTTTAATATCCACATAAATCGGCTTTGAAATAATTACTGGTTGTATATGTATATTTATATATTTTCAAATACTAACTTTTGTTTTCAAAATCGATTTAAAAGAAAGAAATTATTAACAAACGGGACTATTATACACTGCAGCAACAGGTTGCAAGAGTATAAAAACATGGACCTATTTATGAAAAATCTAAAATATTGCAAAGGTAAAATTATGTTCCGTTTTTGTTGTGATGTCATTGACAAAAACAAAAAATAGTTAAACTTCGGTGACACCGAAACTATAATATCTTTCGCTGGTGCACTTATTGCAGCAAAAGAGGGTATAAAAATATATTCATATTAATTTTATTATAGTAGTTCGATCAGAAAAATTTCTTCAAATACTGTAGAGCTATCTTGAATAATAATCTATGCTGAATTTTATGAAGCAAATCTCGTAAAATGAAAAAGTTTTCCATATAAGGACTTGTGTTTGATCAGTCAGTTTGTATGGCAGCTATATGCTATAGTGATCCAATCTGAACAATTTGTTTGTAGGTTATAGCGTTGCTCAAGACAATAATTTTGCTAAATTTTCGTAAAGACATCTTGCCAAATAAAACAGTTTTCCTTACAAGAACTCGTTTTTGAGCGGTCAGTTTGTATGGCAGCTATATGCTATAGTGGTCCGATTTTGGCGGTTTCGACAAATGAGCAGCTTCTTGAGGAGAGAAAGACATGTGCAAAATTTCATTTGGATATCTCAAAATTTAGTGGACCATATCCCGTATATACAGATGGACAAGCGCCCAGACAGGCATGGCTAGTCGACTCAGTACATCATTTATATTTTTTTTTTATTGATATAAATATTGTATAGGGTCTCCAACGTTTCCTTCTGGGTGTTACAAACGAAAAATATTTTTTTTTTTTCAAAATCGTAGACTTGTCTAACACCAAAATGTTTACTATGTAAAGATTTTCTCTAAGTCCTTGGCAAAATTTTATAAGCTCCCAGCTACTAAGTTAAAAATTTGCTACATACTTACGTATAAACTTACATAGCTTTACATATGCATAAATATGTGTTCCATTATGTTCAATCATTCATCAAAGCTTCCCTAAAATCCAAACAAATACACATGTCCTATACACACATACATATAAATATGTCTGTATAAACTCACATAAACTTTTTATTGCCTACACTTTGTGTCTGACGAAATTTTATACGCACACATGCTTTCATTTACCCACAAAGAAGCATCACTGCTAAGGGCTTTGCATGCGTAACTGGACCCTTCGCTGTGCGCTCATTTCGCCTTCGCCGGCTGCGGTCGTTAACTTCTAGGCTCTCATTCATATGTATTTTTGGCGCAACATACACCAATCCACATTATAGTCGGCGCCTTTGGCTTGTTTATAATGTATGTTGTTATTGCTTTCGTTTTTGTTGTTATTTTTTGCTTATGGTAGGCGTTAGGCACCGAAATTTCCATTGACATAGGTCAGGTTTCGTCTTCGAAAGCGGCTGACAACGACCGCCAACAACACCGCAGCCGTTGCCATTGAGAAGCTCGCCATCATAAACATCATCATCATCATTGTCGTCATCAGCTTAACACAGCCAGCGTCATTATGGATCATCAACTTTTTTTGGTTACTCACTTTAAGTTGTTATTGTTGTTGGTGTTATTTTTGTTGTTGCTGTTATTGTTGTTGCTTTACGTTAGCCGCACAACGAAATTCATCTTCGTGCCAGCAGAAGGCTCGTCTCAGAAGCCTACCAATTTGCCGGTGTACTTGTATTGCTATGCCCATTCGTGTGCATGTGTGTGTTTATCCGTGTTTGTGTGCGTGTGTTTACTTCTGTTTACGTTGTGTTGCGTTGTGGGTTAAGGTTGCGTTTTTTGCGGTTTACCAAGTCGTTATCTCTAACTGTTGCCTCTGCGCCAAAGCCCCAATATGTGGCGCATTGTTTTTGCCATTGCTGTTGCTGTTGCTGTTGTTGCTTTCATTTCGGTTTATAGGCCAAAAGCGCCTACAAGCAAACCAGTTGAGTGAGCAACAAGTTTTGTCAGCCGTTGAAACTGTCGGCTTGTCCCTTTTGGGTATTTAGCAAGCTGAAGGTGTGTGCGTGTGTGTCCGTGTATTTATGTGTGTTCGTGCGTGCGCTTGTAACAGTTCTTATTAGACATGCAATGTCTGCTCGCTGCCTGGTTTCGGCGTAAAGACCCTAGATATTATTGTTTCTGTTGTTGTTGTTGTTTTTATTTTTGCTGCCGTTGTTTCTACTTTTTGTTGTTGCCGTGTAATTTGTACTCAACTGTTGGTGTGTTTATGGCAAGTGCTTTGTACAAACTAGTATGCTTGTGTCCTACTAGTATTAAAAAAAGCTTTGTAACCGCAAAAATGTCCCAACAACAACAACAACAAATGATAATAATTTTCTACAAACAAGCTGGCTAACAACCTGTGGCATTTAATTTGATGAATTGGCCTTTCTGCTGTTTGGCCGTGAAGAATGTAGCGCCTGCACGGTTGTATTGTTATTGTTGTTGCTATTTTGTATGTATGTATATGTGTATTCAAGCCTTGTTGCGGCTGTTTTTAGGTTATCTACTTAAGTGGACAGGTGCTTTTCATAACCGCCACCGTTTATTAGGCCTCATTTGCATCTATCTGCCCCTCGGTCTTGCTCTGCCTGTCTCTTTCACTGCCGCTCGTACTTTTTCAGCGAAGTTTTCGTATACGTATTGCGTGTTTTTGTGTGTGAGGTACACATACATAAATATATAATAATTGTTTGGCAAATTACTAAATGCTATGTTTGTTGTAATTTGTTGTCACGCAAAAAAATTGGTGACATTCTTCGCTTCCACTTAATGATAGTTAATGAATTTATGCATTTTATTCGTATTCTACTGACAGCCGGAAGTATGTTCTGCAAAAAAATACAAATTTCTTAGAAAACTATTAATTGCATGAAAAACGAAAGTTCCTTTGTCAACGTGTTGCAAGTAAAATAGCGTTTTGTAAAATTCAAAATAAATATCTCACAAAAAAAAAAATGAAATTTTGTATAATAATAAAATAAAAAACAAAAAATCGCAATTAAATAAGTTTTATTGCAAAAATTTTATTTCTCAAAGCTGCCACCTGTTTAAAAAAAAATGAATAAAAGTGTCTCAAAAAAATTAATATTATGGCCTGTTAGTCTATAACTCTTGAAAACCAAGTACTCCACTTAAAACTTAACTTAAAAAGCAAAAGATTGCCACACTTATAAACTTTATTTGTAAAAATTATTTTAAAACAAAGCAAAAAATTTATATTTTTGATAATAATAAAATAAAAAAATTGCAACACAAGTTTTATAGCAAAAATTTTATTTGTCAAAGCTGCCACCTGTTTGGAAAAAAAAGTAATAAAAAAGTCTCAAACATAAATTTTATGATTTGTTAGTCTAAAACTCTCGAAATCCATTAATTTGACTAAAAACATAATTTAAAAATATGAGGTTGCCACACTTATAAAATTTATTTGTTAAAATTATTTTTAAAAAATTTTGATTTGAATAATAATGAAATGTAATATAATAAAATCACATTTAATTAAATTGTATTGCGAAAATGTATCTCTCAAAGTTGTCACCTGTGTTGAAATTGAATTTGTCTCAAAAAAAAATAAATCTTATGATCGGTTAGTCAATTAGTCAATAACTCTCGAAAAACAATTACTTGACTTAAAACGTTATTTAAAAAGTATGAGGTTGCCACAACACAAAAAATAAAAAACTGATAAAAAAAAATATCGATAAATTTTTACCGATAAAAATTATCGAATTAAGTTCAAAAATACTACTTTTTGCATTACAAATGAAGAATGAGGTACAATGTAAGAATAAAAAATTCGCTATTAAAAAATCGCTTTATTTTTTCTATACAAATTAATAGTAATAAACTATCGATAAAAATAAAAAATAGCGATAAAGTTTTGCCGAGAAAAGTATGGAATTAAATTAAAAATTACTACTTTTTACGTTAGAAATGATTAATGGAATAAAAATATGAATAAGTAATTATCGATAAAAATATATCGCTATTAAAAAATCGTTTTTTTCTATAAAAATGAAAAACAATAAATTATCGATAAAAATATCGCTATTAAAAATCGCTTTATTTTTTCTATACAAACTAATAATAATAAATTTTCGATAAAAATAAAAAATATCGAACAAATTTTGCCGAAAAAAGTATCGAATTAAATTAAAAATTACCACATTTTGCGTTGGAAAGAAAAATGGAATATAATGTAAGAATAAAAAATTATAGATAAAAATATATCGCTTTTAAAAAATTAAAAATTACTTTATTTTTTCTATACAAATGAAAAATAATAAATTATCGATAAAAATAAAAAATATCGATAAAATTTTGGCAAAAAAAATTAACGAAGTATGTTAAAAAATACTACTTTCTTCTTTAGAAATGAAGAATGGAGTAAAATATAAGAATAAGAAATTATCGAAAAAATATCGATTAAATTTATCGAGTTAAAATAAACATTGGTTTATTTTTGCTTTAACTTTCCAGTTGTGTTTAATGGTTTCTATAAATATTATCAGCTGATCATTTCGAAATATCGACAAAACATGTTTGTTTTTGTTTCAGTTTTTCTGATTTTCATAATTTTTTTTTTTTTTGGTTTAGAACCACTTATGTTGCCAGCTGATATGACATGGACTCGCAAAAATATACATTTTCATTCATTTTTATCAGAAGCCATGCTCTTTAACAAAAAAAATATAAATTTCAAAAATTGTTAATTGAAAAGCAAATGCCATTGTACTACTCATTCACTGAACAGCTTTCATGTTCACTTACATATGTATGTATATGTATATTTTTAGTTTTTTCTTCTTCCATAGTAACACTTGAAAAACAATCATATATTTAAGACTAATATAAGCAAAGCAAGCTTTTGTGCCCAACTGTACTCGCACTCCAAGCAATTAAAAGAAAACAACAGACAATGTGCGCAGACGCAGCGTCGTCTACACTTACAGCATATGTCCACAAATACACACACAAAAACACAAGTGACACTTATATCCCCACACTCCAGGTTGCATGAGTCTAACTAAGTACGTTGAAGTACTATATCCATGTAAAGGGATTTAGAGTTCGACAAAGTTCCGCCCTTCCACTTATAAATAAAAAAAAAGTCTCATGAAAATATCAACTAGAAAAACTAACACATTGAAATGCTGACATGCCTAAGCCGAAAGAATTAATTGTATATAAATATGTGTGCAATATTCTTCTCCAATTCGAAGTATGAGTTCAGCCAGCTTACCTTGCTTGCAACCAGCATTTGGTTTTGTACTAAAGTGCCCTTTTGCTATTCATTGGGGGTAACTAAAAATAGTGCAGTTCAAAAATACATTAAAACGCTTTTTGTTAAGCGAGTTCAAGTTTCAAAACTCACTAAATGCACAGAAACGCTGAGAAAAAGATGACAACTGCAGCGCGTATGCAGCGCTAAGCAGCCATTTTGACGTTGCAACAACAAATGCGTTGGTTTTCAAAGGTATTACAAGAATTTTGTGTATGAATTTCTATATGTATAATGTATGTAGTTATGTTAATAATATATGTATGTACGTATGTTTATATTGATGCTTAAAAATATGTGGGCGCATGTGTTGGCTGACAAACAAATCCTCCACACGCCATTGGGGGGCTGTGACATTAAAATAATTGCTTCCGAAAGTCAACAGCATGATGTGGCAAGGCAGATGTATGAATATATAAACGTATTTATTTGTATATGTGTGCATATGAAATAGTTTTCTTCATATTTCGAGCTGCTGATTTGAGTTGTCTTGAATATATGTATGTATATAAGTATATAAAGACCAATATATACATAAGTACCTATATGATATACATACATACATATAAACTACACATACATACATATATTTTACCTTCAGAGTCCACATAATTGCTTACACATATTTCGTTACATATGTACGTGCCACCAAAAAGTAAGAATTCTTGAAATACTCTTAGCAACAACTCGCCCAAACTGCGGACTCAATGCGCCGCGTATTTCTTTCTGCTGCTAAAAATCTGTTTTCATTTAACATAAGGTATTTTTTTCTACTTTTTCCTGACATGATTTTCCACTTTTACTCCTCTTTAACGGTAAACATGCCGCCACAACTACACTTGCAACACACTCATACAAGCGCGCATTCATGCAACTGCCGCCAAGCGATTACTCAAAGCGGTGCCAACAACCACGACAACAACAACAGCAACAAAACAATAACAAATGGCGCATTAAGTGAATTATATTTTCATCCGGTGCATGCAACACGGTCTGTCGGGGATGTGTTGCTGTGCCAGTGGCGCGCCGCGGCATATGTGCGCACGCGTGCCAACCAATATCTCCACTCCACACCACTCCAGGCCAGTCCTGTTGCACTGTTGCACAGTGCTCGGGCGCACAGCAACGTCTTGCCGGCGGCTGCATGCATTTCGTGTCGCTTTTAATTGCTGCCACACCGAACGGGTCTATGTATAGCCCGCAACAGCAGCGCCATTAACAAAGCTGCAACAACAACAATAACAACTGCGAAACGAACAGCTGCGCGCATGTGTGCGGCGTTTGTTGGCGTTGGCTGCTGTAGTGGGTGCCACATAGCGTTTGTGGCGCAATCTCATTGCATTTGTGGCACAACCGCGTATATGTACATATATAGTATAAATGTACATATGTATAACTGTCAGTGTCAGTACGCGCTTTCACTCTCCTTGCTTCTCACTCCTCCTTGCCTTCCAACAAAAATGTTGACATTCAAAGTGGTGGCCGCGCCGCGGCGCTGCATTCCCATCATACCAACCAGCCGGGCATACACCTCCCTCTGCACCCAAACCAGCCACCAAGCCATTGCTTCCGATGCAGTAGCGCCTTCAGCTGTCTTTATGCCTATTTTTATGTGGCTGCTTATGCCGTTGACGGCTGGTGTTGCACATTCTTGTGGCACTCCTGCGAAGCTGCGACGCGCTTAACTGTCGGCTAATTATTTGTAGAAAGCAATCGCCATACTTTGACTTTGGGGGCTGTGCTCGCACATGCGATGCGGTTAGCGGTAGTTGGCGGCCAAAGGTTGACGGATGGCGGCATTGGCGTTGGCGTCGGCTATTTTTACATGCAACGTACGTCTTGACAGGCGCAACGCTCGTTCGTTCGGCTGTAACGGCAATCGGAGTCCGTTTCCATGTTAAGGGCAATGCGTGCGCACATATGGTGCAAATGTGATTCAAGAAATGCATTTCTGTGATGATACATATGTATATACAAGAGTATAGTCATATACATACACATATATTTATTATATGTACTTATATGCCAAGTGTGTGTGTAAAAAATGTAGGTAAAAGAAAGAAAAAGTATTAAGTGCTATTTCATGTGAAAGATGTAATAAATTCAGGCATTTATATATACATATATATTTTCGATTTCAATTCGAATTAAAGTTAATCTCTATAATTTTGTATACCCGGATCAAGGTACATTTAAAACGTCAGAGACCCTATAGAATATGTACATACATATAAATGATCAGAGTGACGAGCGGAGTCCGTCTCTCATTATTAGAGATATCGACTTGAAACTTTGCACACGCCCTTTTCTCCTCAAGAAACTGCTCATTTGTCAGAAGCGCCTATATCGGACCACTGTAACCTATAGCTGCTATACAAACTGAACGATCAACATCAAGATTTTGATTTTTTTTATTTGAAGCGTTATTTTCAAGAAATTTTACAAAGAATACTCTCGAAGGCAACGCTATAATATCTGAACATATTATTCAAATCGGATCACTGTAGTGAACAGCTGTCATACAAACTTAACAATCAAAATCAAGCCCTTAGATGAGAAACTTTTTTATTTGGCAAAATATCTTCACAAAATTCTGCGTAGTTTATTATCCAATACATGGTTATAATCTCCCAAAAAAATATTCAGATCGGAGCACTATAACATATAGCTGCCATATAAACTGACCAATCAAAATCACGTACTTGAATTGAAAACTTTTTCATTGTTCCAGCAAAAGCTAGCACTTTTGTTGTTTTTATCTCCAAATTGTCCCTAAATATATTATTATTGTTTTAATCCTTTCCATATCACATTTTCATTCAAAAGCAAATTACTTATGTATTATCTAGCAACATGTTGCTCGCAACATATTAGTTCACGGTATGACCATTTCTAATAATGTAATATAATTCAGATAGAAAAATTTTCTATGTACATATATACATCAAAAAGAAAAGATTAGTTTGATGCCCATATACATATCTGTCTGTCATTTCCCCTGTTAGTGCTTGCAACAAATGTTGCAAGTTTTAAACTGGCAAATTACATTTGAAGTATTCTACAGAAACTTGCTAAAAATGCTTATTTTCTATAAACTGAAAGTTTAATTTAATATCGTCATACCCATGTTTCGCCATAAATGCTCTGATCAAAAAGAATTTCATTTCATATGTATTTTAAAATCAAATGCTTTTTGCGCTCCCAACTAGGAACAGTCGGAGAATGAATGCAGCAAAAATTTCCACCTTGCAAGTAAAAACAGAAACTAGTATAGGAATGTGTCTACGCTAAGTGGTATAAAAGTTGATTTCCGTCTGCGGATATTTCACGGTTTGTATCTGTGATAATTACAGGGTGCAAATTTCAACTCGTGCTATAAAGAGTTGAATAGCAAATATCTAAACCAAGTGCTTCTTCATTTTTGTAATTTAATGGTGAGATTATATTTTCAACTCAGTGTGATGAGAACAAAAGATGTATTTGAGAACGGTTGCATATACTCTTGTGGTGAATACGCAGTTTCTAGAAGCTGGGACACGCACCGGTAAAACTGATGTATATTGTTGAGTTCAGTTTTTGAGAAAGTTGATAAATTACAGTTGTTTGTAGTTTATATATATGTATATGATTCTATAAATAATCAAAGTATTGCAAAAAGTATTGTATAAATTGTCGATATTTCTTGCCATCCCTCTAATACCTGTCTGCCGTTTTCCCACCATTTCCTCACTTTTAATTTTTTCAGCTGTTGGAGCGGTCGAAGGTCGTCGCACGTCCTCAAAGATCTCTCAACCGTCTTTGAAGTCTTTGTAGCACTCGTAGGCTTGTGTTTTTGATAAAACTGCAATTAGTAATTATTGTATATACAGCTGAATTTCCCTAACTCGAAACAGCATAATCCCCAAACAAACTTCGAGCTATTGAAGTTCAACTGTCTATTGATGTATAATTTTTGCCTCTTACAATCATGAATTTGTTTTAATGTATTTATTTATTTTTTATTTCTAGATTATCTACGGTGCCGATGGTCAACCGATTCGTGCGGAGAAACGTGGACGCGGTAAAGCGCGTAACACAACGGGCAATGGAACACCAACAACTGGGGTAAGTGACGATTTTTAGTTCTCAATATCATTTACATATATTTTAAGCACAAACTATTTATTTATAAGGTTTCTATTAATATTTCAAGAGTTTATATAAAAAAGTTATCATGGTGTTGAAGGCAAAAGGAGAGCAGGTCCTGTCTATCATGTCACGAAGTAAAACTCTTCCGCTCACTTGTTAGGTGTCAGCACCTATTGAGCTTGCTAAGAAAATTTCTTAGGAGTAAGCTCCTATTAGACAATATAAGAACTTTCGGGTAGGTCAATACTCAACTTCCTGATGGGTTGAAAATCAACTTCCTATTGAACAAGCGGGTTTGTAAACAACATAAGCCCTTGCACAGAGGTCATCAAATAATTTCTTACAATGAATCTGCTCATCATGTTTAAGAACAGCACCTTCGCTTGAGAGAAAGTGAAGCAATGGAGCAGAAGTCCAACCTAACCTTGCATAAACACTACAAGATTGCGATATTCTAGATTTCTGTCTGCTGTATCCGCAACAACTGCTGGCCACATGACGCGGAAACTGCTGCTGCTGCCATGTATGACTGTTTACGGCGACTAATGATGACATTGCCTGCTCTTGACTTGTGTGGCAAGACGATAATGAAATGCCAAAAGCATTGTTATGGCAAACAAAAAAGTGCGCACACAAGATAGTTATATATAATATTATATATATGTATATATGTACCTATATTATATACATATATATAGGTATATGCATATATTTACACACGTTTAATGATATCGTGTATCAAATGCCTAGCTACCGCATGGCTAAAATGACAGCAGCAACTTCAAGTTGCGGTTGCCAGCTGCCACTTCCATTGCTATGCATAGACGTCCGGGTGGCATGCTTTAAGCAGTCAATGTACATATATATACACAAATATGTATGCATGTGGCAACGCTGCTCCGCTGGTGGCGATGACAATGTCAAGGCAACCACGTCAAACGCACAGCAGACATTGCTGCCACAACGGCGAAGACAATAAACTTTTATGCTACACCTCCGACTACAACTATGACAATAACAGCAACAAAAACAACAACGACAATGACAATTTTCAGTGCGTTGACAAGAAAAGTTCACCTACCATTTCGATTTGTCTGTCTGGCAAGGCGTCTGGCGCGCGTCTGCTCCCAAGCGCATAGCTGGCAATTCATCAACAAAAGCCGAGCGAGCGTATAGACGACAGCATAACAAAACAATTTGATGTTTGTTGCACTCGCATACGTACATACACACATACCTTTATGTGGAGGTAGGTAACTTGCCGGCAGGCAGCTCCAACCAATGCCAGGCATCGAAATGACAAAGCATATATTTGTCTGCGTGTGCGTGTGCCTTATGCGTACTCGTATGCGCGCACCTCCCTCACCTGCTGCACTTGGCTTGGCACTCGCTTGTGGCAAGTGTGTACATATATCCACCTAACACTCATACAAATTGCTTGCGTTTTCATTTTATATCCCACATGCAGAAGCTCACACGTTTTTATTTACACGAACTTGTACAAATACACATGCGCGCCTCATGTTCCACCGTTCGCCTCACATACGCGCCTCATGCCAACTTACCGTAATCTCTGTACATGGCGCCGCGTCGCAATCTTTCCGCGCTAACGCCTTTGGGGTTTAACGTCGCGGCATTAAATCTGCAATGTCGCTGGCGCGCTGCGACATTTTACACGAAAAAGCGAAGAAAAAGCGTAACAACAGCAACGAGTGTAGCGACAAAACAATCAGTGAACCCACCAATCGTCCAAGCGATCTGCGACGCAACGACATGTGTGTGCGCACGCAATGTTACGGACCGCGCGGCAGGTATGAGTAACATGTGCGCAAATGCAAGGCAGACGCCAGTCCGACGACAGTTGGCAATGCGTCACCATTGCACTTGACTTGTGCGAGCGCTAAGCAACAACGCTTTTTTCGTCGCTATTTTTTATTCCTTTTTTATTTCCACTTAGGTGTGCGCGTTGCCTGCGTTAGCGCGTCGTTTAAGCTATCATCGTCATCAGCACTGCGGCAAGTCCACCATACACAAGCGTTGCAATCTTTCATTCATTCATTCCCACACTCAATGCCGTGTGTGCGCGTTTTCTTTGTGTCAAAGAAATGCCGCCACATGACGCTTACAATTTGTTTTTGTGTGGCACATTTGACGGCGTTGTAGCTGCTGGTTGCCATAGCCATCGCACTCGACATCGCCATTTAATGCCCATTACCCTGGTCGCCCATTCACCCAGTTATGTGCCGGTCTGGCCACATTCACTTGCTCCACTTACTCCGCTTACATACCGCTACACGAGTGTGCTGGTGCGTTGCATGTACGTGCATGCTGTCTTTGGCCCAGCTTTCCATTGCCTTGTGTTGTGTATGGTCCGCATCTGGTTCGGAGCTTGCGAAGCGCGTGCTCGTTTGCTGCCGGTTGATGTCTCAATGCGGTGTACGTTGCTCCCAGCGTTACCATATTCAAAGGCGGAAAGTGCAAATATACCTCCTTGGTGGTGGTGGGTTGTCGCTTTTACGGTGTTTTTGTTTGGGTTTTACGGCGAATAAATTTTGGTGCTTTCCCTATAAAAGGTTTGCCATAAAAATATGGTTCGATTTTTTTTCAAAATTTCAGTAGAAGTTAACAGTTTTTGAAATAATAATAGGCACACTTTACAGTTATTCATAACCGCAAGAGTGTAAAATCGATAAATATGCATGATTTATCGATAATTTATTGTTTATCGATATTTTTCGAGTGAAATTTTTTTGTTTTTTGATAGTTTTATAGTATATACATACTCTCTGTAGTTTCAGAAAGAACATAATAATCCCACTTATTAGTTAGTCATAACCTCGAAAGTGTAAAATCGATAAATGTACATGATGTTATCGTTAGTTTATTGTTTATGGATAATTTATATAATGTCTATAATTATTATAATAATCACGATACTATTTGAAACAATATAATAAGTTCAAATTCGATGAAATAGCATGATGTTATCGCTAATTCATTGTTTTTCGATAGTTTTCTATAGTATCGATAACATTTTAAACAACCTAATGAAATATTTTCATCGAAAAAAACAAACATATCGTATTGTCGATAGGTTTGCTAGTTGTGTCTTCCTATTGGGAGCTTTTCTCTTCACATATAAATTTTTGTCTAAATTATGTCAAAAATTGGTAAACTTATAAGATGTCATCGATAATTTAATGTAGTTTTAAACTCTTAGTAGGGATATGGGTAGTTTTGTCGAAAGCAACGAACATTTTGTACGAAATATCGAAAAATATATGAAATGCTATCGATATTTTTCTGTTTTCATCTTCTTGTTAGACATCGTTTTCTTTACGAATCAGATTCAGTTTAAAAATATATAAAATAATCGGTTAATGTGCATAATGTTATCGATAATTTATTGTTAATTTTTCAGATCTAAATAATATGCATAATTTTATCGAAACGAGCAAACATATGTATATATGAAATATCGTATTATCGATAGTTGTCTCTTCTCGTTGCATATCTTAATCATCAAGAATTACAATCGGTTCTAAATATATAAATATGTATCGATAAATTTATATGATGTTATCGATAACCTTTTGTTTATTGGCAGTTTTCAACTATTAAGAATGCTATGTTCAATACTAATTTAAGCAAAACATCTAGCATGTAATCGATTTTTTTATCGATAATTTTAATTTCCTAAAAATGCTATAACCGATATTTTTTCCGATCAACCTTCTCTGCATTATTAATAATATGGATATTTTCCACAAAATATCGAAAATGTTATCGACAATTTATTTTTTATCGATAATTTTAATCTCTTACAAATACTACAATCGACACTTTTGCCCAAAATTTTTCTCTGCATGTCTTTATTGCTATATTAATTTTCCATAAAAAAAAATTAATCAAATTTTGTCCACCAAAGTGACACACTGTATCTCCAGATTACAACAGGTAGGTGGACAGACTACCGTATTTGTCATCGCACTTGAGCCGTGCTTGTGGCGGAACACTCAAACTCCGCCACTTCACTTGCTGGTCGCGTATTTTGCGCATTGCCGTTTTTACTCCATATCTTAACGGCCACTAAGGCTAATGCCAGTCTTCAAAGGCTATACCAACCATTGTACATAAAGGGAAGGCGCTGCAGACCAGCAGCAGACGATTTGTCTGGGCACTAGGTGTTCCACCATTTAACTGCACGACAACAGTTTTCACTTACCACTTCCACACATCCACTCAATTATACTCGTACCTTGGCCGCTTTGATTGGCTGTTCCCCCATAAAGAAACGCACAAATCCCTTTTGCGGACAGACAACAGCCAAGTCATAGCTTGTACTATGGCGCTGACACGCACGTTCACACCGCCAGCGAAGGCAATAGAGCGGCAGACAAAGCGTATCACACGCATCACGTGGACGCTGAACAGCACGAGCACGCCAATAGTGCCGGCGACATTGTCAATGCCACTGAAAACGGTTTGTGTTGATTTCGCAGACGATAAAATTGGGTACAACCACAACAACAAAAAAAAGAAAAATAATAAAAGTAAAGTAGCAAGTAGCCCAAATGTAGACCCGGCGGCGGCACTGACGGAAGCAAAGACAGGCGAAGGCAAAGGCAAATGTGCGCTCACGCAGCTCTTTGAGGGTTCCCCAAGCACCAACCAGCAACCTGAGCATTTGCCGCATTTGCCGTGAAGCACACAAGAACCCAAGCGCTTCGCTTTGACGTGTAAGCAGCTTCATGTCGATTAATATGAGCACTACGGTCGCTAACAAACCGTAAGCGGTTGCCTCAAGGGTCACTTGTGCGCGCCACATGCCACATGCTTACTCGTACTACGTTGCCACAGCGCCATTGTCAACGCCGGCTCTGCGCACGTTGTAGTCATCGCCGCCGCCGCCGCACTTGTCATTGACACTGCATGCTACATATACCGTACGACCGACTCGACTGACTAGAGGGGCTACTTGGCAACGTAGACACAGAAGATAGCTGCTTCTTAGTTTCCTCACATACATTTTAACTGCTTTGTTGGCTGCCGGTTGCTGCCAGCTGTCTGGTGAATGGTTTTGTTTGACTATTCGTTCGTTGGAGCGAAATGTTCATTCGTTCAGCAAGCGGCATACGACAAACCGTCTTTGCGGAAGCCAACAACCCTCTTGGCTGACGGTTGACGGTCGCTTTTATTATGGTCGCAGCTTGGCAATGCTCTGTTGCTCTGCATGTTTTGCCGGCTGCCGGCTGCCAGCTACGGGTTGCCGGTTGCTGACGACTTTTGTGCTGCGCGTAGTCTCCTTGGTAGATAGCGCGTGGGTATTCCCAACAGTGTTAGTCGGGTGCTGGCAAAGCATTGCTACAATTCCGCACGTGATGTATTCACTTTGTGGCTGTAATATGAACCATTGGCAAGCCGGTTGCGTCTGCTGCCGGTGTCTGTGGCATGGCCGGGTCGGGCTTGTTGCTATTGTGCAAATGCTGTTGATGTCTGCCGGTAGTGGCCAGACGTGGAGCGCGTCGTTCGTTGTAAAGATGTGTAGAACATTTTTTCTTTGCCGCATTACCCCTCCTTCCGTCTTCTTTGTCTATTATATGGCTTTGACACTCTTCGTTGGCTGACTTTGACCCAAGTCGAACACGGAAATGTTTTTATCGTCGTCTGGTTTTATTAGTTTCAAGGGCAAATCTTATTTGGATTTGGGTCGCTTTTGATATGTAAGTGCGCAGTTATGTTTCGCTACTTTGCGTTTTCTTTGATTGTCGCACCAGCCGTACGGTGAACTTGGGTTATGATTGCTCAACTGTTGCTCAATGACCCTGATTTCACGCTGTGTCTTTTGTGTAGAAATAACTTTAGTCTTTTACGTAAGTTTCGTCTGTGAAGCAGCAGTTGTTACTTTCAGCTTACTGCATCAGCTGGAAGGGCGATTGTAAATAGTCGTTAAGTTACCCTTCTTAACCAAGTTGTATTGAATTTGTTTGACCTTTTTCTGAAGACTAATTGAATTGATTTTGACTTCTGACCTTTCCTGGAAAAAACAATTTTGAAAAGAAAACAATATTTTTGAAGAGAGAAACTAATTTTTGAGGAGAAAAAGCCATTTTTGAAAATAAATAATCATTTTTGAAAAGAAAAATTAATTTTTGATTGTTTGATGTCTTTTAAAGTAGTGTCAAAAGAAGAAGTTTGGCGGGTTAAAATAACTTTTAATAATATTTTTGAAGAAAAAAAAATAGTTTCCAGCTTCTTTGTCTCATTTTTAAGGGGTCAATATCCTTTTGAGGTCAGTGGATCTTTTGTTTATCTATTGAATTACCATTTTGTTTAACTTAGTAAAGTCAACAACCTTTTTTCAATAAGCAAAGGCAAGAACCTTTTGTTTACATATTATGGTGCCAATGACCCCCTTGGTTTAATTTTTAAGGAGTCAATTACCTCTATAATTATAAGGCTAATGGCCCTTTTTTACATTTTATCGGGTAAATAACCCGTTCGTTGAACTTAGTTAAGTCAACAAACTCTCTTTGCATTTGTTTAGGCCAATGATCCTTTTGGTTTAAATTTTCAGGTGTCAATGGCCCTTTTGTTTGCTTAATGAGGTCAATAAATCTTCTGTTTTGATTTAGCTAACAACTTTTTTCTACTTCCGGGGTCAATTACTCTTTTTGTTTACTATGACCCTTTACATTATGAGGTCAATGATCATTTTGTTTACATTTAGCTAAGTCCGCAACCTTTGTTTACATTTAGTTAAGCCAACAACCTTTATTTACTTTAAAGGCAAGAGCCCTTTTGTTTATATTTTATAGTGTCAATGATCGCTTTGTTTACATTTTATGAGATCAATGACCTTCTGGTTTAGATTTAATCAAGTCCTTTTCCCTTGTTTACTTTTAGCCAATTCACCAATCGTTTGATTGAAAGGTGTATTTTGGTTTTAAAAACATTTTGTTTATCCTTTTTTTATATTTATTCTCTGAGAAGGGAGTATTGCGTTTGCCACGTAGCTTGTAAAACACAGAAGGAAAGGTCGGAGACCCTATGCAATATATATTCACGAACAATTTTTATCCATTATACCCTTCACAAGTACAAAATATGCTCCGCAGAAATCTTATGCGAAAAGAAATGCACCTGTGAAGAGTATCAGGTTTTCGGTGCAGCTGAAGCTAACATTTTGTTATTTTTTTACTTGCCACCTTGACACGGCGGCACCCTTCTTCAGTTTGTTGCATACTTTTATGCGCGCAGAGTACGTGTCTGCAGTGGTTTTATGACTGCGAATGCCACAGCGAGCGCAAAGCGAAAGTTTCTAGTGTGGCATGAAGACAGCACCCAGCAGCAAACAGACAAATCCAATAACTGCGAAGTTTTTTAAATGTCTTTGTATGTGTGCATGTGAACCAAACCGAGTTGACAATAAGATAAGGTTACAATTTTGGCTGCATTTCAAGTTCACCACTGACTTTTTAGCGTTTCCAGTCACAGCTTCAACTGGTAATATGGAACGCCGTTGTTTGTTGTACGAGTGAAAATGAAATGAAATTTCAATAAAACTAGCAAATGCACCAAGCTTTTTGCAGCCACCAAGTCAGCGTACTAGGACAATGTGGCATGCAACCAGCCGAACGACCGACTAGCTGTACTATATGTGTCATGCTGGTTGACTGGTGCACTGGCACACTTTTGCCACTGCGTTGCACTGCGCCCACATAGTGGAGTCGTGTTGTAGACAAAAACAACAACAAAGCGTCAGCAAAGGATCAATTGCCGGATTGTAAACTTAGGTTGCACGCGCACATAACCTCAATGTTATTTTTTTCGGCAAAAAACACAGACACTTTGCTCCAGTTTTCAGCGCTGGTCTGTAAGCGCGTGCCAGGCAGCATGCCACAGCGCATTGCAATGCACGGTTGTCCAACTGCTGTGCATCCTCACTACGTGTTTGCTTATCGATTGTTGGTCTAACCGGCGCGAGAAAACAAAAAGCTAAAAAAATTAGGTGCAACAGCATTCGCGTACGCGAAATTTTCATATTCCATTTGCAACACACATACATACGTACATATGTACATACGCGCGTTGGTTGTGTGGCAGCCGATGGAGTTTGGCAATGTTGCACTTGGAAACTACAGTTTGCAAATTGTTTTTGTTGTTGTAGTATGTTATGTAGTTACAGCCATTCGCTCTATCGGCGTGTCATCAAAGTGTTGCTACTTTATTGGCTTACAAATAATGGTTGCAGTGAGTTTTGTGCTGCCAACTTGCTGCACGCTGATGGAGTAAAGTTCATAGTGAATATTCAATAGAGAGCTGGAACATTTTTTGAGTATTGGTTCCATACTAGATGACAGGTTTATAGACTTTTTGAGAGAATACTTGATTTTTTGTGGATATTTTCAACAATTTTGAAAATTTAGCATACATTTAGGCGCGTTGACTTATTAGTAGCTCATAAAATCAACTAGAAGACTGTACTAACCGTATAAATTCTATTGATTATTGACCAAGCCGTGCACAAAATCATAAACACATCGGTTAATAGAAAATATTTCAATTAAATAATTGCTTTAGACCTCAAAACCCCAATATTTATTGTCTAGGTTGGTAAAAAAAAAATAAAAATTTTATTAAATCATAAAATTCTCTTTACAAATTTCCACACAAATCCCCGCATAAAATCAAGTATTATCACATTATAAACAACTTCTTAAATAATTGCCGCTAAAACCACCTGCTGCTCGCCACACGCACGCCACACTCATGTCAACATCGCTTAATATCGAAAGTTGTTTGAGAAAAAATCTAATAAAACTGTCGTGTCTAACTGGCTTAAGCCTCTATGCGCTTCAGCGATTGGTTAAGTGACTGATTGCGCGTGACTAATCGCTGTCGATGGATTTCTAATTGACCACAAAGCTTCACGTACATGTCAGTCAGTCTGTCAGTTGTGGCCGCTGAAAGACATTCGTAAGGTGTCACACGCAGCCAGCTGTAGAGCGTAACATATTTAACAAGCTGCGAGTGTGTTTATATTTATCTGCGAATACGCATCTAAATATAAATAGATATTAATATTTTTTTTTTCAAAACATTAGGGTGGTTATAAAATTAATATATATTATTTTTTTATTTTACGAGTATTTGATATTTACTAGTATTAATTGAAATGTAAACAGATGCCAATATTTTTTCCATACATTAGGGTGGTTCTATTTTTTTTATTTCTATTAAAAACACTTTTTTTTGAGCAAAATTTAATGAAAATTTATCAACGAGTACTTATTAATTTAAATAGTATATAAATAAAAAGGATTTTTTTTACACATTAGGGCGGTTTTAATATTTCTATTAAATTAAATTAATTTTTTTTAGCAATATTTAACTTTTACTTATCCCCAAATGGAAATCTTTATATAACTAAGTGGCAATATTTTATATAACTATATAATTATGGTGGTTCTAATTTTATTTTTCATTTAAAATGCTTTTTTTTAGGCAATGTTTTATTTATACTTATCGACGAGTGTGCTTTTAAATGCAAGCATTTATGAATGCATTTTTCTGAATATTTCTTTTACATTAGGTTGGTTCTATTTTTTACTATCATTTAATATTAGCAATATTTCATTTATATTTTTTACGAGGGAGTTTGAATGTAAATATTTTATTGCCATTATAATTTGTTGATATATTAGGGTTGTTCTAAATATTTAATTCAATTTAAAAAAACGATTTGTTGAGCAATATTGGATTTTTATTTGTCTGCAAATGTCTATCTTAATGTAAAAAATGTAACTTTTTTTACATTTTTATCATATCCACCATTCAAAATAGAACATACCTATATTTATCTATCGATCCTGGAAAAATATGAATTTTATATTTTTTTTTCATTTAGCAAACAGAACAGCAAAAATTTCGAATATAACGAGATTTATAATAAGATATATGTACATATAACGGCCATAATGCTCTATTATGAAATGGGATTATGTGGAGATAACAAATAAATGAATAAAATTTGGAATACACTAAGATTTAAAAGAAAAGGAAATATTACAACACTAAAAAGGAAGGAATTTTTGTCAAGTTAAAATGAAAAAAACAACAATTTTATTTATCTTTAAATTCTTATTGGAATAAGTACCACCCTAATACTCCAATTTTTATATTTTATCAATACCTTAAAAAATTCTGTAACTAACGAAATTGTAAATTGAAACAACAAAAAACAGAAAAAACCGAACATTCCTAATGCATTTATTCTACAACTATTTTACGACCCTAATTCCCCAATAAGTAGGAATTTTTTTTGTAAAGTTAAAAAGTAGAAAAACAAAAAGTGTGTTTATCTTAACATTTTTAATAGAATAAGTACCACCCTAATACTCTCCATTTCATTTTTTATCAATATTTTAAAAAATGCTATTAGTAACAAAATTCTAAATAAAAAAAAATAAAAAAAGAACACCCCTAATGCATTCATTCTTCAATTTTATTAAGACCCTAATTCTTTAATAAAACAGAATTTTTGTCAAATTAAAAAAATACAAAAACAATTTTTTTTTAAATTTTAATAGAAGATGTACCACCCTAGTACTCTCAATTTCATTTTTTATCAATACTTTAAAAACTTATGTAACCAACGAAATTGGAAATTAAAATAACAAAAAAAAACATGAAAACTGAGCACCCCTAATGCAATCATTCGCCAACTACGCGTCAAGCAGTCTACACCGTCGCAAAGCGATTACACAAGGTTTACAATTTCCTCACAGCTACAACGCAACGCACAACCAATTAACGGCACACGGCAATCGACCAACAAATGGCTACTAAGTGGCAGCCGGAAAAAAATCGAAATCACCGTGCCACCACTCAATATGCCTGCGCCGATGTTGCACATTGGTTGCCGGCATGCGTTTATGTGCGTGTCCACTGCACTGGTCACACTGCAGTTGTCGCCAGCAACCACACCAGCTATACAATGTTGAAGAACTGCCATTACACGTTGTTGTTTTTATTGTTGTTGTTGTATAAACACCGCGAGGCGCGTGGTGGCAACAAAGCTAAACCGCTTGACATATCAGCTTTTACGATTTGCTGCTGCTGTTTTTTACTCTTTTGCTACTCTTTTTCACCGCATTTGTTTTTGTCGTGCATGGTGCTGCGCGCACTTCTTTGTGGCCGTGAAGTCACTTGACGGTTTACGTCATGCCGGGCGCGCACACACTTTTACGCTTACACTTATGAGGTGCCTGCAGCTAGACGAGCGCGTGCGTTCAAATAGTCAATTTGTTTGCATGACAGCCAGCGCGGCGCCTGTCTTAACGTCTATGACGCAGTCTTTGCGTACAACGACAACAAAATGCGGCAATCAAAACAAACGGCGCGCCGCGCCACCGCGACATGCGTCACCCAGAGGCGCGCGTTGCTAAGCGGCATAATTGAGACTTTTTGGCCTTGGCGCATGCCATTACGTGTGCGTTAATAGCACCATAGCACCAATAACAAAAACAATAATGTGCTACAACACAATGATTTTTTATGTTTGTTTGTGTGTGTGTGGCGAGTAGTGCATGTGCGTGCGCGCCTCACTGTCAGCGTCTTGACAGCAACAGATACCACACTAGCGGTGCGCTGTGTCTGTCCCTGGCAGTCATGCAACTGACACCTGCCCCTTCTATTGCGCGGCGCGTGGTTCACTGCTGCAAAGCGACAACAACGCGCGCTTCAATGGCACGGTTCAACCGCATTTCATTCGTACGTTCAGCTTTTGGAGGCTCGTCTCGTTGTGGCTGCCAGCACACCATGTCGGTCGTACGCCTGGTGCTTGCCACCATGCCAGACGCACGCGTCATTTATGTGCGCCTGTGTATGTTGCCGGCGTTGGCATGTGGCGTTGCTGTGATCTCAATGCGCAACGCAGTTTGCTGTCAGCGCATTCGTTCATTCATACGTGCATGCGCGCGTCCGTCCACCCATTCGTTCGTTCGTTCATACCGACATTTTGTTGCTGTTGTTGGCACTTTAGCAAATCACCGGCCACGCCGAGTCACACAACGTTTGGCTTGCCGCCGCAATTGGCATGAGTGATTCGGTCACGTTATACCCACAAATGTCCACAAAATGCCAGACCCAGCCAGATCCGGCAACCGGGCAGACAGTTAGCCAGCCAACAATCACGGACAGCGCAAAACGACCAAAATGTGAAACGACAGCCAACGCCTCTGTGGCACAGCTGGCATTGCGGCGCTTGGGGTCCGTCTAGCTTACATAATGCCACATTGAAATGCCCGGCGCCGATCGCTGTTGTGGCGCTGAAGTGCCGTTGTCTGCGCAAACTTTTTTCTGGAGCGCTTAACAACTCACCTCAGTTATTATGGTCGTTGTTTTTGTTTTTGTTTTTATATTTTGGCTTTGGTTTTGATTTTGTTTCACCAAGCTGTCATCACAATGGCTTATAGCACCGGCGGCGTTGCTGAGCAGCCGGCTGGCAGTTGCCTTGCCTGGACTATCTGGGTCAAGCCGATTTGGGGTTTGTGAATACATTGTGTAAGTGTGTGTGTGTGCATGCGAGTGCGCAATAAAAAGGCAGTAACTTATGCATTGAAAGCAAAATCGACTTGTGTACCTTATAAACAAAAACAACAACTATAACAAAAACAACAACAACAAAAAACTCCAAACAATGCTTTACAGCTAAAGCGCGTGCCCAAATCTCAAGCGTCACCTACCAAAAGCCGCACCGCGCGCAACATTTAGGCGCTCGTTCGGCTGACTGGCTGTCTAGCGCGCGCCAGACAGCAACACAGCAGTTACAACGTGCACCGCAATGCCCTGAGGCGCAACAACAACACGTAAGCATACGCGCAACTTGTTGCTCATTCAGTGTTATTTCGAAAGCCCTCATATACCGTTACTTTTGCTTGTGCCGCTGTCGTTAGCAGCAATCATTTGCGCGCGCTCAAGTTCAGTGCCAAGGCCTGCGCCGTCCAACCTATGCCTACACACGTACATACAAACTTACAGCGTCGACAACGGTAGTCAATGGCTTGTATGAAGTCCCTGCTGTTGCTTGGGCGCATGTTTATGACTTCCTTATTGTTGTTGTTTGCTTGTTATTTCTTTTTTATTTTTTTGTTTTTATATACTCTTTTACGTCCTTCTCAAACAACACGCGCTAACAACTCCCGCTGGCTAACTAAAACTGACACTTCTGTGTCAAGGTCACGCTCGCCGTCTGCCATGCAACCATACACAGCGTTGCGCACACAAAGCGCGCAAAAACAACAAAAGTTCCGTATCATGCTGAGCACGGTCGTCGTAGACGTCTAGCTGCTGCCTGTTGCTTGCTTGCGGCTGGCGGCTGGCGTCTGACAATTGGCAACTTTTCTTACTCGTAAATGCTGGGCGTTGAAGTGTGAAAAGTGTCCGCTTAATGTAATCGTCGGCCCCTTTGTGACCCTTTTGCAATCCCTGCTTGTTGTGCGTGCTAAAAAAGTGAAGTCGCAGACACTCAGTTGCCCAGCGCTCCCCTGTTTTTGACGCAGTCTTCTCTGCGCTTTTTAACCCTTTTCATTTGCGTTCCCTTTGCCTTTCGTTTTTTATTTTAATCTTTTTTTGTGTAGAAAACATATTAAATGAACTTTGCGCTCACCCTCTGCGGCATGCCGCATGAATGCGTCCCCTAAACTTATACTTTTCCTGCAGCTTTGTTATTTGCTTGTGTGTTCACATCCTTATCCAGCGGCTTTTTCTTCCGAAAACTTTTTACTTCCGCATTTTTTGCGCTAAACAAGCATTGCGCTTGTAAGCTGCCTTATGGCGCCAGCCAAGTGCCCACTCAAGTTGCGGCACGTCGTGCTGTAAGCAACCTTGCCTGTTGCTTCTCTAAATGTCCTTTTGCGCCTTTGCCACTCATTTACGCTCTGACATTGTATAATTCTGGCGTACATGTGCTTGCGTGGCCGGCAGCAGCCCCTGCGTGTCGTCGTTGTCGCCTTCCTTCATTGATATTGCTCAATAAGCATGCTTGAGCATATTACTACGCTATAAAACGTTTAGCGTCGTTTTACCTTACGCTCCTGCAGGCGAAATACACACTGCTACCCAAACAACAACACAATTACTCATTGCTGTTACAACAACGAATCAACGACTGCCTTGCATCTTTGCAGCTGATCCTTTTTGCTAAGCAGCGCCAACGGCGTCTTTTGGGTTGCGTGCGCTTTGGTCGTCCTTTGACTGCGGGTCTTGTGCTTTCTTCAAATTATTATTTTATATATCACCTTTTTTTCTGGTCATTCAGCAGACGGTTCATTGTATTATTTGCATTATGTCCGTGTGTCTCAGTGAATTTTTCTGCAATTTTTTTTTCATTTTTTTTATTTTTTGCATTGGGTCTCTGACTCTTGTTGCGCGCGTATTCCGCTTTTGCTATACAATAAGTCTTTCTTTATGGCTATAGTCCCTATGTCTACAGCCAGGTCACAGCCACAATGTCTGCCTGCCGTCTAGTCCGTCCGCAAATGATTCGTTTCTTATTGAGTGGCCGCCACCAGTCATACACTTACTCTTTGCGTCCTTTCTCGCTCATTCATTGCCTGTGTCAACTTGTGGCTGGCGTTTTGCGTTTCTTAACTTTTTCTTAGAAAAGCATTGCATGCGAACCTTTTCGGGTTGTTTGACCTTTTCTCGCTCGCATGTATTTACTGCCTGCCAACGTAATGTCGCCGCAACCGGCTGTTAAGTATATCCCTTCCGTTGCCACAAGCAGTTTTCTTATGAGTATTTTCATGTTTACGGTTTACTTGCCATTCACGCGCTCATTCAAATCATATTTGTCGGTAATCGTTTGGTTTACATTTTGCCAGCAGACTTCTCAGCTCATTCGGCTGTGTGACTTTTCGTCTGTTGCCCTGATGCTATTGTGTCGTCATGCCATCTGTGGCAAGCTGCTATTTTTAGTTCTTTGAAAAGAAAATTTCTTCTGCAACAAAAAAAGCTGAATAAGTATTTAATGCCTGTTGATGATATGGGTTCAAGTAAGTGACCTTGTATTATATATTTTGGTAGGTCGTAAAATAGCAAAAGATGTCAACAAACTTGTCGTGACCTAGTCCTTTTGTTACGTGAAGTTGTTTTGTTGTACGGTTTGAGTAACGATGGAAATGGTTGAGCTTTGGAATCATATTTACAGTAAAAATCTTTTTATTTTCTTTGGTTATCACGGCCTTTATCTTCACTTGACTTGAAAATTTGAGAGTTTTCTTTTATTAGTACTTCATTAGCAAATATTATGTAAAATTGGAGTTGCGGTCAAAATATTTGGTTTATTACTTCATCATCTTTCCCTCTATTTTTTTGGAATTTTTTGTTGTATATTTATTGTAAAAAATTAGAAATAAATTCTATTTCTCAGTAAAAGTAAGCTATTTCTTGATTTTGAGTAATAATATTCCATTTTAAGCTCTAAATATGTAGAAACAAGTAAATTAAAGTAAGAGCGCCATCTAATGACTGCTTTCGTTGAAAATAAGTTTAAAAAGCTGACACTTTTAAAAAAAATATCTTAAAAATAATATAGAAAACAGCTTGTTCGAATAAACAATTATTTTTCATAACTCAATAATACCATGTTTCAGGCTCAAAATATGGAGAAATATGTAAATTGGTACAACAACGCCATCTAATGTCGACTTTCGCTGAAAATAAGTTGGAAAAGTTGATTGATTCAAATTACATAGCTCAAATAAATTAGAAAACAGTTTGTTTGAACAAAATTTTTTTTTCAAAACTCAAAAAATTATATTAAGACGGATACGGTCTACCTTCTTCATATGGAACCCAACTAACTTAATATTTTGAATTACTTTGATAATTTTGTAAATAAATTTCAAGGTTTTTTAATATTCAAATTTTATAGTAGAAGTTTTTTCTTTAATAAAAGGAACATACTAAATTATTATTATTTATTATTAAATTATTTTAAATAGCAAACAATTGAGTAATTTTACGCAGCAGCGCCATCTAGGAAAAGCTTTAAGAAAAAATGAATACCAATCTCTAATTTCAATGTGCCAAAATATAAAAATTCCTGAACTTGTTTCAAAGAATGAAAAAGGAGTAATTAAAACCGCAAAAACTTACAAAAGTTAGGCTTCAATAAAATCAACATTGATTGAAAAATAATTCTTAAACAAATAAGCAATTTTACGCAGCAGCGCCATCTAGTAAAAGCTTCCAGTGGCAAGAATGTTCAATTTGCGAATTAATAAATTTTTAAAATTAAATTTGTTTTTAATAAAAAAATTATATGATTTCAAAAGCTTTTACAAAGCGTTAAAAGGTAAAAATTATTATCTCAGAAATAAAAAAAAAATCATAAAATAAAGTATTTTATTATTTCAAAACTTTTTACAAAGCCTTAAAAGGTAAGAATTTTCATCTCAAAAATCATAAAATAAAAACGCGTACTAAGCAGTTTGTAAAAAGTTTATGAGCAACTTCGAAAAAAAGCTTACTTGGAGCTTCCATAATTCGCTAGTTTAAAAATGCTTCTTTAAAGCTTTCAGGAGAGCTTTTCAAAGCCTTTTTTCATTGCGATATGAGTGACCAATAAAAAGTTAAAATATGGTTTCAAAATATTATTATCTTTAATTTAACAGTAAATAAAGCTGATTATGTTCAAACACATACTTATATAAACTCATAATCTATATTTACACATAACCTCAAATTTATTTCAACTTTCATACTTTCAATATTTTGTCAAAAATGTGTAATGCTGACGCTTACATCATCACAGCTACATGAATATCATATTATTCATATATTTTATATTCCATTTATTGCTTTAGCCGTCTTCAATTAACTTATCCTTCCTATAATCGTCTAAATAACTAAATCCTCCAAACAGCATTTTTAGTATTAATCCCATTTGATTTATGCCGACAATTTGAAATTGCATTGAATTACACAGCCAACTAATAAAATACATAAATAACGGCATTTGCGAAATTCCAAAATAAACGTAAATCATTTTTAACGATTACATAACTAGTTAAACGTCGAGCATTAAATATGTGTAGGTATATATGACAGCAGTTGTCTAAGAAATATCACTTTAAGAACTAAATTGCGACATAACTAAACGACATTTAACTTAAGCGGCAGCCGAAATTGCGAAATCGTTCAATTGCGGCATTTTAATGGCCATAAAATATTAATAGCCGCAGCCGCATGACTTTAAACACGTCAAAGTAACTCATACGCCGCAGCATACCTGTGCGCAAAAATATTATTTTAGGAATTAAATAAATACGTAAATACTTAAGGGGTGGATATAGTGCTAGAAGAGTGTTTTTTCAGAGGTTTTTATAATTTTTTTTTTTGGTGTAAACAATTTATATAATGAATTGGAACTTTTGGATTAGCCATAAACGTCCAAGTGGCTCTAGAAACGTGCACTAGTCCCATAGTTTATGAGGTGTCGAGCTAAAATTTTGCACACAAGTCTTTCTCTTAAAAGTACTACTCATTAGTCGAAATCACCAATATCCGACCACTATAGCATATAGCTGCCATACAAACTGAACGCTCAAAATCAAGTTCTTATATGGAAAACTTTTTTATTTGACAAGATATCTTCATGAAATTTGGTATGAGTTCTTGCCTTCTAAAATAATACAAGTTCTGAAGAAATTGTTTAGATCGGATCACTATAGAATATAGCTGCCATACAAACTCACTTTTAAAAAGTGCACCTTTGAAGATTATTATAGCTTCAACACCGCCAAAGTTTAATTATTTTATATTCTTAATTTATTTCAGCTCAAAATTTTGAGTTTTTGTTTTTTGTTTTTGTAATTTACCAAGAAAAAATGTTTACTTAATAATAACAATACGATTTTAGAATATTAAAATGAGTTTAAAATAATCGTTCGCTTATAAAAACATTTTTCTATACTTCTAAGCACTTATTGTGAGCCATTTACCCCAACTTCTTACCGCCTGCTGATTACCTAGCTTTTATTAAGCGCACATATTCTAATGTTGCACGTAAACAGTATATATGCAGCACACACATATATACTTATATAAGAGACTTACGCTTTCTCATCGCGTCTGGTACTTTGTAAGCCCCTCACTGAAGTTATTGCTCTTATTTGCAGCTTTGTTTTCTTTTCGCTTATTGCTGTTGTTGTTTTAGTCATTTGCGCCATTATTCTCTTCACGACAACGAAATTGCAGCAATAAATTTGAAATTCAATTTAAAATGAACATAAATTGTTGAGACTTTCGAAACATGTCATTTTAAAACATTTTCGAAATTAACAACGGCACGCATACAAGCGCAAAACACATGCACAAGCACTTAATCTGCATGTAAATATATACAAACATATATTTGTATATACATGGGTGTGTGTGTGTGCGATATGTAGGCTTGTGCGGGTAAGATCTCTCGCGTGTGTTATTAATTTTCGCCGTATTCGGCTCGAGCTCAACTTAATCACAGCAAACCAAGCGTGTATTCATTTAAAAGTGCTTCTTGCGCAAGTATTTCGCTCGCATACACATACATATACACGCGTGTAACGGTATGTGTAAGTATAAGCGCTTATTGCTGCTAACTTGCACATTTTCGCGTTCATTTAAATTCTCGCTGGCTGCCTCGCCGGCAACGGCTGCCGGAATTAAGCGCTTTAAGCACAGCAATTTCATAATATTTTCTTTGCTTCTTCTCTTCTGCGGGAAAATTTCAGATATTTTTTTTTTATTAATTTTTTACTTTTTGCTCATTTTCTGCGCTCGTTAATTTCTTGCATTTTCCGCATTTTATTTTTATTTATTACTTATTTTCATTTTATATTATGTGTTGCTTTCGTACTGCTTCTTCTTCTGTGTAAATATGTATTGTGCACTCAGGAAGCTTATGGAAATACAAATTTATATATATATATATATACATATATATATACATATATGTATGTATATATGAGTGTAATTTTTTTTGCTATATAAACATGTATACATACAAATGTATATACATACATATACAAACATATATATGTACACTTATTGCTAAAGCCTGGCGATAGCATGTATTAAATCGCTCAACAGCCACCACCAATATTCCGCCATCTACTTTTCAATATACTCATTCACATTATTTAGCAGGTTCCACCCTCTCATACACATAGTACAATATAACTATAAAGAAATGTAGTATGTAGCATATCTTCAGGGGCTCCTATATTCCTGTGAGGAAAAATTTTAAATTGATATACAGAATTTTAATGTTTCTAATTTTGATTTTAAACCTTTTTGTAACTAATAGCTTAAGAAATTAAATTTTTTCGAGTTTAAAATTTTTTGAAATTCATAGTTTTTGAAATGCACATGTTTCGAAACTTAAATTTTCCGAAATTCAAATGAAATAAAAACATTTTGAAATGCAAGATTTAAATTTAGAAATTTATATTTTTCGAAAATAAATATTTTGGAATTTAAAACTTTTTTTGTTTTGTTTTAAATTCATATTTTTCGAAATAAAAACATTTTGAAATGCAAGATTTAGATTTTGAAATTTATATTTCCGAAATTAAAAATTTTTGAATTTCACGTTTTTCAAAATTCCAGTTTTCTCGAAATTCCAATATGCCGATATTGAAATTTTTTAAGATTTAAATTTTTGTAATTTTGATTTTAAAAAATTTTTTAAACTAATAAATTTAGAATCTTAAATTTTTCGAATTTAAAAGTTCTTGAAATTCATATTTTCGAAATTCAAATTTCCGGATTTAAAATTTTTCGAAATTGGAAAATTTTAAATTTAGAGACTTAAATTTCCGTAACTAAAACATTTTTGAAAATATTTTTTTTTCGAAATTCAAATTTTTCGAAATTTAATTATCGAAATTTAAATATTTCCATATTTTAATTTTTCAATTTTTTTGAAACATACATATACATATTTCATCATATTTTTACAGTATTTAAAAATACATTTTCAAATACTTTCAAATTTATACTTCCACTCAACCATTAGTTTCCTACAGGACACCCATATGCATATATAGCACATTTACTTTGTAAATTAATATGTGTGCGCTGATTTATGCCTTTCCATATAAAAATACATAAGTATATATGTATGTACATATAAACGTAAATAAATTTGTGCCGCCATTTTCTTACGCCAGCAATGAATTTAATTTTTCTTAACTTATTTTCATTCCTTTGGTTAATTTTTCGCACTGTTTTATATTATTTTCCAACGTAAGGTCAAAATGTTCATAGAGTGCATGGGAGGAGAAAACAATGTATTGGAGGAAAAATAGTTTATTTCATGTAATCGATTTCCGTATTCAATATAATAAATAAATACAAAATTTTTGATTAAAAAAAATTTGAATTAAAAAAAGATGTTAAGTAAAAAATTCAGTTTTAGTAGCATAAATCAAAAATTTATTGTGGCGGAAGGCATTTAAAGTAAATAATATTAAAATAATTTTAATTTTTTTTTTTTATTTTTTTAAATTTTAAATAACAATTTTACTCACTTTCTCACTTAAATATAAAGTTCAAAAAAATTTTATGGTTCTCATTCAAAAAATATAAACCTAATTTTCCAAAAAAAAAAAAATTTTTTTTTCGAAACAAGAAAAAAATTTTATAGTTATGGTTTATATTAACCTAATTTAAAAAAAAATAAAAATGTTTTTTTTTCGAAATTTCATACTGAATTTTTTTTTTTGCTTAAAGTAACTCGAAACGTATTGAACATACGGTTGAATGTCAAACAAAAATTAAAAATTTTCAAACTAAAGTTTTTCGAATAATTTTTTAATTGAAAGCCTATTTAAATTCATATTTTTCGAAATTTAAATTTTCAAAAATCCAAACTTTTTTGAAGCTTATAGTTTTCGAAACTTAAATTTTTCGAAATAAAATTTTTGCGAGTTTAAGTTTTTCGAAATTTAAATTTTTCAAAATCAAAGCTTTTAAATTTCTGAAATTAAAAATTATTGATATTAAAATTTTTCGAAATTCCAATTTTTCGAAATTTAAAAGTTCGTTATTTAAATTTTCCGAAATTTTTATTTTCAGAAATTTAATTTGATCGAAATTATGGAAATTAAATTTACTTCCACTCACAACAATTAATTTTTATTTATGTAGGAACTAATTTGGACATACAAACATATTTTCTAGAAAACAATATTCTAGGGAATTTTTTACTTCCAATATTTAATATTACTTTCCAATAAAAACTCTTAAAAATCAAAATTAAATATAGTAATCACCAAATTCATCATCATTTTTAAATTTATGCAACAAAAGTAAAATCACTTTACTTTAAAATATGCATTTTCTCTCCTTCCTTCTACGCTGCCATGTCACCTCTCAACATGCGCTAAAGTTTTCATCTATTTCTGTCTCTACTCTTCCGCCAATGTGCGCCCACACCAGCTGGTATTGGCATTTAGTAGCCATTTTGCATTAAACACATATGAACACGCACTCACACAGACATACATAAATACATACATATATTATATACATATGTATGTATGCACTTGTTTGTATGCGCAATGCCACAGCTGCTCTTGCTCAACATTTTGCAGTTTCTTTTAAGCAGCGTTTTTGTTTTTGACGAGCTTAACTTGAATTTCTCTAGCGCTGTCGCCTTTTGGCATTTCGCTTTTAGCCACGTCATTCGCTTAACGCGCACACATACCGTGCCACTTGAAGCGCAACACACACACACTTACACAGTTGCGATATTTACATTTAACACTCATACAATATTAGTTAATTCAACCCTTAGCTGGCCATTTATTAACATATGAATGTGTGGCGGTGTGCGCGAAAGCTTCTTCTCTTAACTCCTCGACACGTTGCAGCGCCACGAAAGCGCTACATACAGGTATATGTATGTGTTAACAGTTATGTTACTCCTTTGGAGCGTCGCACATTTCCCGTGTCTCTCTTTGTATACTTGTGGCAATGTATTGGTGAATTTGCAGTGAATCTTAGTTGTTGATTTTTCTGAGTTTCCGCTTTAATTCCTGCCACTTTGCTGCTGAGAGTGCATTTTTTGCTCACACCGCTTTTCAACACGTCTACATTTTGCACACACACGTGAATGTTTGTTTGTGTTTATACGGTTTGTGTACGCGCCGTCTGCCCGAAGTGGCTAAAGAGCGCTGTCTCCACTTCACTCCTTTCCAGCTGCTTCGTTGCTCTTTGTGCGCGCAGATGACACGTCTTTGAACAGCTGCAGCAAAACAACAACATCACTTATTTCCTACACGTCTACAGATATATATGTTGGTAGATATTCATACAGATTCTCTGTTCATATATATCAGTTAATTGACATTTTAACGAGCGCGAATGCGCGAGAGCTAAAAGTCGCGTAAGCATTTTTAATTTGTCTAGAAGATCGCGCCGCGCGAAATTGTTATATGCGTGCTCATATGCGTAACCTTATAATACATATTGAGTTCATTAGCTTTAGTTCTTTGAAAAATTATTGAATTTATAGGCACTGAAGCCCAAGAAATGTCTACATGAAGTTTAGCTTAAGCAGTCGGTGTTTAATCCTATACAGTGTTCGATTCGCTATATATCTGCTTATTTACTTTAAGCTGTTCTTTTATCAAAAAATTGGTATGTGAAAGCGACAAGAGAGTAAGTGAGTTCAATTCGAACTAAGATTCTCCTAGACTTTAGTCTAAAGTGTGTAGTACAAAAATATCCTGAAGCTAGCGGTTATGCCAATTTAATGATTTTAATTTTTTTCGAAAATCCGTCTTTAGCCACTAATGTCACCTGTCATACAAGCTTAACCAAAAAATATTAAAGACCATTGAAATAAGAATAATTACAGGATGCGTCGAATACTCTCATAGCTGAAGCGTTTTCATCCATTCGGAAGACATGGACTAGCCAGTGTAGCCGCATTCTCTTAATACCTTCTCATCTTTCTATCGACTATGGTATTCGCCATTGCCAATGCATAAAGGTCCATAAATCTTCCGCAGAACCTTTATCTCGAAAATTCGAAACATTGACTCATCAGATGTTGTCATCGTTCATGCCTCTACAACACAAAGGACGGGGATGATGAGTGACTTGCAGAATTTGGTCTTTGTTTGTCGGGAGAGCGCTTTAGTTCTCAATTGCCTACTCAGTAAGAAGTAGCATCTGTTGGCAAGACTTATTCCGCATTGGATTTTGAGGCTGACATTGTTGTTGCTGTAAATAGTGGTTCCAAGATAGACGAAATTATCTACGACTTCGAAGTTAAGACTGTCAACAGTGACATGGGAGCCAAGTCGCGACTGCAACCTGTTCGTTTTATGACAGGAGATATTTCATCTTGCCCTTGTACACTACCAGACCGATTTGCTTCGCTGCCTTATCCATTTTGGAGAAACTAACGACGCGGTTGCTGAGGCCAATGATATCGGATCATCGACGTACCCCAGCAGTTGTACACTCTTATAGAAGATAGTACCTTCCTTATTTAGTTCTGCAGCTCGAATTTTTTACTCCAAGAGCAGATAGAAGAAGTCGCATGAAAAGGAGTCGTTTTGTTTGAAACTTCGTTTGGTATCGAACGGCTCAGAGGGGTCCTTCCCGATCCTGACGGAGTTTTTGGCATTGTCCAACGTTAGTCAGTTTACACAGCCGTATTAGTTTTGCGGAGATACTAAGTTCAGCATAATGGTATTAAGGCAGCTCTTTTTCATGCCGTCAGAAGCAGTTTTAAAATCGACGAAGAGGTTGTGTATGTTGATCCTCTTTTCACAGGTCTTTACCAAGATTTGGCGCATGTTGAAAATCTGATTGATAGTAAATTTTCCAGGTCTAAAGCCACATTGATAAGGTCCAAACAGTTTGTTGACGGAGAGCTTCAGTCTTTCACACACTAATCTCGATAGAACCTTATATGCGATGTTAAGGAGGCTTATCCCACAGTAGTTGGAAAAGAGGGTGGGATATGCGTTTTTTTGGATTGGACAGGGCACTTCTCATTACGCAATGTGCTGAAATCACGATCTTTGTTTAATATAATTCAAATTCGTGTTCTAGAGTTCAATCGTTAAATTTTTTTTTCTAATTCCGAGCAGCATGTTCTCTTTGGTCTTAATAACAGTACATATGAACAAATAATATCTCTTGCTGGGATTTTTCAGTCATAATTTTAAGGTTAAAGTTGCTGTCATACTTGAAAGTTTGACTATGGAGTAAAATGTTAGCCAATATCTATAGCATTTAGTTTACAGACTGGAGCCAATAAATATGATTTCGAGGCTTAAAATACTACTATAAATACTTTTATTGAAGACTATGGCTTAGATCGTTTTAAAGTAATGAGTATCGCGTACAGCTTATACAAGAAAAGTGGCTCTACAGTTTTGGACGCCTTTGAAGCTCTATATTCGCCAGATCATATCTGTCTCCAATAATTTATATCAAACTCAGATTATTGTTCTCCTAACAGGATGAAAGACTCAGCGGTAAGCTAAGCAAAAAAGACCTAAACTTTCCTCATAAAGTGGATTTATAATTCATTGGTGCGAGTATTCAGAGATTTGTTGCAATATTTTTTTCAACTAAGTTCTAAAGAACCTGATGTAAGGCTAAAGAACAAACGTATACTGAGTTTTTTGGATGAATCTTTGAATATGTATTTTTATGGATTTATATTGATTTAAGGACACTTTTCATACATAAATTAAGACTAATTACGTAGATCCACCATTTTACCACCACCAACTTTCTAAAAATCTCGAAAAACCTCTCATTGTACAAATATACCAAAAGTTCCGTTGAAACCCCATAAAAAGCGAAAAAATATAAATAATTATGGCATTTCACAGTAAAGTAAAGCTCGCTCTTTTTGCATTCATTATGAGTGCATATACTTTTTGTTGCTCCAATATTGCAGCAATTGCCTGCAACAAATTGCTTTTTTTACTTCGCTGCATTTGCAGTTGTGTGCACAGGCACACACTCGCACACATACAAATAGCGGCATTACGGTGCAAGCAAATTTATGCATACCTAGAAGTAATATTAATAATTAAAAATACACTCAAAATTCAGTTATTTTACGCAGAAGAAACTACACCCAATTTAAAATTAATTGCCAGACACAAAAGGATCGCCATGCCACAAACCACATTCGAGACCATTTGTAAACATACATATATACGTGTGTATATATACATTTTATATATAAGTATGTGTGTTTGTGTAGCGTTTGCTTGTACGAAATGGGCCGTGCAACGCCCACTGTACGCGTGGCGGCACGGAGCGGTAGATTGCGGTTATGGCTGTTGCGGAGCATGGCTCAGCACATTAGTGCAATGAAGAAATTGTCGGTTGTCGGTATGTGGGTGGCAGGGCGGAGATGAGGGGTTCATATTGTAAGAGAATGTAGTCTAGCGCAGGGCAAATGAACGCGCTGTGGAGCGAATGCAGAAAATTAAATTTAATAATTCATATGGACACACAATTACAAAATATACACGCACGTTTACATGGTTCCTATATACATATTTATAAATTTCTGTATATACAAATATACATACATTTATGTGAGTGTGAACGGAAAAATGTAACTATGTTTTGTACGAAGTGCATATGTATATGTGCGCATATATGCCACACTACACACATGCATATATAAATATGCGTTCATATGTGTCAAAGTGTGGGTGTGAAAGAGTGAATTAAACATAAAATGCCATTACAGCTTTTGTACGCATTCATTTACTAGCATATTTATGCACACAAAGCGCTCTATGTACCATACATATGTATGTGTATGTATGTACCGTAAAATGTGACCATTAACTTATGCATTTTTCTCATTTCTCGCAGCAGAAACCACATAACCAAAAATATGAAAAACAAATGAATGAAAGCATAGCGCCGCTGATGAAGTAAAAATTGCACGCAAACACATTTAAACATACACAAATAAGTTAAAAGTATGTGAAAATTAAAAAAAAATATATATATAAAATATTTCCCAAAATATGTTAAAGGGGTAACCCAGTCAAAAACATGAATTTCGAGTAATTTTTTTTTAACTCATATAAATATACAATATTTTTACTTACTAATATTCTACAATACAATACCTGTCATCCAATAGCTTAAATAAGATGTTAAAGAAAAAAGTTAAATTTTACGAATTTGTTGAAGTTGATGGGAAAAAGAGCGAATCTTTCTGTCACGATTTCCACTCTTCTGGTCAACCGAAAACAAAAGAATGTTGGGTTTTGTAACCGTACAAATTTAATCACCAAGAAAAAGGTTTTTTTTTTCAATTTTAAAAATTAAAAAAAAAAATTTAAAAAAAAATTATAAAAATTTAAAAAAAAATATGTTTTTATTTTTTTTATAAATTAAATAGTTTTTACATTTTATTTTATTTTCATATTTTTTAATTCAATAATTTATATATTGTTATTTTTTTTTTAATTTTATAAATTTATTTTTATATTTTTATTCCCCTTTTTAGTTTATAAATTTAATATTTTGAATTTTTTTTTTTTTATAAATTAAAAAATTAAAAATTTTTTTTTTTATTAAAATTTTTGTTTTTTTTATTTAAAAGACGGTAACTCTTAAAATAATTCTAAGTTCAGAAAATTTTTGTATAGCGATTCTTGAATATCTATCAAAAATATGTTAAAAAATTTTAGTTTTAAATTTTTTTCAAATTTCTTTATTACTAATTTAACTTTAATTAATACTTTTTGTTTTGAAAATTTTAAAATTTATTTCACGTATTTAAGTTTTAAAATTATTCGAATTTCAAAATTTCTTTTAAATAGCTATTCCTGTATTTTGAAATCGGCATATGACAATAAAATTTTAATGTGTAATTTTTTATATTTTTTTAAATTCTTATTATTTTTTTTAATTTTTAAACATGTTTTATTTTTAAAATTAGCTTATTTTATTTGAAATGGCTGTGAGGTAAAGAAAACTCATACCTCCATATGTAAATTCAAAAAAAATGTAAATTAAAAAAAAAAATAAACCAAAAAATAATTAGTTTCAAAATTATTAATTTTATTTATTTTTTATTTAACTATTTAATTTAATTTTTTTTAATTATTATTTATTTTTTATTTATTAATTTAGTTTAAATTAATTTAATTTAAATTTAAAAAAATTAATTTTTGTTAAAATTAATACGTTTTTATTTCAAAATTAATTTTTTAAATTAAAAAAAATAATAATTTTTAAATGAAAAAAATATAAATTTTGAAATTCTTTTTATCAAAACTTTGATATTAAAAGAAATAATAATTTTTAATTTTTTTAATTAAATTATTTATTTTATTTTTTTTAACAAATTTTTCTAAATAAAAAAAAATAAAAAATTTTAAATTATTTTTTTTTTAATTATTAATTTTCTTTATTTAAAAATTATTAATTTTTTTGATTTAGAAAAATTAATTTAAAAAAATTCAAATAAATAATATAATTAAAAAAATTATAAATTATTATTTTTTCTAATATCAAAAGTTTCAAAATTTATATTTTTTCATTTAAAAACTAATTTTTCTAAATAAAAAAAAAATAGAATATTTGAATTACAAAGTTAAAAATATTAAAAAATTTGAAAATAATTTAATGCAATTAATTTTTTTTAATTAATTTATTTATTTTTGTAAATTATTATTATATAATTTTTTAATTATTTTTTGTTTTTGTAAATTATTAATATTTTTTTCTTTAATTTTTTTAATATATTTATTTTTTTTAGTTTAGACTTATTCCATTTGTATTTATTTTTTTCAAAAAAAAAAAATAAATAATAATTTCAAGGTTTTTAATTTTTTTTAATAATATTAATTATTTTTATAAAGTATTTTTTTTAATTTTTTTTTAGCATCTTCAATATATTTATTTATTTAGTTTCTTAAACTTAATCCATTATTTTTTTTTATAACATTAAAAATTTTTGTTTGAACATAATTAATTTATAATTTTTTTTTATTTAGAATACAACCTTAACTTCCTAAAGACTATACATATGCACTTTAAATACACTCACACCCATATACTTACATATGTATGCATTTATATACAAATATAGCAGTATAAGTGAGTATGTGTGCGCTTAAGCGCTTAACTGTGCGACTGAGACTGCTTGGAGACAAAGCATACCAAATTTTTGCAATGGCATTACAATTAAAAAATATTTCAGCTATAAAAACACAAACAAATGCACGTTGCCAATAACAAGAACAACTACTTAATGCAGTTTGTAGAGCATTGCATTAAGTTGCCATCGAAATAAGGCACAGCGTCGCACGCGCACACAACTACAATTACGAACGCGAAAAGATGCAACAAAGATTATATATTTATAAATGCATATGTGTATGTACGGGTAGAAATGCGCGCAAAAAGCTCAATTAAATGCAATTTTCGAGGTAAATATGCAATTACCACAACATACAGCGCGGCAACGTTGCAATTACGCTGCCAATGACGTTGCAACGTGGCTGCAGACAGCGTCATCGGCGTCACCAACGTCATATCAGCGTCGCCAGCGCCAACAACAAAATGTCGCCTGCTTGCTACATGGCAACGGCTGCTTGCTCGACTCGCGTTGTCGTTGTTGTTGCCTTGTTTTTATTGTAAATATTTTATTTTCTCGTTATTTTCGTTGCTGCTGCTGCTGTTTATGTTGTTGCTGCCTTTGACAGGATGCGCACATAAATTGGCATAATTTTGTTGCAATTTTGCACGTTTTTATTTTTTAATAAAAATTTCGTTTGCTCGTTTTTTGTCGCTCCTTTGGTGCTGCGTTAGCGCATTGAAGAGGCCTGTGCAACACAATTTGTTGGTGTATTAAAATAAAATCACATCGTAAATTTATGTCTTGTAAAAATGCACTTTTGCAAGTTGAATGACTCGAGGCGTTTTTACGGGCCGGGATATTTTTAATATATATTTTTAAAACTTGCACACGGAGAATATACAGTTTTGTGTATAATATTGGAAATAAAAAAGCGAAGAGTATAAATTTTGACATTTTTATGTGCTGAACTTTGTGCCTGGATTTTTATAAATTATTTAAATATCCCTTTAAACTAAATAATTACCCATGTTGCCACTTTTTATTGATATGGAAAATTTAAAAAAAAACAATCTTTTTTTTTAATTTTTTTTCTTTTTTTTATCGGCACTGCAAATGTCATATTAGCTATTTTTGAGCGTTAGAGAGTGGCGAATAGAACAAATGATGCCACCTGTTCAAACACTTGCTTTTTAACTTTACAATCTTTTGATTATTTCTTTGAGAAATTCTGCTTTTCAAGCCAAAATAAAGGTATTTTTACTTATCCAGGACGTTTATAATATCCTCAAAGAAGCGTCTGAAGTCCTACAAAAAATATATCCAAATAATCAGGGTGACTAACTTAGTCGATCCGTCTGTCTATGTTTACGCAAACTAGTCTCTTAGTTTTTATGATAGCACTCCAAAACTTTGCACACGCCTTTCTCTCGCAGAGAATTTATTTATTTGTCGGAATTGCCAATATCGGCGTACCATAGCATATAGCTGTCATACAAACTGAGCGATCAAAGTCAAGTTATTGTATGGAAAACTTTCTTATTTGAACACATATCTTCACGAAATTCAGCACGGACTATTATCCAAAGTAACGGTATAATCTCAGAAGAAATTGTTCAGATCGGAACAATATATCATATAGCAGTCATATAAAATAGTCAATAAAAATCAAGAGAAATTTTTGTATACCCTTTCAAGCCATAAAAAATGGCGTTGTTGAGGGTATTATAGCTTCCTACCAGAAGTGAACAACTTTCCTTTTTTCTTATCCTTATCTTCATATATATACTAGACATTTCTATATAGATATATGTACATATATATCTTCATATCTATCTTTGCCTTCATCTCTCTTTCTTTATACATAAATATCTCTGTCTTAGTCTTCTTCCTGGCTCCAGTTAAAGATACTATTCAAATTTCTGCGCGGCGTCGAATATTCAATTATAAAATTTCTTAATTCCGTTTCGAAATATTTTCTAAAACTTCTCCAATTATTTCGCTAATCACAACCGAAATATTTGCCACCATATATAGCGAAGTCTCAAACAGGAAAGAGCTTAGTTCATGACCCACAACAACAATAAATATAATAATAATTAGAGAGGCCAAAATAAAAATCGAAAGCCAAAGAGCAGCCAAAGCGAAATTTGAGCAAAAGTAACGAAGCAGAAAACGGTGTCAGGCGAGCAGTCAACCAATCGAGCAACTTGCAAGCAGCGCGCTGCAGCCTGGCGAAGTCTTCTAAGCGTACAGTCGTACAAATTGCACAAACATACACATACACAGCTATATAAGTAGATATATTTACTACCTAAATATATATATATATACTTACATATATATTTATGTTATAAGCAGCTTGTCGTAGCCGGCAGTTTATTGCCGCAATAAGGCTGGTACCATAACTGCCAGCCGCAGCCACATTTGGCCATACGTCGAACAAACTTTAATTGCATAATTATGTGCAGTTTGCAATTTATCATTTTTTCCTCGACTTATTATTTATGCGCTCGGTATACTGTTGTTGTGTTGCCATCTAACTATGCTTGTGTGTGTGTGTGTGTGTGTATGCGCGCGATCTTAAGCTCTTGCTTTTCTAAAAAAAAATTGTCGTTCTGGTTCATTATTTTTTTACACATTTTTTCTTCTACTTTTTGCTCTATCCTTTGCCATGACTTTCGCGCTCACCATTTGCTTATTATTATTTTTAGTTCTTCGGAAATATTAATGTCCACATCCATGCTTGATAGTAAAGTTTTTTAATTGTATGTGTAAGTTATGGTTTGTTTGCTTATAATTATATGTTTTGGTGGAGAATTATAAGACATAAACAACAAAAATAATAACATTTCGGGTCAATTAGTGGGTGTGTCACAGGAATTAACGCTGAATTTCAAAATAATGAACTTTTAGCAAAACTTAGTAGGTGTTTGGGAATGCTTATATAAGCATATTGTCACTTAAAATGCAAAACAACAAACAAATCGAAATTACATTACATTAGTCATACAATTTTAAGCTTACACTATCCGGTATAACCAATACATAACCAGTTATAATAACCATTTTATAACCGAAACTCAAATTTTGTTTAAATATTATATTATATCGTTTTTGCATAAAATTTAATGCATACATTTTAAGCTTACACTATCCGGTATAACCAATACATAACCAGTTATAATAACCGTTTTATAACCGAAACTCAAATTTTGTTTAAATATCGTTTTTGCATAAAAAAGCTTACACTATCCGGTATAACCAATATATAACCAGTTATAATAACCGTTTTATAACCTAAACTCAAATTTTGTTTAAATATTGTACTATATCGTTTTTGCATAAAATTTAGTGCATAAATTCTAAGGTTACGTTATCATATTTAACCAATATATAACCAGTCGTAATAACCATTACCCAAATTTTATTTGAATGTGAGTGGTTTGTATTATATTTTTTCCTTCGCCCAAACTTATGAAAAATTATATAGATTATTTTGCATTTTAGGTAACGTTATATATATTGTATATAGATATTTATTTTATATGACATATATTTAATTTTTTTACACTTTTTTAATCAAGTTCTTTTCTTTATATTTTCAGGTAAGTGTCCAAAAAAGTCATTAAAACCTTTTTAAATATATTTTGGAGGCATCCAAAACCATTGAAAACGTAAGTTATATTATTATTTATTTAGTATAAATTAAGTCAACAAGTCATTAAATTCAAACAAAAACGATTTTTAAACATTTTTCCAACTTCGTCATAGCAGTTGTTTCAACAAACATATTCATCGCCTTAAGGGGTTATAACCACTTTCAAGTCAGAAAAACGCGTTTTTTGTGATTTTTGTTTGGACAAGTATTTTATTTAATTAATAAATAAATAAAAATATTGTAAATTTACAGAATTTAATATAAATTAATAATCAGAGATTCGTTTTTAAATATTTTGGACTCCTTTCATTCCCTAACCGATCTCCGGAATGTACTCCAAAAAGAGCAGCCTGGCTGTGTGGAAGATTTTTCTGCTTAAAATTATCTCAAACCAAAAAATTTTGTCAATGTTCGTAAAATTAATTGATGCGATGTGTGGCAAGTAGCGCCGTCTTGTCGAAACAAAATATCATCGAGACCACGAGCTTCAATTTCAGGCATCAAATAGTTGGTTATTATGGAACGATTCGTTTGCCGTTGGTGGTTACCTTCTCACCCTCATCATTTTTGAAGAAATATGAACCGATAATTCCACCGGTCCACAAACCGCACCAAACCATTGTTTTTTCTGCATGAAAAGGCAGCTCTTGAATCTCTTCAGATCGCTCTTCGTCCCAACTACGGCAATTTTATTGGTTTCCATACCCATTGAGCCAGAAATGGGCTTCAACGCAGAACAAAATTTGGCTCGAAAATCTCGGAACTTCTTGGAACTTTTTCTTTTTGGAATTTTTTGATTTTTGTATATTTCTCTCATATTGAGGCTTGGTCGAAGGCCATGGGAAATTCGGAAAGCTCTATCCCAATGAGAGACACCTTAGTGCCTGTTATGTTATCTCTTCAGACACCAGCGATATCTGTTCAGAGTGCTTTTTCCCCCTTCTATTCTTATCTTTTGGAATACTTGATACCATTGTTTTGCCAGATGTTGAGTATTTATGTTTTGGAGAGGGCTCCCATTCTTGTTACTATTATATCCGAGGACCAAATTATTTTTTAAGTAGATCTAACCCTTGGAAATTTATGACTAAAAAAATTAACTAACTAAAGGGATTTTCATAATATTTCGCCAGCAGCGCCACCTATTGGGTAAAAAAAAATTTGATAATTCAATTTCTGAATTCATGTGTTAAAAACAAACGGCATCGATGTGATATAATATTTAGATCTTATATACAATATTAGGGTGAGCCAAAAAAAACGCTGTATTTATAGGTTAAAATGAACCCAAGAATCCTCAAATGGTTAGGATGAAAGCATATTTCTGACGTATTAAGGAAATAGGAAGATTTGAATGTTCAACGACAACTTTTCAAATTAAGCCAACACTGTTTTGAAGGCATATTTTTGCTCTTTATTTAGACTCTTTTGAAGCTACAAATTCTATATTGTTTTCTTATACAGCCAGATGCTCGTATATATAGTTGTATGGACATATTTTTTTTAAAGATAAAAGCCATGTATTTAGACCACAGCGTCATCTAACGCATTTTCTTACTATTCGTGCATAGAATTTTAAATATTTCAATAAGTTACTTGCTTACGATAAAATTTCCGTTCAATAATTGACTTTTTTAAATTCCGAAACGGAAATTTTAAACTTCCCTGTAACTTTTGCGTCAACACAAACCATATTAATCAACGACAATATGCATTCGAGAAGCGCTCAATGAAACATATGGGTAATATTAACTTGTAAGTCCAAGCGAAATTTATCGCCGCCTTTCCATTTCACAATTTTTCACTTAAATGCATTTGTCTTTGCATAATACCCACGCCAGGCGGCACACCACCCCGAACCAGCTGGGTGCGCGCCACCAAAGCAGCGGCACGAGCGCCGCTGACACACGAGTAATGCGATGATGCATATTGTTGCCACACCAATTTATACTTATCTATATACATATATATATATGTGTGTGCGTGTATATGTATGTGTTTTTGTATATACTTATGTATAGGTGGGTATAGATCTGTGTGTGTCTGTGGCCAATGAGTGCGTTGGTTTGGGTTGAGAAAACTTTTCACTGCAATAATAAGTATACGAAAACACCAACAACAACTATGAAACCTATATATATACAAACAACAATAATGGCAAGAAAATAATAATAATAACAACAACAAAAGCCAGCAATATTGCAACTAACGAAGCGACCAGCAAAATGTGGTCATAAATAATGTATGCAGTGGTGCCCGAGTTGAGTCGACGATATTAGCCCAAGTTATCGATTGCTTGGTTCTAAGTGCCCCCAGTCCGCGTACCGCTATATGCGCCGTCGATGGCCACAGCCAACATAACTCCCCATCAATGTAAACAAGCGCGCACTAGCGGCATTTCTGCTCGAAGAAAAAGCACAAAAATATTTCTTACTTGTTTTTCCAGGGTTGTATTTTCCTGAATGCTAAATGACTATGGCGACGAGGAACATTTTCGCAATTTGCATGAATAAACTATAAAAAAATAACAAATAAATATAAATAATGTTGCCGCAAACATATTAAAAAATAAATATTGTTTTTCTCTTATTTATTTTGCTTGCATGGCGCTGAGCGCTGAGACAGAGAAATTTTTATTAGAAAAGTAGAAAGATAAGTTAGAAATATATTTGTTTGTATGTATGTCGAAACGTTAATGGCAGTATGAGGCAGCGAGTGTAAGAATTTTATGCGAAAGGAAAGCAGAAAATAATAATTTTTTATTACAAGTAAAAATTGTTAAATTTGTTTACAAATCAAATAGATTTTGATAGTAGAGGTAATGGAGAATCTGTAATATAGGTTTGCTAGAAGAGAAGACCGAAGCATTTTACTTACTCTTACTCACACAGCGTGCTCTCAAAGTTAGTCAAGAAGCGTCTCTCCAGTAACAAGATTCTTCCTAATCAAACTCGTTTGGGTATCCTGGTCATAGCGGCATCACATAAAACTAGAAAGTCGAAGAGCTCACACGAGGTCGGAATGAACACTACATGGGTCGCCGTTATCATTTTGCGTTTTAGAGCTGGATCTCTTGACTTCACGCTTAGCAAGCGCTGGTCAACAACTAGCATCTATGTGAGTCCCTCAGGTCCATAACTGTCTGTGGTAGTATTATTAGAATGCAGGAGACACACTGAACTAGCTTGATTGAGGGTTTTGCCAGTGACTTTTCGATTATTACAGAGCGGTATTTAGGTATCACAATAGGTTGGAGTATCAGCTGTTCAAAGAGGTTATAGCCGAGTTTACAATAGCGCTTCAGTTGTTATTCCTTTTTCTCTTATTGGCGCCAATTGGAAATCCCAAGCGAAGCCAGGTCCTTCTCTACCTGGTCTTTCCTAACAGAGTGGAGGCCTTCCTCTTAGCTGAACTCAGTGTTTCGTTTATATTACCCGGCGGGTACTGCGACGAATATTTTCAGAGATGGCAAACGACCACAAATTCGTGACGACTTCAAGTCACCTAGGAAAAAAACGTGGATCCCTGAAATAAAAATATTTCCCTGAATTATATGTACTTTGCTGATCAGTTTTGTCGTATATGTGTGTCTTATTTAAGGCTAGTCTTAATAGTCACAAAGCAGTCTTACAGTCCTCGTCGGATCATTCGTGACTTACACAGATCGGCACGTTCATCTAGCGTAACTTAACCCGATAACCCCTATCTGCCTTAATACATTTATCGGTTAAACGTTTTTAAAATTAAATAGTGATTTTTCTTGTTTACTGAACTGACTTCATCTGATCACTTGGCCGGCAGGACTTGATCTATATTTTTCAATTTCCTAATTTCTTAACGGTATATAACTGTAGTACTGAAATTATATTTAAAACAACATATCCAAAAATATATGTACCTGCTATATATGATCTAAGAAAAAAATTAAAATGAGCAAATTTTCTTACAAAAACAATTTTCTTTCAGTGTAAGAAATGAGGAAGTGCAAAAAACACTCAAAATAATAAAACATCACAACAACATCTACATAGGTAGTTAAGTCGCTATCGTTACTGCTACTAGCTAAATTAGTATTTTATGCAAATTTTGCAATTTCACTACACCAACAAACATATTTAAATTTACATAACATACAGCGGTATTATATTCCTGATAAAAGACGTTCCAGCACGCACCAGTGCACATTGGCAAAACACACGCATACAACGCTGCTTTGACTTACTGTATACTTCTTAGTATGGGTTCAAGCGCTTTCTTCAACTAAATTCCCAGCAAAATGTTGTGTAATTCTCAACCTGTTTGTGGAGAAATTTTTACTTTTAAAACTGCTAGAATAGAAGTTATTAATCTGTATGGGATTTTTTACACTGAAGAGGGTATATTAAGTTTGTCAGGAAGTTTGTAACGCACTGCAGGATACGAAGAAGACCCTAGAACACATACATATATTATATAATGTACATTTATAAATAATATTGCCATGTTCGCATGTTTCTTCGGTTGTATAGTCGCGAACTATTCCCACAATTTTTGAGATATCGATATGAAATTTGGCATTAATCGTGTTCTCTCCAAGAAGCTCATCATTTGTCGGAACTGTCGATATCGGAGCACTATAGCGTATATCTCATATACAGACCGAACGATCGTTGTTTGGGAAACTTTTTTATTTGACAAGATATCTTCACGAAATTAAACAGAGATTATTATCACAGGAAACCTCTATAATCTACAAACTAATTTTTCCGTTGGGACAACTACAACATATAGCTGTCAAACAAACTAATCCATCAAAATCAAGTCCTTGTATGGGTAACTTTTTCATTTGAAAAGATATCTTCACGAAATTTGGCATACATTATTTTACAAAGCAACAATACAATCTCCGAGCAAATTGTGCAGATCGGACTACTATAGCATATAGCTACCATACGAATTGACCTATCAAAATTAAGACGAAGATCTGTTTATACCCTTCAATGCCACAAGAAACCTCGTTGCAACCGAAGTTGACTTTTTTCTTGTTTTAATGTGATCTATCCGTTTTCGAAAACTAAATAACCATTTTTCAAAAAAAATAATTTTCAAAAAATTCTTATTATCGATAATAAATAACGAAAAGGACCTCCTAAAATGTAATTATATGAATTACTAACAAATTAGTCAGGCTATTATAAAAAGTTAAGCGCAGGATGTGATGAAATCACAGGCCGTCACAATTCATTAATGGCAAAAGAGTAGGCAAAAACCACCTTCAAAGTATGCATGATGACCACAGCCATTATACAGCAGACAAACTTATAGATGTATGCTACCTTTTTATGGCCAGGAGTTAATTAATATTTTGCTGAAATTCTTTTTAACATTTCAATTGTCATGGCCTTGGACTAGGGCGAGTGTGCGATAAAGAATTGCGATTTTATGGCGAAAATAAAAGGCAGCGGCTTATTAAGCCTGGCTGAGAATGCAATACATACATATGTACATTCATAGCATGCATTTCTTACCTACTCAACTTACAACTTACTTTTGCATATATATGTGTATTTGTATGCGCATATATACCATATTCATATTTGTTTGTTTGCATGTGTAAGTTGGTGATAAATGCCGCGGGGTAGCATTCATTAATTTGCACTTGTCAACACGGCGTAGCAGCAAATTTATGAGGTGGCACAGCAACAGAAGCTAAATGAAGTCAAATATTTTTACACGCTCACTGTTGGCACTAGCCATTTACATATGCTGCATGCGTGTGTAAACATGTCAACACGTACTTATGTACATGTATGTACATATAGTATGTATATATGTGCATAGGTGTGAGTGTACACATATTTGCAGAAATTATAACGAAGTGCGCTAACTAACCTGACAATGAGAATATTGTCGCTTTCATTGCATTCGTAATATTTTCACTCGCCGACAAAGGTGCGCAACCATTTCGTCATACAGTTAGTACGAGTAAGAAGAGAGGAGGATTTTTGGGAGAGTTTTTTTTTAACTCAATGCAATTACGTCGCAAATTTTTATACCCGGAACGGTATATATTAAGTTTGCCACGAAGTTTTTAACACCCCAAAGGAAACTGATGAGATCTTATGAAAAACATTTATAAATGAACAGCCTGACGAACTGTGTCAATGCAGTCATATCCATCTGTCTGCGAAATAGTCTCTCAGTTTTGGAGATATTCTTATGAAATTTTGTACACCTTCTTTTCTCTCCAAGGAGGTACTCATTTGTCAGAACCACTGATATCGGACCACTATAACATATAGCTGCCATACAAACTGAACGATCGAAATCAAGTTCTTCTATGGAAAACTTTTTTATTTGACTAGCTATCATTTGGAAATTTAGTACACACAATTATCCAAAGCAATTGTATAATCTCCGAAGAAATTGTTCAGATCTGACTACTATAGCATATAGCTGCCATATGAACTAAACGATCGAAGTGAGGTCCTTGTATGGAAAACTTTTTTATTTGTTAAGATAACTTCATAAAATCAAGCACGCGCTATTGCCTAAGGTAGTATTACAATCTCCTCAAAACTTGTGCAGATCGAACTACTATAGCATATAGCTGCCATACAAACTGACCGATCAAAATCAAGTTCTTGTAAGGAAGCTTTTGTGTTTGCTACCAAATCTATGTTTTTTTAAACAAAAGTGGAAAGTACTCGACATGCTATATCTCGACTGATATACACCCCCCTCCCCCTCCGCTAAAATGCCAAAAAAGCTCTGAGCAGCTTTTAAAACCTAGCCTTTACTTTAAACCATGTTAAACTGCTATAAATCAAAACTTTTTCTGAAATACTTTTTGAAAAACTTACAACTAATAACGATGTATAAAAAATATATATATTATCTTCTTAGGATCACCATTTTTACTATCCACATATTATATAATATATACTTGTATAAGTACCACAACAGATATTCCAAATATGTCTGCCTCTTACACTGGCGCCTCAGTCAAAATTGCAAATTAGTATCCTTGCTTACTCACCTTACCGCTTTCCTTGCACCAGTAGTTGGACTTGATGTCCTCTCCACGCATATACATACACTCACATATATATTTACTTAAGTACACAACTGAATTTATGCATTTCTGTGGCACTACCTTCGACAGTTGTTGCGATTTTGACCCGTTGAGTTGGCTGAGTTTGTTTAGCCATTGTTATGTCAAAGTTGACAGAAATTAGATATGCAAAATGCAAACAGACCACGTTGAGCACACTTCCATAAGCAAATCATACGTACCGTTGTGGTAGCGCTCTACATTAGGACCATGCGAATAGAGCATAAGAACCGCGTGCACGTACATATTTCTTATGCAATGCTAATTAATATTGACAGTAATTAGCATGAAGTAAAAGCAAGGTAATAAAGAGCGAATAGTTGGATTAAACGGACAGAAAGCTGGTACGTATACAAAGGAACATGTATGTAGATACCATTTAAGATTTAAGTCAGGATTGCGCATATTAAAGATAGTTAGTACAACTAAGTATATAAAAAATACACAGAAATTAAGAGAAAAATCTTAAAATTGGATGGAGAGAAATATAAAGAATGCCTAAAAGACATTAGACATACTACTGAAGAGTTAAGAAAGTAGAACAACAGCAGAATTCTGTCTGAATACACGCGAAATAGTCCCTCATTTTTGGCAAAATTCTTATAAAATTTTGTACATCTTCTTATCTCTCCAAGAAGCTGCTCATTTACCGGAACCACTGATATCGGACCACTATAGCATATAGCTGCCATACAAACTGACCGGTCGAAAACAAGTCTTTGTAGGGAAAACTTTTTTATTTGACAAGATATCTTCACAAAATTTTCTATACGTTATTATCTAAGACAAAGGTGATATCTCTGAAGAAATTGTTTCGATCGGATCACTATAGCATATAGCTGTCATACAAACTAAACACTCTTAACTAAAGTTCTCCTATGAAAAACTTTTTTATATGTTGAGATATCTTTACCAAATTTGGCGTGGATCGTTGTCCAAGACAGCTGTATATTCTCTAAAGAAATTGCTTATATCGGAACACTATAGCATATAGCTACCATACAAACTGACCACTTAAAATCTAGTACCAGTAAGGAAACCTTGAATCTGTGAAGTGTATTATAGCTGCGGTGCAACCGCATTTTCTTGTTGTTGTATGTATATATATTGACCACGCGTTACATGTGTGTCTAATGGCTTGGCTAACTATCCCAACCAAATCATTATGGCCAAGTGTTGCAGCAGTAAATGCGCTTGCCGCTGCACAACAGCTAGTTAGAAAGTTTTTCCAAGCGCTCACACGCGCACACAGCCATTTCATTGAGATATGATACAATTTTCATCACTAATAATAAAAAAGAACTTTGCGAAAGTAACTTTTAAGACTTAATTTTAAAATATTGCGCGGAATCACAGTTGGTGTGCGAGTAAAAAGCGAGCAACGTGAAGTTTGCAGCGCGCAAATGTGCCGCGCTATATTTGGTCATAAAAATGTTGAAAAAAGAAACAAAAAAGACGGGAAACAACAAAAAAATATTTTTCATTTTTTACATTTTATTGCATTTTTCTTTCAAGGTATTGGCCATTTATAGTCCTGCCTCATTTATTTTTATGACTGGCGGCGTCGCAAAATGTGCTGCACTAAATTTTTATATTACAAGCATATACTTTATGAACATACACATTTACAAACATTCATAAATACATAAATACATGGCTTGGAGGCTTGTAGATGCACGCACACAAGCATAATTATGTTTATATACATAAAATATATTAAATTTTTTATATTTTTAGCGCGCCATATATAGACATTAGCTTTTAGCGCATACACAATTTCGCCTGTCTTTAACTCAATGCCCGTCTCAGTAAGCTGGCAGCATCGTTATAACCTCTAAACAAATTTTAAGAAACGTGTACTAAAGTGTAGCTGGCAGAAGAAATGGAGGCGCATGAAATTTTTGCAGCTCGAAATTCTCACAAATCCAGGCGCAAGTGCTTGAACTGCTTATCTGCTTAAATTGCTTGAAACACACCCATTTTCCACGCTTGCCTCTCTACTATACATACCACATTGCATACTCCTACCGCTGGTACTGCTATATTCCCCTCAACCGCTGCTGCGCCCTTCATTACGCTATTCAATTTTCATATCATTTAATTAAAATCGCAGTTTTCGTGTATATTTTCTTCTGCCGATTCGCTGCGCCTCTTCTGTTCGCTCTGTTTCTTACGAAGTTCGCCCACTACAGCCTACCTGCCACAAGCTAAGTTGTTGTTGCCTCTTCGCTGTTTGTATGCATATTTTATATCTTCTTGCTTTCGACAACAAAAAAATTAAATTAAATTAAATTAAAGAAGTGAATATGCACGCGTCAATAAAGTGTTGGATTAAATTGCCTTAATGAAAGTAAAATGCAGCAAATTTGCTTTAGACCGTGGATTATTAATTACAGCAGCGTTTTTGAAAGGTTTTTACTTTTAAAATAATTTTTTTGTGATAAAATTAACAATCCAATTGTGTACGGCTACTGTATTATAGTTGCCGTTATAGATCTTCTTCTTCTTTTTTTATGGCGCAGACAGCGCTTACGCGGTTATAGTCCAGTTTACAGCAGCACACTAGTCGTTCTTCCTCTTCGTTGTTTGGCGCCAATTGGAGATTCCAAGTGTAGGCAGGTCTTCTTCAGTCCTTCTTCTGGTCTTCATCTTCCTGTGCTTCTGCCGGCGGGTACCGCATCGAATACTCTCAAAGCTGGACTGTTTTCAGCCATCCGGACAACAATACCCGGCCAGCGCAGCCGCTGTCTCTTAATTCGCTAAAATATGTTAATATCGTCGCATATCTCGTATAGCTCATCAAGGAACCATAAATATTCCGCAAAACCTCTCTCTCGAAAACTCGACTCATCAAATGTTGTCTCAGTCTGAAGTAGCATCTATTTTTCTGCAGCTTGAATTATTTTCTTCAGGAGTAGATTGAAGAACTCTCACGTTGGGGAGTCGTCTTGCATTGAAACCTCGTTTGGTATCAAACGGCTCGGTAAAACCTATACATATAGAAATTTCTGATAGCTTCCTCCATATTAGCTCGAACTCATAAGCCTCTCAGATAGCCTCTGCTGTACTTACCTCTATAGTATGTGGATTTACTATAAGCATTAGTTAGAATCATGCGATGTGGATCAAAGATACACCTTTTGTTCGATAACTAGTTGCCAATTTGAGGTAAATTTTGTAATGCCATTCTCATAATAATATCGTCCCTATTAGCAAAATGTGGCGCTGTCGATTTACACAAGCTTCCCGTGAGGCAAATTTCAAAAAAATCATTCACCTTAAGACGAGCTACTTTCGACGCTTGTTGCCTGGTGTTGTCCTGACGGAATACAATTCCTTTCCAATTTTGACCAAAGCTAACCACTTTTGAGTGATTGATTCCTACAAAGAAAGTCCAACTGTTGACAGCAGAGCTTGAAACTAAGAATTTGATTGTAGTAAAGCAACTCATATTAGATGATTCCCTGTTAAACTTACCAATCGCACAGTAAATATTTTAAGCATGTGGGTACTAGAGGTAGTCCTTAGATGATCGTCGGACTATTCGATGTCAATTGCTTTAACGATATTTTCGACAATTGGCTCACCAAATCGAGAAACATGTTTTTCATCAAAATGACCGCAAATATGATGGATATTCTGCTTGCTGGTCTTCACCTTTGACTCGTGTTCAAACAGTACTGAGTCAAGCGGTCACAAAACTGTCTGAAAGGTTTTTTATGTACAAAAACTTATCGTTTTAACACCATATAGCAACGTCTGGACGAACATATACTAAACGAGACACAGAATCTTAAAGCCATATGTTGGACAAATAATGGATATCCTTTTATTAGAGCTAGTACGTTCACAACCCCTTTTAAGAAAAAAAAATAAATTGTCTTGTCCTTTGTGGACTTTATAAACTGTTAATTGACTTATTTTACAATACCTTAATTAAATTGTTAATTGACTCAATTTACAATCACTCAATTAAGTTATTAATTGACTTAATTTACAATGCCTCAATTAAATAGTTAATTGACTCAATTTACTTTACACTCAAAATAATTTTAGATGTTAATTGAGTCTACAGAGAGTATTTTGGTCGACTTAATTAAGATACAACTTTAAATTTGAACTCTATTAAAAAGTACGAAATATATACAGAACCGAGAATATTGAAAAACGGATATTGTAGTGTCACATACTTCTGGAATATATTTGAAATAGATTATGGAGAGCAAATAATCGGGAAAGACTAACTTGAATGTAATATTACAAATGCTAGTTCAAGATGATCTCATTAGTATAATTAAATCATTAGAACTACAAACCACTGCGATGAAAAGGAACACACTGTGCTCCCACAGGGTCAACACCGACTAAGAGTGATTTTTTTTTAATTCAACACACGAAATGTGCAAATCTTGGTTACAAAGGAAACATTTTCCTAAAACAATTAGCACGCCAGCTGCAATAAAGTTGCAACGCCTTCACATGCGAACGAAAAATGGCGAAAAAGAAATGCACCATCAGCGATTTTAAACGCTTGCAAACGACAGCTAAAAGATACGAATGCAATGCGAAAAGAAAATCGAAACATTAAATAACATATGCCAAACTCAAGCCACGAGAAACTAGTTGCGGCTGAGCAGAATAAGAATAAAGCTAAAGAACAAAGAAAATAAAAAGAATATTGTAAAGAATACGAATATAGAAAAGTAAAGCAAATAATGAAAAGAATAAGAATGTGGAGAAGAAAATAAAAATAATGACAAGAAAAAAATAATGCGGCGAAAAAAGGAGCTTCACGGCCGCAACTTGAAATCCAACTGGATTTCTTCTTTGCATTCTACAAAAAGTTGCATACACTTAAATGTGCAAGAAATAGAAGAATACGAAATGAAATGCAAGTAAAATGAAATAAAATCGAAATAAAAAGGCATATGGCCAACAACAACTACAATGCTGCACGTTGCACGCTGCACGCTGCATCTTGCCCATCAAGACAATGGCTGCTGCATTCTATACACCAGGTTAATGGTTTTGCTCTCCATGCCAGTGGCGCAGGCGAGTTGTGTGCCTGGGAGAGCGCAGCACACCACACCATGCCCAGCCACGCCATGGCACGCCACAACGGCCTGGGTGCAGATAAAGTTGGCCATGACCTTTTTAATGTGAAATTACGTTCACCTTTTCAATAAATCAGTTTGACAGTTTGTGAGATATTCTACGTTGCTGCAGCGTTGCATTCAACATTTTTAAGACGGTTAAATGGGCCGTGTGCATTTACGTTTCGCAATGAGAATGTGGCGAGTAAGGAGAAAATGAGCAAATTAAATTTATTTAAAAGGTGAAACGTGGCGTGGGCGGCGGCAATGGTCTTATGCCTAGCAAATGAGATGTGCAGCAGTAAATAACTTGTTGTTGTACGCTGTGGGCGTTTCCAAAAAGAATATATAAATTAAATATAAAAAAAGATACATGGAAAGCGCTTAAAACGGTTTACTTGTAAAGCTTTTGAGGCGCTTAGAGGAGGCTGTTACAGCAAATACAAAGCAAAGCGCTTATTTCAAATTTAATTTTCCCAAAAATATACTTTTGTACCAGCTTACTAGTTACTAGCATTATATTTTCCTTGCCTACACAAAGTGTGCTTGGCGTTTTGTATAAAAGTCCTGCCTTGCAGTTTTCTCCACACAAATTCCTTTAAAAATTAATATGCCACCCTTAATTTGTACGCAACATTTAGCCTTGTGGCTTAGTAATTTTATGTAAATCGAAGCATTTTAGTGCATATTTTGTAGTCACTTATTTGCATATAAATTGAACATCAAATTCCAGTGCCGAAAATAGCTTAGAGTACAAAAGGAAGGCTGAGATTTTTAAACAATTATTTAAATTAAAAGTAACTGCTTGGTTTTTTTTTGAATATTTTTATAGTGTAATAAAGAAAATTGTGGGGTACTTTGTGGCATATGATGGAGTTCAGTTGCTGAAAGAAGGAAATTCACACATATTTTTGAGGTTCTCGGCATAAGTTTCAGCGTTAACGCTTTGAATACAGAAAAATGTATTTTTAAAAACAGTTGTCTAGTTATGATGGATGCTAACGTGCGAAATTTTTTTTTTTTTTTTTTTTTGAATAAAAATGCTAAAATCCAAAAAAAATCAGATAATTGTAAATAATTCGTCAACAGCGCCATCTGGCCTTTGAAACGAAAACTATAACAAATTTAAAAATAATAACTCAGGTTCTCAGCATAAGTGCCTAAGCATAGGTTTCGGGATTTCCTATATTTTTTTAAGAATATTGAACTTCAAATTTATTAGAAAATGTTTATTACCATTCTTCTTTGCCATTGAAGATCATCTCTTTTAAATGTTGGCCGCGACTACGTCTCAGATCGTCCATTCATTGATCATTTTTCGATGGCTCGTTTAAGCATTCCGACTGGTAACTGGCTAATAACAGGCGTGATGTTTTGCTCCAAGGCCTGAATCGAAGCGGTATTGTCCACATAGACTTTAAACTTTACATACTCGTACCACCACAGAAGAAAGTCCAACGGTGTGATATCGCATAATCTTGATGGCCAATCGACAGGCCCAAAACATTAAATGATCTGCTCACCGAAGTGTTCTCTCAATAAATCCATTGATTGATTCGATATGTTCATAAAGGCAATGCCTTGTTGAGTGCCGAGATTATGTGCTTCAATTTCAGGCACATCATTTTTGAAGAAATATGGACCGATGATTCCACTGGCTTGCAAATCACACCAAACCGTGGTATTTTTAGGATGAAGTGACACCTCTTGATACTCTGCAGGTTTATCTCCGTTCCAAATGCGGCAATTTTGCTTATTTACATACCCATTGAGCCAGAAATGGGCCTCATCGCTGAACAAAATTTGGCTCGAAAACGTTAGATCTTCTTGGAACTTTTCAAGAGCCCATAGAGCAAAGGGAAGTCGGTTGAGAAAGTCCAGCGGCATCAGTTCTTGGGCAAACTTTCAATTTAAGATCTCGACGTAAAATGTCCATAAGTCAGTTAGACTCTCCACGGTCTTCATGTACACTCTCAGCTACGGCTGCTATATTTTCTTCACTGCGTGCTGGACGTGGTCTATTTGGTCAAATATTCTATAATGAATTCCGGTTCTCAATATGAATGATGGTGTTGCGAATAGTACGCTCAGTAGGCCGATTATGTTGAGCATAAGTTGAGCGAAGCCCTTGAACGATTTGTAAACATTGTTCAGGCTTTAAAAATACAAAACTAAAATATTTAACTTCCAAAACATATGCCATACTTTCTTTCAAAGAAACCACTTTCATAATTTCAAAATTTCAGTACTCCAAGTTCTTCAAAATTCCATTACAACTTGAAAACCACCTCAAAGCAGGCTTCTAAGCAATTCAAAAACCCTCTAACATGCCGAAAGAGATTTTTTTTACCAATTTAATATTTAAATGAAATTATCGTTTTATTTCACTTTACTTTTATGCTTTTGATCCAAGCGAAAATCACATTTACAAGTAACACTAATTATAAACATTGAGTTTTTAATCTAATCAAAAATGTGGAAAAGCGCACAACGGCACTAATTACGACAACAACGATAACGAAAATAACAACAACGACAAAGACGATAATAAAAACAGCAAAAACAAGAACAGTAACTGTAAAAACAAGACCAATAATAGTAAAAGCAACAACAACATTAATAAAACCAACAACAATAGCAATGAAAACGACAAAAAATTCATAAAAACAACAACAATAACAGTAAAATTGCCAACAACAAAAACATAACTAACAAAATAAAAGTAAAGTAACAACAATAACAGTAAAAACCAACAACAATAATAAACCCAACATCAACAACAACATTTATAAAACCAACAACAAGTACAGCCAGCCTATAAGTTCAAACGCTTTCGCAACAACAATACATTCGTTCTTCGATAAATCTATATGAAAGCAATTCAAAATTTCATTAAAAACGCAATTATGAGCTTGTTCGCCTAATAGCATGCTACGCTGTTGGTGGCAAAGCGCTGCTGCCACACATCTACACATACATCTATATGCAATATATCAACACATTAATCGCAAACACAAAACATGTTAGAAGCTAATGCATGTGTTTCTAGTTGTTGTTGTTTGCAATTTAAAATTGCTTTAGTGCTCGAAAGTATAGCAAAATATTCAGTAACGAAATTTATAGCGCATAAAAAATATGTTTAAAAGGCACATAGCAAACAGATTTTGAAGAAAAGGGGGTGTGAGGGTGGTTATTTAGATATATGTCGATACTTTTTACGACTTGATTTTCAGAAAACAAGGGTGAGAGTAGTTTTTTTTATGTTTTTTCGAATAATTGTGTTTTCTTATGCTATTTTTTTATTTAAAATTTGACTTCAAAATTTTTTATAAATCTTTATATACAGCCTTATCTTTCTATTTATTTTATATGCATATATTCATAAAAGAAAATCATTTATTTTCCTCAACAAAAGCCTCACCTTGAAATTATTTTTCTGCCTACAACTTTAACAAGTAATTTTCTGAAAGCAGAAAATCAAATTAGACTCACATTAATTATGCATAACCCTTAGCTTTGAGTGCCGCATTTTTGCTTTTATGACAATGAAAGAGCGCAGACGATGTAGAATATACACAACCAACTATATATACAAGGCATTTCATGCAGGTTGCTTTTATACCTTAGCAAATTTAAAGGAAAGGGGAGAAAATTCAAAGAAGAAAAGGAATTTTGACATCGTTACTATAATTACAGTTTAGCAGAGAGTAAATTTTAAACAATGTTGGTTCTAAAATAAAGCAAAAAAATTATAAAAATTTAAAAGTGACTCCAATATGAGAAACCAAATCGCAGCTGGAGGATAATTTTGAAAGATATCTTTACTTACAAATCTCAAAAAATTGATGTTTTAATAAAGGAAGTATGGAACTAAAGCATTGCTCTATGCTAAACTAAGTCGATTTAGCTATGCCCTCTTAAAAGTCCGTCTCCTATATATAAAGACGAATAAGTCCTTCAGCCTTTGAGAAATTGATCTAAAACTTCACACACATCCTTTTCCACTCAAGAAGCGGCTCATTTGTCGAAACCGTCGATATCGAACCACTATAGGATATAGCTGTGATACAAATGGCCGATCTAAGTCAGGTTCTTGTATTGAAAACTTTTTTATTTGACAAGCTATCTTCACAAAATTTGGCGTATAGTATAACAAAAAGAAACGCTATAATCCACAAACAAATTGTTCAGATCGAATAACTATAGCATATAGTTGCCATACAAACCGACCGATCGAAAACAAGTTCTTGTGTGGAAAACTCTTTTATTTGACGAGCTATCTCCCTGAAATTTGATATGAATTATTCTTTGAAGAAACGATATAAATTCCGAACAAATTAGTTAGATCGAATAACTATAGCATATAGTTGCCATACAAACTGGTCAGTCAAAAGCAAGTTCTTGTATGGAAAACTTTTTTATTTGACAAGATATGTACATGAAATTTTGCATATATTATTTTTTAAGGCGACTTGATGTTCATTGAAAATTATGTTCAGATCGGAAGACTATAGCATATAGCTGCCATACAAACTGATCAATCAAAATAAGATATTTAATGCTTATGTAATCATAATTCGACTTGAAGGCTGTTTATAATAAGCAACATGTCTCGATAGAATCTGCAATACATTTTTCGTTGTAAGAAAATATCATTTACAACCACTGGCACAATAGATAACGCCATTAAGTGCTTTGCAACATGACTTCTTGCACCTCGAAATAATTTTATAATTTAGAAGCAAAAAAAACAGCTTTTATTCTACAAAATTGCCGCTAATAACTATATATTTTCCTTATATGTAATTGCTGATAAAAGAGCTACGTAAATTCTCTACAACCCACACGCATGCGCAAAACACCAAAATAAATGTGCACACATCGCAACTCGTAGTTGCAAGCCAACAGCACGTGTATGCATGCGGTCGCGTATTTTTATGTGGGCGCTGATAAATTGTAATGTTCGACAATTGAATAAGGCCAAATGCGCTAACATTATTTGTAATTAGCGAGGAATGCAATTTGTCTTAAATGGCGTATATCGCATATGTGTGAGTTATATATACACATATAGTATACATTGAAATAAATATGAGCTTAAAATCCTGTGTAATGTCGATTATAACATAAAAAGGTATTATTTAGACGTTAGGAGGCTATGAAGCAAATAATTCGAGAAAATCGCTCACTAAGGCATACATCATCAACATTGCAAATTACTTGCTGGTAGTTCAATATTTTCGGAGTCAGATATATACTTGCATATGTATTTACATCCAGTGCTGCATTGTTGTTATCTCCTCTTATACAATTTAAATGTTACAAGCAGCTAAATTACTGAAAGGCATTTTACGACGACTAAATGTGCAGCCTTGACCGCCACAGAGGTTAGTACTTACGTAAAGACATACTCAAAAGCATGCATATGTTTCGCTGACAGCCAGATTATGCAGTTCGCCAACGACTGGTTTGGTCATTACAGAACCTTTTTATGCTCAGCCGAAAGTAAGAGTGTTCAGAATTGGCTTTAAGCTAGTGAGCTCGGTTTGAAAAGCGAAACATATTTGTTGATTATGACTTGAAGTCAAATTAGGTATATCTTATAGTACCTCATACGAGGGTAGTCCAATAATTATTTGGCTTTAAGAAGAAAAATACTATAATTTTTGAAAAATTACGATTTTTTCTCTGTATAAACTGCTTTGGGTTCGATAGACCTGAAACGGCATTGCTTTAATTACTTTAGGTCGTCTAAAAATTATTTTTTTCGGGATTTTTCTTTCGACTCAAGTTTCTGCTCGACGGATGAGCTTTCGATATTTAAAAGTAGAAACCGTACTGAGCCGAATCGGGAGCATATGTCGGTTGGGAAGAGATCTGCAGAATACGATGGATTGACAGTCTCGACGACCGAGTTGTATGCTAATGCATTGTCAAGATAGTCGAGGTATGCAGATCATACTTTATGACTTCCATAAAACGGCGGGCATCCACTTTCCGGGCAATAAAACAGTCTACGCCTTTCTCGAAACAGGTTCGTTAGTGAAGTCCGCTGTTTCGACTGTTTCTTGGTTTCTGGTGGATCAGTGTTTTGTCCACTTTCCAGCCAATAAGATAGTCTATGCCTTTCTCGAAACAAATTCGTTAGCGAAGTCCACTATTTGGACTATTTGTACCAGTGGATCCATGTTTTATTGAGCCAATTAATGATTGTATATAGATCATGTGACTGTCGACATAGCCATTCTCAAAGCATTTTGTCCTGGAGAAGTCTTCTGTTTGGACTGTTTCTTGGTTTCTGGATCATGTTTATTTCACGGCCACGGAATGTAGCCGAAACGGAGGCCAACTTCGAAAAAACGGCGATATTACTTATGGCCGAATCCGTCGAAAAAACAGCATTTTTGATACAAATTGATGATAATTTCCAATTATTATAGGTTTCTTATATAAAAAGTGTCAAGATTCGAAAAAATATTTAATTAATTAACATTTTGAACCAATTACCTTGGTCAGTGTATTTTTTTAAGTTTTCAAAAATATATATACAAATACCATATATACATTTATACACATTATGCTCCGCTCAAAAATGCTTCGCCGCCACTTTTATGGCCATAAAAAAAGAAACACAAAAAAATAAAACAACAAAAAAACGAAAACATAACGCCCATAAACAAGAAATCTTGCTAAGAAATTTGCTGGAGCCACCACTGCCACACAAACCGCCGCACATGCCTCATGTCCTGATATGGCGAAACTAAAAGCAAAACCAAAATGTGCAATAGGGATGGGGGGAACTGAAAATGGTGAAAAAAATAAACAACGTCGCTTTGTCGAAATTGCAACATAACCTAAATGATTTATAGCCTTTGTGAATATTTAATGGCGCAGGCTGTCTGCCGAGATGATGAAAAGCACACGAGATGAAAAAAGGGAAAATGCAATAAAATCATGCACAAAAAACAACAATAACAAAGCAGCGCACAAGCACACCGAAAAAACAATGAACAAAGGTGAGTAACGAAGAAAAACGAAGTGAGTCAGACAACGACAACTAACTTGGCTAAAATGTGTTTGGTTAAAATGCGCCGGCATATTTAGCCTTCTTGCAGGTCAGCGCTAACGAATGAAGTGAAGAAGTAAAATACACTAGCATGTATGTGTAAAGAAAGTGTATGCAAGGGAATGCAAAGTAATAAAGAGCGAAGAACATACACTGAATGTATGAAAGTTGTTTGCTAGATGCGACGGCGCGGTGTAAAGCTGCGTGGAATTTGTAAGGATCGGTTAGTTCAGCCCTTTCTGACCACTTGCGCTTGCTATTGCCGGTGTGCAAGGTAGATGCTAAGTAAAAAACAGAGAAAAAAATAAAGTCAAAGACAATTTATTGCAAACACAGTATGACGTAAAATATGTACTTTCGAGTGAGTCAAGAAAAACAAATAAAAGCGAAATTATGAAAAGGAAATAAATTACGAAAATACGGTGAAATGCGAATTGAAAAAAATTCGATGAATAAATTGTATAGGCGGCAATTTTTTGGCTCGAAATTTTTGTGAATTATTACAAAATAAATTTATTTTTGGCGGGTGTATCATAAAACAAGTGGAAATTAAAAAAATGAATATATTAAACCACTAAAAAATAAAATGAAGTTGGAGAAGTTGGCCACGCAGTTTCATGTTACAATATTTTATTAAAATTCGGGCTTTTGGAAACATCGAATAATTTGTAGTAATAATCATCTCACTCGTTTCCCTAACCTATTTGATTTATAAATTATATGTATTTTATAGTTTATTGCTTTTTTTAATTTGGTGGCAACTCTCCACAATTTTGGCATTATACAGAAAATATTTTTTTTAATGTTTTTTTCTAACAACTTTGTTTTGAATTATTAAAAAAATAATAATATGGTGGCAACTCCACAAAATTTTTGCTTTATAGAAAATGTTTTTCCTTATTTATTTAGTTCGATTTTTTTTAATATGTTCTTAAATGCTTTTTTCACATCTTTCTTTTGAATTATTTTTAATAATATCTTTTTTTTAATATGGTGGCAACACCGCAAAACTTAAGTTTTATAAAGAAAATAATAAATAATAACGAAAATATTTTATAAAGAAAATATTCAATGTTTTTCCTTAGTTCGAATTATGTTTAACAATTTATTTTTTGCATATGGTGGCAACTCCGCAAAACTTTAGTTTTATAAAGAAAAAAATTTGAATATTTTTTAAATGTTTTTCCTTATTTCCTTAGTTCGAATTTTTTTAACAGTTTTTTTTTTTAATATGGTGGCAACTCCACAAAATATTATTTTCATAAAAAGAACTTTTTTAAATACCATTGCGTGCCCATCTATAAAAAACTGAGCTCAATTGGTAAAAAATACATATATAGTATATTCTAAGAATCCAGAATTGCGAATTTTCGAAATTAAATACCTTTAACGTTACATTAATGCGTTTAAATTCACCACTAATTAAAAAAATTCAAAGATGCCGCTTATCAAGTGTCAGAATTTGGGGTTAAGTTTTCAAGCAATAATTTCTTGTATAGCAATATCTGAAGGAGCAGTGCTACCTTTTCCAATTTTCGAACTTAAATGGCATCCTCTTCGGCCTTATAAAAGTTTGCTTAACAAATGTAAAACTATTAAAACAATAATTACCCCATTTTGGGATAATATGGCGAAGTAAAAAATTTTTATGTTCTAGTTTTCGATGGAAAATATAAGGCTTTCGAATTTTCGAAATTACTTGTCATTCATAACTGTATTCTATATCTAGTTAACCAAAAACAAGCCAATTTGACTGATACCGTCCCGTTCGAAGTAAAAGTTGTGAAGCAAAATTCTCTTTTTGTTCTTTATACGAATGAGTATTTTCGAATTTTCGAAGTTAAATTTCATTTCTAATTTTCATTTAATAGAAGTAAGGAATTTGTGACTATACCCCAATTTCAAATAATACTTTTGAGTTCATAAACATGTCTGTATTTCTTTATTTCACTGAATAAAGTGTGATTTTCGAATTTTCGAAATTAGCTGTCATTATAACTAAATATCAAAAATAAGACAAATTTGACGGAATTTAACTTATTCAAAAATTGAGTTTCGAGGCAATCAAGCTTCGCATTGTACAGTAGGTGACAGTCGTAATTGTTTTTCGAACTTTCGAAGTTAACATTGATTTACATATAACTAACATTTAACGTCTAGATATAAAAAATACGGCAAATTTGACGGCAATCGATTTATTCAAAAATATTATTTCGAGTTTTTCGAATTTTCGAAGTTAATTTTCTTTCGAGTATAAGTGGTAAAAATTCTTCTACATACATACATACATATATATCCTCTATATTTCGTTTTCCTCAAAAATCTTTGCAAGTTAATGAGGTGAATTATAAAAACGCTATAAAAAGCGCATAATTATACTTATGTATGATACATACAGACATAAATCTTTGTAATGTTAGTACCAGTTAAATTTATATGCACTCCTTTTATTATTGTTGTCGCGAGCGCAGCTTATTATTACATTTCGTACACACATATCCACTGGCAACACTACGAGTAGGTACTCAACACCAGTATAACTCATATATACAGACATATATGTGTGTATGTGTATGTATGTACTGATGTATTGTTATTTTTAATGCACAGCTTTTATTCGTTACCGCAATTGCCATTATTACTTTTATGGTTTTTGTTTTATACTCCTTGGTATTTGCGCTGTCGACTCCACTCACCGTTGGCGTGTTGAAAAATTACCCTTAAAAGACAAAAAGCCCATAAATTGCCTTTTGCTGTTAAGTATTACGGCTGTGGCAGTCCGACCAGCCTCCACATGCTCCACTCGCGTATGTGCAGAGATGTGTGCTTGTCGGCTTGCATGCATGTGTGTGTATTGTTGTTGTTATTTTACCTTCATGGCGTCTTTTTTAACTTGTAATTTTATGTTTTTATTTCAGCAAATTTTTGTTTTTGTCTTTTTTCGCTGCTTTTATTGTTAAATAAGTCGCTTTTTGACCATTGTCGTAGCGTTTTTTATTGCCATTGTTTGTGTTGTTGCAATGTTTTTTTATTGTTTTTAACATGTCTTTCGGGTTATTTATTGTTTCTATTGCGTTCTTCCGGCAAAGTGAAGCTGTTGTCATATAGTACGAGGGATCTGTATGAGATATGTTTGTAACTGCAAAAATATATATACTCAGTGCGGGCATTATAGAATATATATTTGTATATTTTCTTTATGTAATTTGCATAAAAAGGATTTCTTTGGAAGTTTTGCATTTTTTTTTAAACTTCGCTTCAATTTTAAGGTGAAACATTCATTTTTTAACAGAAAAAAAATGTTTTGTATTTCTTCAAGCTTAAATTTATGCCTTACTTTCCCTAGCGGGTAACTTTTTCTTCATTCGATATTAACATTATAATCGCAATATATGCGTAAAAGCAACATTTTTCAAGTATTGGTGTTGAGTTTATAGTTAATTGGCAGCGTGAATGTGTTTCAATTAATTTTGCTCGAATTACCTGTTCTCGAAAAACTTAAGAGTCTCAAATGCCATAAATTAAATACGAAATTATGGAAGACATATGTTCTACGGTATATAATAATTTCGTATATACGAAATCTTATAACGATTTTATAACCAAAATTCACATTTTGTTTCAATATAAGTGTATGGTAACCAATACATGAGTGTATGATAACCAAGAAAGGACATTTTCGACTACCCAATATAACCATTTTATAACCAAAACTCAACTTTTGTTTCAATATCAGTGGTTTCTACATATTTCGTTTTTGCATCAAATTTATATCAGATATAACCAATATATAACCAGTCATAATAACCAATTTATAACCAAAACTCAAATTTTGTTTCAATATGAGTGGCTTACATTATATCGTTTTTGCATAAAATTTATATCAGATATAACCAATATATAACCAGTCATAGTAACCATTTTATAACCAAAACTCAAATTTTGTTCAAATATGAGTGGCTTACATTATATCGTTTTTGCATAAAATTTATATCAGATATAACCAATATATAACCAGTCATAGTAACCATTTTACAACCAAAACTCAATTTTGTTTCAATATCAGCGGTTTATATTATATCGTTTTTCCTTCGCCCATAAACTTATGAAAAGTGATATTACGTTATTTTACATTTCAGGTGACGATGTATGGTATATTTTGTTATATATTTATTTTAAATGGCATATATTTAATTTATTTACATTTTTGTTGCTAAACAAGCTCTTTTCTTTATATTTTCAGGTAAGTGTCGAAAAAAGTCAATGAAACCATTTTAGATATATTTTGGAGACAGACAAAACGATAGAAGTGTAAGTTTTGTTATTATTTATTTGACATAAACCAAGCCAATAAGTAATTTAATTTAATCAAAAGCAATTTTTACGCAATTTCCCAACTTCGTCATAGAAGTTAATCGTTTTATCTGAAGATTTCCTTCCTTATGGAAGGTTTTTGTATTTTTGCGCACATTTTTTACCTAGTTGAGTCTCTTTTACCAAATAATACATTTTGGTGTTAGCTAAGTTCCAAATATGTTTAAAAGTTCAACATCTGACACAAGTTTAGGAGCAGATTTTGACCTGAATCCAGCCCTGTTGTAAAAATAAAATTAAAATTGAGCGATCAAAGTCGAGTTCGTTTATGGAAAACTTTTCTTATTTGACTAGATATCTTTACGAAGCTTTGGAATAACTAAAAATATTTTTTATTTGACGTAAAATACTCTATAAGCCCCTTTTGTAAGCAGAATCCTATTAGAATGAACTCAGTTATCTTAACTATCAAGTAACTTGCATCTACGTGACTCATCGTTAACTGTCGCATAGTACTAATTAACTAGTTACTTCGGAACATATCGGAATTATGTTAAAGATATGCAGATATGGAAGCAATTCTCTCTTTATATAATTTTATATTGCAAAATAACGCTTAAGCTTGTTAGACCAGAGAGAGGTTCGCTTAGAATAGCTGTCTGTTCTTAAAAGATTGTATAGGAATCATACAGAAACTGCTAAGTATATACCTTTGTGAAGATAAAAAGTCCTGTATTGAATATTAATTCTCGACAAAGTGCCATGAATCTAACACAAATTAGTTGAGATACTTTTTTTATCATCTCAAAGTCTGAAAGTGTGTTTATACGAAGTATCTTGATCTAGAAAAGGCAGGGCACTTGAGAAGAAAGTTTTGAGTTTCCTATCTCATCCATTTCCTAGGAGCTTATGAAGTTCATTCTCAATCTTATCTCATGAATCCTCATCGATCTGTATCCAGTTGAAACACTTATAACAGTTGAAAGATCAACTTTACTAAGCGCTGGGAGCTCACTAGGTCTCTCGATTTACTAGTCTATAAATTCTGGTTGTTGATGGCTCCAACAATCGTTTATTCTGTCGCCAATATGTCAAAGGTAGTGTTGTCAAATTGTGTAACCTTTGTGGCATTCCTTACGTTCGCGTAGTTACTTGTATTCGACCAACTCTTGTCGAGTTCGCCTGAGACCAACCATCCATTAGTGAACCGCAAGAAGCTAGTGAAGCTCTTACCCGCACCCATTCTGCAACCATGAAGACAGACGTACCTGACTGACTGTGCCAAATTCATTAGCCTTTAATTTTTCTTCAATTCTCCTATGACCCGGTACCCAAGCCAATCTAAACAAGAAGTAACTCGATGCCAGAGATACGCTGTTGAGATATTCCTTCACTAGTGTCGAGCGTACGGTCAGCGAGGTCTCAAGTCTAGGATCACTGCCATTATTGCAGATTTTGGTGTTTGTGAGAAGCTGGTAATGAGTGTTCCAGAATTTCAGCAAAAATGTAATATCCCTACAATCGAAGTAGTTCGTCACCACTCTGAAAGTGACTGCTCTCTGAAGCAGTGGATCCACTGTTACCTTAACGGCAGGCACATCCGCCTGGAAAACATTGCTGTGATCAGGAAGATTAAACGTGGTGTTGGTAGATGGTTCTCAACAGTATAGACCATAACAAGAATTCGAACTAGAAATGATACCAAATGAACTACAATCGAACCAGTTCGGTACTAGTTTCTTTTTGACCACATTATATATAAATTTGTGTATATTTATGCGACTACACCCACCACTTCGATTCTCAAAATGCCCTTTGCCTCCCTCTCGCGCCGGTCTGCAAGGCTTACACGCCCTTTTATTGTACAAAGTCGGCTTGTAATGCAACAAAGCGCTAAAGTCCACGATACACTCTTACATACCAAGCTATCATTTCGCTTTTCAGCCGGTCATTAGTTTGTTTTACAACAAGCATTGCATGAATTTATTTGCATTATTTTCGCTGCCGCCACACTCACATATAAGCCGCATCTGTCGGAAATATACAAAGATATATACATATGTATGTACATATATATGTTTTCTCTATATATGTGTGTGCACCCTAAGCATGAAAGCGAAAGGATTTTTACAGCCGCGAGCCGGCGACCATAAAACAAACTACAATTACAACAATAGCAAAGAATGTATAACATCGAAAAGCGCATAAAAACCAGTTACATGTGGAAAAAGCGCTCGTCATTACAACAAAAGCATAAATTCATTTACAACAACAAGCTGGCATAAAAGTAACAAAAATCATCAAACATATGCGCGCAGTCAACGCGAATGCAAAGGGCAAGGGCAGACAGACGCGACGCAAAAAAAACAATTACACAAAAAACAACAAAAATAATCTTCTAAAAAAGTTCAAAAACAACACAGATTAACATTAAAACTCACTGCTGCGCATACGTGAGCTATTTTTTCCACAACAATATTTGCCATATGGATACACGCACGTATATATGTATGTATGTGTCTAAATGGCAGAGATTAAAAAAAACACAAAATATACTCATATGTGTGTCCATCGGCTTGAGTGTCGCAAAAACGCGAATGGCTAGCAAAAATGGCATTGTTCTTGTAACGCATTTTTTGCCCAACTCTTTCGCGAGCCAAAGTAGTAGGAGCACTAGTGGTGGAACAAAACGCTCTGCAGCGCTCGTGGATACACACATGCAACCCTGGGGATGCGCATAACTCGGCATGTATGGAGGTATGCATGTATGCCCCACATTGCTGACCAAAGCCGGCTACAAAACGGCCATCGGCTAGCAAAAATGGTGAAAAAAATAAAAATACCAACAACAACAATAACGAATAGTCATTTAAATTCAAAAACATGTAAGGAAAAAATAATAATTTTCAGACAGCGACGAATGCGCCAGAGGACCGTTGACCGTTGCAGACGAAAACAGGAATGCGGCAGAGTTGCCAATTGGTTGAAATTGAAAAAGTTTTGAAAAATTTGTTTATATGGAAATATATTTTTTAGAAACTTTATATTTTGTAGACTCTTAAAGAGGGTAATCAAGAGCCCTGAACTTCGAGTATTTCTTGACGTTCAATAAAGAAAAACACTATTAATATTTTTACCATCAATTTTTACGATATATGTATTTAAATTAAAAAAATTACAAAAACAATTTTCAAAAAAAATTCAATTAATAAATAATTTTAATTCTATTTTTAAATGTTTTTTTTTAAATTTTTAAAATGTCATGTTTTTTAAATTTTTTTTTTTTTAATTTTAAGGCATTTTTTTAATATTCGGTTTTTCGAATTTTTTTTTTAATATTTTCGATTTTAATTTTTTTTTCAAAATTTTTCGAAAAAAAATTCTTTTCAAGTGCTCAAAGATGTCGGTATTTAAATTTTTGAAAAAAAAATTGAATTTTGAAAAATTAAAGTTTATTTTAAATTTGAATTTTTTTTAATTTTTTATATAAATTTTTGTTACAGCTTTAAATTTTTTTAGTTTTCAAAAATGAATTTTACAATGTTTGATTCAAAAAATTTTTGTTTCAAAAAATCATTTAATTTTTTATTTAAGAAAACTTTCTATTTTCAAAACTTCTGCAAATTTTTTGATTTTCCAAAAATTTTCGAAAAAGTATTGTTATGAAAAAACTCATTCATTTGCACACTGCTGTCTTTATTTAAAATTTTCAAAAAAATCAAGTTTTAAAAAATTAAAGTTTATTTCAAATTTCGATTATTTATTTTTAAATTTTTGTTTATTGAATGATAGATTTTTAAAAATGCGTTTAAAGTTCTTAGTGGTCCAAACAAAATTTCGGTTTTGAGTTTTTTTTAATTTTCGAAAATTTTTTAGTTTGAAATTTTTATATTTTTTGATTTTCCAAAAATTTTCGAAAAACTATTGTTTCGAGAAAAACTCATATAAAATGCTCACAGTTGTGTATATTGAAATTTTTCATAAACAAACACTTCGAATTTTCAAAAATTAAAGTTTATTTTAGAATTACGATTTTTGTAATTTTGGTTTTAAGTCTCAACAGCTATAAATTTTTAGATTCGTTGTCGAATAATAGTTTTAAGGAGACATCTTGAATATTTAAGCTGTTGAAATATGAAGGTTTGTAAAATTTCAATTTTAAATTTAAATTTCAATACTAATTGCTTGCTGGGTTCCTCCTCACTCACTATGTGCGTATATATGTATATACATAACTGTAAAAATCTGCATTTGTATGGATGTGTTTCGCATGGCTATTTGGTATTTGCTGGCAATATTTTTTAATTAAGTGGAAAAATAATGAATTTTGCATGTTTATCCCTAACGGCGGCATTTTTTTCAATTTCACTTCCATACAAAGAAACTACCACAAACACACTGAAATTGCCAGTTGTGTGTACTACATGGTAGATATTTAAAAATAAGTGTTTTTTCACAGTACACCAAAAAATATGTGAATGCAGTCGCATACACACACATATGTATATTTCAGTGGTTAACGGCTTTTAGCCGCCATTTTAATTCTATTTTTTCACGCAATATTTTTGCAACATTTTTACACTTTTGATTTTTATGCACAACTTCGCTTTTTATGATCAAACTTCTGCCACCACACACAGTATGATTGCCACTTTCAATGTTTTTTGTTCTTTTTTTTGCCAATAACAGTCGGCCTAACCACACACCTGTGCGCTGGTTGAAAGTGAATTTGACCGTGCGATTGGCATATTTGAACTATTGCCACATGCGAGTTGCATGAACTAGTAAATGCAATTGTTGTGGTTGCAGTTTTACGAATCCATTCATGCAGATGGCTTCACACATATATATGCATATGTGTGTGTTGTTGCAACTGTATGCAGATCTGCACATACGTAGGTGTTTATTTGTCATGACTTTATTGGCCTTCAAAAATTTTTTGCTCTCATTTGACGATTGTATTTGCGTAACAGTTAGGCGAGAGTGTGGGTACCGTTATTTTACGCTGTGCCGCGTCAATTGGAACGCATTTTTATGCACGTCAAAAATTCATTCACAAAATTGCATTGAATTGCCCACACATGCATATGTCATGCTGCCTGCCTGTTGAACTTGACGTAGCAACAACAAATTTTGATTGTTGAGGGGAAATTGTTATTATTGGTATATACTTGTTATATTTAATTATGATTCATATCAAAATATTATTATTATTGTGATGAAAAATTATTTCCAAAATATTTCTTAGCATACTTTTGAGGGTTTATAAAATTATGTAGTTATTTTTTCAATATTTCGTATAATTTTGTAAATTTTTGGTAAATTTGAGTGATTACTTTACTTGAAAAATTGTCATAAATATTTATATCTAAATTTGAAATTTTGTAGACAATGATTGTTACTTTTCATTATACATTCCTCCTTGTTTTATTTTTTCTTAGCATACCTTTTGGGGCAATCTTTACTTATTTATTCAAAGCTTAATAGAAATTGAAAAAAATAAACACATTACTGGGCACAAGCTATAAATTTGAAGATAAGTCAGCCTTATTGTAAACGCTAAACATTTTTTTTATAAAAGAGAACTGTTGACACAAGTTTTCTAAAAAAACCTTAGCATACTTTTTCGCGCTGACTAGAGTTTTTCGATGAAATTTGAATTGTTTATTGCAAATTTGAAGTTTCTACAGCGAGTATTACTAACTTTTGCTTACTGTCTATCTATTTTCTAATAAAGTTATGGTGAAGAAGTTTTTTTACGATTATTATTTAGCATACTTTTGAGATTCATTGCATTAATTTTGCAAAATTTTCAATTATTGTAGATAAATTGTAAGGGTTTTAGTCATATACAGCAATTTTAGTATACTTTCCAAAATTTTTCGCAACACTTGCCCTATAAAGCATACTTTTTGGGGCACATTCGAATTTTTACTGGTATTTCAAATTGTTGTTAGAGATAATTTTTTAAATTTATAGCAAATATCACTGACTATTGCGTACTGCCTGCCTATTTAAAACAATAGTTATGTTGAAAAATTTTTGCTCGAAAATTAATGAGCATACTTTTAGGGTTCATAACAATTTATGTAAAATATTCAATTGGTGTACACAAATTTTGAAGCTTGAAGCGATTTTCAGTTATTTTCGCATAGTGTACATATTTTTTCAAGACAGTTGTGCAAGAAAGGTACAACTAGCAAAAACTTTTCATACTTTTGGAGGTCCTTAAAATTAATTGCACCTTTTAGACGTGTTTTCTTTTTGATGGATAAGCCATTATCCAAAATCTGTGAGAAATTATGTGTTTTTAAAATTAAAAATATCCTGTAATCGCCCCAAAAATCTCTCGAAAAATGTTTCTGAATTTATTTAAAGAAAAGAAAAGTTCTCGTGCTTCTTGTCTTTCGAACAAAAACACCGCCTTTAGCCAAGCAAAATAATCAAAATTATTTGAGAGTATTTTCTCTACAAACATTCATTAAATTTTCATTTCAACTAATGAAATTTCAATGAATTCCGGGGTCTTTGTAAGCATACTTAAAGGCGCAACACTGCGTTTACAACAAAATTTATCATAAATTATACTGTTTAACACGAAAGGACAGAAATTACAGTCTTAAACCTGCATACTCATTAGTTTTGCATATCCACTGCCAGATTATCAGCTTGTGCGCCTGGCGGTATGCAATGGTAGACCTTAAGCCCTTTAATAACGATACCTACAACCATTTATGTAATCATGTAAGCAAACCTTTGCCTCCATATAATGTGTATGCGCATATAAACACACACACACACATTATTCTATTGAACAAACACACATACATATATACATACAAACATGCATATATGCAAATACAGCCACAAATGCAATTAACCAAAGTGGTGAGTAGGAGAATGAAATAAGATGAAAAAAATGTCACAATACCCACGCTACAGTAAGCATACGCACGGCTGGGAGTTGCCACAACGTTGCGGGTGTCACGTTCACAATGCTCCTACTGCTCATGCGAATGTTGCCGTTGCTGCTGCTGCTGCTCCTGTAGCTTGTCGCATAATTCGATTGCTGTTGCTGCAGCTGCAATTCAATTAACTGCCGTCCACTTGAATTAATGCAATGATTGCGCTTAAGTGCCTTCGATATCACATTTGGCAATAAGTTAACGCGTGAGTGAGCACCGACGCGGCCAAATGGCCAACCAGCAAGTGCAAAGATAAAAACCGATTAAAATATGTAAGTTATACTTTTTGTGATAAAATATTTATGCGTTTTTATGGGTAGGATAAGCAAATTTCGCATTTGTGTATATAAATTTGTCTTATAAAGATAGAGAGAGACGCATTTGCTTAACGAAGTCTAGGATATTTATATACATTGGAGAGTATTGTAGGGCTCTATAATGGTAGCTTAGAAGGGCAGTCTGTACATTCCAAGATAGAGAAGCAGCTGCCATAGCACACATATTCAAAAATATTTGCAATTTCATACAGAAAGAAATATTTTTGTAGAAGTGTTGCCATCTGCATTAAAATATATAAATTGTAATATACATATAATTTACAAACAATATTATTTGAAACAAAATCGAAACATAACTTCAAAAACATTTCGAAATAATTAAGAATTATGTATAGGGTTGCCACCTTTTTTAAAATTAAAGCAATAAATTTCCTATGCTTGCAAAATAAAATAATTTTTTCGTATATATTAATGAATAAATCATAATTATTTATGAGGTTGCCACCTGTGCAAAATTTTAATTAATGCTGGAGAGCTCTCTAGTGTACTCGTAACAAGGGCAATCTGTTTATTCCAAGTTAAAGAAATAGTTACTACTGCAAAGCTTGCAGAGAATATTTGAAATGCCGTCATATATGTATGTACATACATACATAGAAATAACTTAACTCGAAATAGTGTTGCCAGCTAAATAAAATGTAATAAATTTATATACAATACTATTTGAGACGAAAGTAAACCAATATCTTTGAAAATATTTCTAAAAAATTTACAATTATGTATAAGGTTGCCACCTGTTAAAAATTTCATTCATTTTCTAACTGAAACAAAATACAGCCTTTATATTCGAAAATATTAACTAAAAAAGTTTAAATTATTTATAAAGTTGCTCCTTTTCCAAAAACTAAATCAATAAAGAAGTAAATAATAAATCAACTCAATTTCCTCTAAAATATTGCTAAAAAATATATAATTGTTTATGAGGTTGCCACTTATTAAAAATTTTGGGCAATTTAGTTTCTATCTGAAACGAAGTACAGTCTTTAATTAGAAAATATTTATTAAAAAAGTTGAAAAAATTTCGGGGTTGCCACCTTTCGAAAAATTAAACAATAAATTTTCTATATGAACCGACAAGCAATTATTATTTTCTCCGAAAATTACTTCTAAGTAATTAATAATTTATTATAAGGTTGCCACATTTTAAAAATTTTACCCAATATATTTTTTTGGAGAGTTATTAAGTGGAGAACATATTCTTCAATCAAAAAATATTAAAAAATATTTTTAAAATTTTCACAATTTTCTTCTAAAACATATGTAATGTTTTACGTTAAAAGGATAAATATACCCAAAATATATCTGAAACTACTAACCAGAAATATAAGCTGAGTTTTATGATCCTTCTTCTTTCACTTTGTGTTATATAAACAAAATTCCTACATTCAGACCAGAAGCTCTGAAAATTTCCTCAATTTCCTTACAAAAAAAAATTAAATTGTTCTAATATATCAAACCAGTACAAACAAATTCGTAAAAGTAAGAACTAATATCTCTCAACCAATTTAACGCAAAAAGTAAACAAATATTTTCCCTTCAACACAATACAGACTCAGTGACGCTATAGCACTGCGCTGTTGTGCGCCGTAAAGTATGCCACGTTGTTGCTTATGCCCAGCTACTTGTTAGACGCTATTGCAATTGATTTTTCATAAATTTTTATGCGCCATTAAACGCATGCGAAGCAAATAGCGCAAAAGAAAAAACATATAAAATTGTGTGCGCACAAATTTACGCAACAACAAATTTGTATACATGCATACATATAAATATAGATACATACATATGTACCTACAAATATATATTTAAGCTTTTCTTACTGCTTTATATAATTCTAACTACTTTTCTATAGTTTCTGCTTTATGCTATCGGCACAATTTTACTGCTGTAGCGCCTAAAAGTATGCTATACACGCCGACAGCGTCTGAAATGCACAAATAAAATTATTAAATTTTATGTAGCGTAAGTTTTTTATGAGCGGCAAAGCAATTTCACAGCGCTACAATATGCAATATACACACATACATTAACTTGCATGTATTTATGAAGTTTTCATATTTATCAAGAAAATTGCTGGCATAAAATTCCGTGCAAGCGGACGTATACATTTTTATGTTGCATATTTTGAGGCGAATGCGCAAGTTATTATTGCCATACAGCGTTGCTTTATTGCTAATTTTATTTGGCGCTGATTTATAATTATAGCTGCCATGAAAAAAGATAATTTTTTTAGTAAAGAATAAAATTTAATATTTTTAAAAATAATTTAAGGCGCTTTAATTCGCCAGACCAATATGGTTGGTGCTATTGTATATATATGAAAAGGGATACATGATTTTCATGATCATTTAAAATTTGGGAACGCATTTCTCAATCGGTTAGGTTAGGTAGAAGCTTTGACTCTGTTATCAATGTTTTGACGATGGATCCCATTCAGACAGCTTTAAGCGCTGTTACTTTGTAAATCCCAAAAACTCTTAGATAGAGATCCCAGCCCTTCTTATATAGAAGATCTGAGCCTACCAAAAATTTGTTAAGGCGGCTATAGTCCATACCAGCAACTACGCCCTGTTCATCGAAAGTGAGTCTACCGAAAAGTCTCAAAATCGGTCTGCCAAAAGCTGGACCGTTCAGCAATAAGTGACTAGACATTTCCATATCGCCTTCTTCCGTACAACTTTGTCAATTTGCGTCCGGAAAGTTATGTATCCTCACCACATGTTGTCTGATTGAACAGTATACGATCAGAACACCAACCATGACGACAAGATGCACCAAGATGCTAAGAGCAAGGTTTAGAACACCTCTTTCGTTCTACTTAGGATCAGAGGGATCTCTCAGCTGCTCAAGTCAAACCCTAAACCACAAAAGGACAGCGTAGTAACGACACACTGCCACTCTGATGAAATAGTTGGAGCAAACTCAATGGCTTTATCGCTTCCTCAATAGTCTCACTAGCAATTTAGAAAGTAAAAAAATATATTTTGGAACTCTCAAATCCTAAAGGGAGAACCCTCAAAGTGCGAATAATCCTATAACTAATACAAAAATTGCAGCAAAAAAAATAAAAAAAAATGTTTTCACCCTTCCAACTGCGGACCTTTTCACTTTTACGCGGCCCATAAAATCAACTAAAAAATGAAACGAAACAAAAACCCAAAGAAAATAAAAAAAATTACAAAAAATGAGAAATCAAGAACTCTAAAAATACACACAAAGTAGCAGAGCAGCGGGTGAACAACAGCACATCAGGGACCAAATGAGCAGCAGCAGTGGCAGAATAGGAGTAACGTAGCGCGTCAGATGAGCGACACGCAGGGGCGGCGTACGCAAACATTTTCGTCTGACATTGAAAAATGGCCGGTCACGTTTTATGGCGAGTGTTTTGAAGTTCGTTTTTGCGTTTGCTGCATCTTTTCCATTCTTTACGCTATTTTTTAGGAATTTTTTTTGTTACTTTTTATGATCTTTTTTGTTATTTTTTATGATTTTTCGTAACTTTTTATGATTTTTTGCGCTATTTTTTATGAATTTTTTGCGTTATCTCTTATGTTTTTTTCGCTACATTTTACAATTTTTTTTTGCTGCAATTGAGCGCACAAAGCCTGCCACGGACCAGATACACACCAAAATCCATGTAGAATGGCAACAGAGCACTGCTAACAGCAGCATCCGTGGCAAAACATTTGCTTTGCATTATCCGCACTTGTGGTATTTGGCCGCACAAAGGCAACAACAACAACACCAACAGTAACAGCAATGCGCGCATTTCTGAAATGTTGTATACAATTTGGTTGCGTTGCTTGTTTTGCACTTTAGTTTTATTATTTTTTATTTTTTCATTTAACTCTTCTCTGCATTTGCTTCCTTCCTTCCTTCGTTGGCGTGTTTATTTATTTCGATTGCAGGCAATTTTTATGCGTGTGTTTGCATTTCTGATTCGATATTCGCTTGTTTACACTGATGTTTTTGCGCTGCAGTGTTGCCAACTTGTCATGTGCTGATGTTCCTGGAGTTGGTCTGCTCGTGTTTTCATTGTTATATATTCTTGTTTATTTCTTGTGCTTGTTATTATTTACATATTTTTGTGCATTCTTTCTTCTTATTAATTTTATTTGTTATTGTTGTGATGCATCCTTTGTTTTTGTGAATCTTTCAGATGTCGTTTAATATATATTTTTACTGAGTACTATGTGTGTATAGCAAGTGCGCTTTTTAATGAAGGAGCATACTGTGATACTGTTTATCAGAAAATTCTCTCACAATAGTAGGGTTCAATAGATGAAAATAATATTGTTGTGGGGTCATGTCTTGTAAACCCAACCTCTCCTAACACAGCTAATTTCATTTCTTTTATCACAAATACTGCTAATTCAATATGAAATCTAGAAATGTGTTATTCCTTATAAAAACTCCTCCCAAGTGATTCCAAGAAGACGGTGGAGTTTATCGGACTTGTGTAGGAACGGCTCTATTCGAGACTACTTTAACTATCAAAACGTGTTCATGTAATTGTTATAGAGATCTGTAGTTGTTTTGTACTCTAATTTGAAGTATATTATTCTCTATTATTATGTTCTACCATATACAGATATAGTCTTCTTCTTTACTGGCGTAAGGTGGTCTCTCCTCCGAGGCTGTGGATTAGTTTTCATTGGTACTGTTTTTTTACGTGGCGGGTCCCAAATACAGTGTACCACCCTGTAGAAGAATATTTCGCCTTCTCACTCTAGCTCGCCTTCAAACGGATGTTCTTAGGCTATCCAGAGGATACTTGATCAAAGACCGAAAGTCGTGAGCTGTTTGAACCATGTGTAAAAGCATCGTTTCTGACCACTCCCAAGTGAATGGCAATCAGAGAACTTTTCTCAACTTCTACACATGACTCCACCCTCCTAGGTAAAGTACAATAAGAAAGAGAAAATAAATGTATTGATAATTGCTTTGTACAATAGCGGAAATAGTAGTAACCGATTTAAGATTAAGCACTTAAATACTTAGCTTAATAACCGCTTTGACTTCGGTACAGACTGGTGAGCCAGTTAAGGTTCTATCGAATATACCACATTAAAATTTGGAGACCGTGCATGCTTATTGTTGTCCGTATAGGTCTGTAACTTTACATAGCTTCTCTTAAGGAGTTATATGCACTATCAAATGAATAGTCATCGTAGGATGCACGCTCACAATCAATACTTCCTTCAGTGTATTATTCCGTGGAGACACCCCAGATGCCAAAACAAGTGCACAAGAGATGCTCTATTGTTTTCCTGATCCTCTGCTTTAGACATTTCCTCTAGTCTTCTTAATCTGTCAGCCCCAGCAAGCGTGTCTTGCCACCAGACAGTGATCAGTGAGTATTCCTATCATGATCCTACAGTCTCTTCTATCGAGTCTCAATAGTAATTTTGTGTACTTCCGAAGAATCGTTTTGTACATGACTTTTGGAGTTTTGCACCCAGGCAACTCGTTCCATCGGATTTTGATTTTCACTAACACGCTTTTGTCAAGATCGTTGTATAGACATTTTATGGGTTTTCCAACCTTGATAAGACCATTCTTGGCAATATCGTCAACTATTTTATTGCCCTCGATACTTTTATGGCCTGGCACCTAGTAGAAGTGAATTTGTTTACCTCTAGCAACACTTTCCACTGCTGCCCTACTTTCCAAAACACTACTGGCCGATATGCGATACGAGGTTACTGCCTTGATTGATGCTTGGAGGCATTCACAATAACAAAGACCTCAGCTTGAAATACATTGCAGTAATCCAGTAACTGAGAAGGCTGCCTAATGAATACCGACAGTCGGGTCTACGTAAACGGAATGGACCCAGATATCTCTTCGTTTAAGGACTGTCAACTCGGCGCAATTCTGTCGCTAAAACAACAACAACTAAAAGTCGCAGTTAAACATTATTTTTTGGGCCATAAAAATGTTTAAACCAAAATTTACAAGATATTGCAACAACTATAAAATTCGATTTTTCAACTTATTATATTTCTCTAAATAATTCGCGCAATTTGCTAGACCATTGTGTGCACGACGAAGAATGCATAGTTGGCGGTAATAGAATTGAGTAGCTATAGCAACAATAACAACCACAAACAAATGTAAAACAATCAAAATGCTGCCGCCGCTGCTGCTGCTGCTGCTGCTGCTCGCTTGTTAGCAACTTCGGTAAACAAGAATTTCTGAAAGCGCAACCTTCGCAAGCAGCCACTTTGGCACAAACCCCGCACGCGCGCCCCACACTCCAGCACAAGGCGACACAGCAGCAGCACAGCTGCGTGAAGACGCAGCGGACACGCTGGCGAAGGCGGCGCAGAATGTGCTGCGTTGCAACAAAATTGCGCTTAATTGAAAATGCATATTTAAGCAGGCGAAGGCTAGCCGGAGGCAACGAGCACAGTCGACGACGATAACACGCACAACAACAATAGCAAAAACGTAGCGGTTAGAAACTAAAAACAATAGCAACAGGCAGCAGCCAACGTCTTGGTTGGCGAAGCGCTCCTGCTGCTGGTGCATATCTTAAGCGCCATTTCTGCTGGCACTTTGCTGACTGGACATTCGCTGGCAACGCAACGTGCACTTCGCGCTTTTCTCTTTGCTTGAACTTGGCTTACTCCTCACGTTGAAACGATGGGGTTTTTTTGGTACAGCGCTTGGTTCGCTGGCCGGCTAGCTGGTCTTGCTTGCTCTGCTGATTGGTTCGCTGTTTGGTTCGTCGAATTTGCAAGCAAAATGCATTAATCATCAATCATTCAATCAATTCCGACCGCCAGTGTTTGGAGGCAAGCATCATCATACTTGCCTGCCAATTGAACATTAGCCCCCGCGCCGATATTTTCTCCACTCTTTTTGCCTCTTCTTCAGCGGCGTCCTTTTTTCAACACAAATACTGAAGCAGCTCAAATAGTTTTTGTTTTAGTTTTGTTTATGTATGTGTGAGTGTGCTCGCAATCAGCCAGACAACAAAGATGATTGATTGCAATTACTAAAGTGCAATGAGCAATCTGTGGCTTATTCTTTTCCAATATTTTTCCATTTCTATCTCGGCGCATTTAAAAATAAATTATTATTTATTCAATAATTATAAGCGATAGTGCGGAGAAAAATCGATTAGAGATGGGAGAATTTATAGAAAATATAATAATACTCATATAGTATATGTCTTGAATGATAACAGCAGGTATAAGCATTCGTTAGCTTTTACAATTAATTTTTAGATTTTTATTAAAAAAAAATTTCCTTTTCTTTTATAAATTTTTATGATTTAAGTGGCAACTCTTCTGACAAATATTAAGCCAGAAATCTTTGTTAAACTTATTGGTATCTTTATTGTAACATTTCAAGCACTTTATTAATCACTAAACAGCCGGCAACCCTGTTTTGAAAATAAATCCTCTTATGAGGCTCCTAAAAGTATCTAAGATGATAAAAACCCTCTTACGAAACCTCTGAAAGTCTCTTAAATGGTAATACATATATAGAAGCTATATATTCAAATAAAATTTTAGGCATTAAACTAAAAACCTTTATGTATTATATGCATATATTTTTTCAATTTGTGTGAATTAGGTGGCAACTCTGCTGATAAATATTATGTCAGAAATATTTGCTAAACTTCGTTATTGGTCATATTATGGAATTTTATATATTTGTAATTTTTCTGAAAATTTTAAACAGCCGGCAACTCTGTTCAATAATATTTTCCATAAGCCCTCTTTAAACACATTTACTGAGAGTACCTTACATATAATTTATAACTATTTTTTTTTATTTTAAACAAACTTTCACTTATGAACTAATTTTTTCAGTTTATGCGAATTAGGTGGCAACCCTTCAAAATTTTATTAGAACTGAAATAATTGCTAAATGGGTTAAATGGCCATATTATAGAATTTTATAAATTATTTAAATTTCTGAAAATTTTAAACAACCGGCAACACTGTATCAAGAATATTTTCCTAAGCTCTCTTAAAACACATTTCCCTTACATGCAGTTTATAACTAATTTTTTTAGATATTAAACAAAATTTCTCTTCTAAACTTATTTTTTTAGTTTTTGCGAATTAGGTGGCAACTCTTCTAAATAGTATTAAGACAGAAATAATTGCTAAATTATATTATTATAATAGTTTTTCGAGTATTTTATTAATCACTTAATTTTTTTAAATTTATAAACAGCTGGCAACCATAACTGATAAGATATTCGACAGTAAAGCTTTTAAAGATACATTTGCTGAGACTACATACCTTAAATTATTATAGGTGCGATAATTATTATTTATTTATTATTAATTACTATTAATATTTTAGACATTAAATAAAAATACATTTATGATTTTTTTTTAATTTTTGTGTTTTATGCATATGGCAACTTCCGACAAATATTATATGGCGCCAAAAATCTTTAAATATACCCATATATTGCCGTATTGCATTATTTAACTTATTTTATTAGCGAATTAATTTGATTAAAAATAAAACAGGTGGCAACACTGCTTAAAAATTCCAAAAAAAAAATGTATGATAGAAACCTTCCCGATTAATGTCCAAATTGCAATATTTAACTTACATTTTCAACAGCGTATTAATTCGTTTCAAAATATAATAACGTGGCAACACTGTTAAATTATTTTTATTTGTAGATATCAATTACATATGATATACAATCATTTATAAATGTATTGTAATAATTTGTGTTTGTATTATTGAATAAAAGCAGGTGGCAACTCTTTTAAAATATATTCTCAGCTGTAAGCGCGCTTAAACTGCTTCGACTAAGCATACCTATTTATCTCATAAATCTTTTTGATGCAAAATTTGTAAAAAGGTGGCAACACTCGAACTTTTATTATATTGAAAAATTGTTCTAAAATAAAAACACAAACATTTTTAGCAAAAGGTATAAGCACCTTATTTTTTTATAATTTTTTAAATAAATATAAAAATTTTTAATGCACTCTTTTGCCATCAATCGTTAGCAGCTGCTGTTGCAGCAGCCATATATCATTAAGAGTCATTAGTTTATTGATTTTTTATGCTCGCTCACAATATGACGGCCATGACTGTTGCTACTGCTGCTGCTGCTGCCATAAACTTGCAACGCCATCAATTTTTATAGACTTTTTTCAATGTCACCATTGATGTTGCATCTCATTTTTCTATTTTTAATATTTTCTTTGTTTTTGTCAACACCCATTTGCTTGCACCGTGATAACGAGCAACAACATCTTAGTCCGGCAAATGTTGCTTCTTTTGCGCCTTCTTTTCCACTTTATCAAAGTTGCTTGCGATTTTGCCCTCACTAGCAGCATTAGTGCTTCACAAAAACAAAGTGTCTCTCGCTTTTTTATAGTTTACACTTCAACTTTTGTGCTTTGAGCTTGATGCCTTGGTTTTTCTGTAGACGGCAGTTGTATATTTTTCACTTTAATTATTTGTTAGTTTCTTGTGTTCCATTCTTGCAAGTCGTTTGTCAATGTGAAACTCAGTCATTCTTAATTAAAACTCAACAGTTTGTAATTATGGCGATGAGTTTCTGAATGAAATTTCTTTTAATAATATTTGTAGTTTTAATAACTTCGATTATTTCTTTTGCGCATCAAAGTTTATCTAAGTTATTTGAAGCTTCTACACCGAGACTTAAATGAAATCAGAAATATTTTGAGACTGTTGGAACTCATATTTGACCGTCAATATTATTTCAGATATGATCTTGAGTTTGACTATCATGAAATATCTCATCAATGAATATTGATATGACCAGTGATATATAAGAATTATGCTTAAATATTATTACTGTTAGTCATTCGCCTTTGACGCCCAATACAACAACTTACGCCGCTTATTTAGAAGTTTTGAACATCAAAGTTTATATAACTCTATTTTGATGCCCAAGAGAACAATCAACAAGTCTTACGTGTCAATTTTGGAAAAATGTAAGATTAAAAAAAATTTAAAAAATACGTTGCCATCATTTTTCGATTACAAAAAATTATTTTTGTTTGAAATTTACGCATATAAAGTGCAACCCATTAATAATATTATAAAAAATTTAAATGTATAATACATAAATGACGTTGCCACATTTTTTTGATTACAAAAATATTTTTGTGTGTTAAAATTTACACATATAAAAATACAAATTATTAACACTATTACTAAAAGAATTTAAAATGAAAAAAAATAAAATAAAATAGCGTTGCCACCTTATTTTAAATATAACAAATATTTTTTTATTTGAAATTTACTCATATAAGAAATTATTAATTGATTAAAAAATTAAAGGTACATAAACGATGTTGCCACCTTATCCTAATCATAAAAATATTTTTGTGGGTTAAAACTTGCACATATAAAAATACAAATTATTAATACAATTACTACAAGAATTTAAAATAAAATAAAATGGCGTTGCCACCTTATTTTAAATATAACAAATATCTTTTTATTTGAAATTTACTCCTATAACCTATTATTAATTTATTAAAACGTTTAAGGTACACATAAATTATATTTACATAAATGATGTTGCCACCTTACCTTAATTAAAAAAATATTTTTGTGGCTTAAAACTGGAACAATAAATAATAATAAAAAAATTAATTAGAACTCAAAAAATTTAAACAAGATAAAAAATGGTGTTGCCACCTTATTTCAAATATAAAAAATATTTTGTTGTTCAAAATTGACACACACAAAAATTAAAGTTATAACCCTTCATATTGCATATAAAATTCCAAGCTATTGTTTATACTGTTAAATAATTAAAATTTAGATAAATAACGTTGCCACCATATTTGAATTATAAAAATATTTTTTGTCTAGAATGTAAACATGTGATAATCCAAGCTGTGTTTAAATTAAATCTTGAAAAAAATGTTTATTTTAAATAAACTTCTAACTCACATTACTCCTATGTATGACTCCAAAAAGGTAACTTCCTTCTAAAGCTGGAGAAAAAAAGTTCTACCACACATAATAAAAATCTCTATAGCCCCTACTTATAATTTTATACCTTCATTTCTCAATCATTAAATTTCAATTCCATCCAGAAATAAAAACTGGACAGAAATTCTGAAAAAATCAAACAATATTTACGGTAAATGAACGCAAACTAAGGTTTCGAGGTACTTTGCAATTAATACACCCTTCATTTTAATTACTAACAACACACACACACATACACGCAGTAAAGCATACATATTGAAGCAAGTTTACTTAGAAAACATATAGACGCAGTCAATTTATGTTCGTTCCGCTTAAATCACATATTAAATAAAGCAATTAAATTATAAAATTGCAGCGCTATAAATTTTTCATGCGACTTTGGAAAATTTTTAATTACCTGACAGAAGCAATAAAAAACAAGAAAATGGCAAATATTGATGCAGCCACAAATTTCAATTACGACTCAGCAGCGTTGCACAGCGGCAGGGTGGCGGCACAACAAAGCTGGCGAATGAGGCAAATTGAAGTTGACGGTGGAGAGAGTAAATACAGATAAAGAAAAAAACACAAGCAACAACAGCAGCAACAAATATAAAAATAACAAAAAAATGTAGGGAAGATACATGTGAAAGAAAGTGTAGAAAACAGCAGCATTTGGACGGGATATGAGCGTATACGAAAGGAAAGAGAGCCAGCAGAGCTCAGAGGTAGCTCATACGCCGTGCGCACCCACTTTAAGCAAACAGCTAGTAATACAAATAGCACTAGCCTGGCCGCTGTGTAAGGTTGTGGGCTTATATTGTATATATATGTGTATGTTTGTATATACATATGTACATGTGTTAACGTATGTATGTATATATATATATATATATATATACGTGTAAACTATTAGAGAATATGTGTGTTTGAGTTAGAAAGCAATGAAAAACTGCACGACGACGTCAGCAAAGCAGCAAATACCGTCTACATACACACAGAAACCGTTATTACGTGTACTTTATGTGCGCGTGTGTGTGCTGGAACAGGAAATCCGCTAAAAATTGATAAAATGAGCAGTAGAATTCGAGGTTAGGAAAGCGGTTGAAAACAAAATAAATAATGAAAATTAAAAAAAAAATATTTAATTAAAAATTTTAATTATAAAACACCCACATTAAAAAAAATATATATGACATTTACATAAAATTAAAAAATATTAATTAATGTATTAATTATTTAAATTATAATTAATTAATGTCTTAATTATTATTAATTAAAACTAAAAAAAAATTAATTAAGAAATTAAAAAGCAAAATTCGCAGTATTTAATTATAATTAGAAGTAAAATTTAAAAAAATAATAATTAAGAAAAAAATTTACGAAAATTCAATGACAAATTAAAGGCAATGTAAATTAAGTCAAAATTAAATATACATATATATTAGAAAAAGTTCACATATTAACAATTTCACATATAATACAAAAATTAAAAATTATTAATTAAAGAAGCATTAATTAATTTTATTAATTTTTTCATTAATTAACATTAAAAAGGAAAAAATCTGGGTAATTAATTATAATAAGAAGTAAAAATAAAAAAAATTAATTAAGAAATTAAAAAGCAAAAGTCACAGTATTTAATTATAATTAGAAGTAAAATTTAAAAAATTAATAATTAATGAAACAATTTAGGAAAAAATTAATTAATTTTTTGAATTAATTAACATTAACAAAAAACAAAATCTGGCTATTTAATTATAATAAGAAATAAAATAAACAATAATAATTAACTGTTCGAAGAAGTGGTTGAATACCAAATGAAGAAAGAAAGCAAAAATTAAAAAAAAATTAATTCATTAAAAATATTAATTATGAAACGCATAAAAACATATTGTATTAAAAAAAATACTTATGGAATAAAAAATAGCTTTCTTAATTAAATTAATTTTATTAATTTATTCAATTAATTAACAATAAAAAATTATCGAAATATTTAATTATAAACTACGTTGAAATTAAAAATAAAAAATTAATTAACAATAGAAAACTGGAAAGACCCCTGCAAATAATAAACAGAATCTAATACAAAAACTTTACTGAAAAAAAGTTAATTAATTTTATTATATTTAATTAAAATAAAAAAATTCACAATATTTAATTATTATGCATATTTAGTAAAAATTAAAACAAAAAAATTACTAAAAAAAATACGAGAGGACAAATACTTGCCCAACACGAAGTCCTGCCACCTTACGAACTTACACGATGATCAAAATCAAAAGCCAACAACCCTGCAAATTGAAAGTAGCCTGCTGCAAACCGGAAAACAAAGAAAAGTGCGCGAAAACCGCAGCTATGCGCCACAGAGCAGACGCTACAGTGACGCGCTCTCCAAAGGAAAGCGCTATCAAAGCCTCTGCACCAGAGAGAGAGTGCACGACAGCCAATGTTTGGCCAAAAACTGAAGACGCTCCAATGTCGGACAATTGTGTGGAGCAGCACGTAGCGAACAAATGAGCGACGACCAGACAACACCGTCGGCGACGACGCAAGGCAAGTGACCCTGTGACTCCCCAATGCACAAGATAGTACACGCCGCACACATATGCACAAAGAAACTCCACGAAAAAGAAGTGGCAAAATGCGCGAGAACCCAGTGACAATGCTGCGAGACAATGCAAACACACACACACACACCCACACTAACAAGCGAAATGGAGTTCAGCGCAACAAAAGTGCTGCTGCTGGTGTGCTGGCGTTGGTGTTGGTGCGAAAAAACACGGTAAGGTCGCCGAGTAGCAGCAAGTCGACGACGCAAGGAATCGCCTCAGCACGAATACGATGCAAAATGGAATATGACAATGAAAGATACTACTACAGTTGAGTGTGAAAATGTCAGTTACACTTGCTATCTCTATCACGCTTTTGCTCTTTTACTGCACATAAATGCTCTTTACACACTCACACACAGACACAAACACTCACGTGTATACACGACAAACGTTTAATCAGCCACCAGGACGGACACACACAGCCATTTATGTTCGTGACTGTCAGTGGCACTTTTGGGGCGGTTTACGTCTGAGGCATATCGATTTTCTGCGCTTTGCACACACCCTCTGTGCTCTTACCCTTAGCTTCTTCTTCTTCTTTCGTTTGCACAAAAGTGCCGCTGCCGAGCGGTGCCTTGTTGGCTGGTCCAATATCGAGCTGTTTTAGCTCTGCCTGATTCTGTGGTGGGCCAAACTGAAAGAATTTCACTGGTATGCGTCGTAAACTTGTGCGCACAGTGGGGCGAAAGGGTGAAAGCGTTGTTCGAAAAAAATATTTAGTTTTGTCAATTTTTTAAATTATTTTTTATTATTTCTAAAATTAGTGAAAAAACAAAAGATAAACTCGAATTCCCCGAAACAGTTTTCCAGACACGAACTTAATTCCATGGATCAATTTGTATGGCAGCTATATGCTATAGTAATCGGATCTGAACAATTTCTTCAGAAATTGTACCGGTGTCTTGTATAATAATCTATACCAAATTTCTTCAAGATGCCGAGTCAAATAAAAGAGTTTCCCATACAAAGGCTTGAGGGTTCAGGTTACGAAAATTGCGCGACTCCTCTCAAGATCCAAAATTTTGAAGTTAGCATTAAAAAATACATTGCTGATAATATGATATTCTACATTTACTAAGTTTTATAATATTTCTGTCACAACTTTCACCTCTCAAGCACCACTGTGCGCTTACGAACGACGCCATTTGGTCCACACGAACCTGACACTGTCGTTTGGGTTGTTAGCGTCTACGAATGCACACCCGAAATAGCAGCAGCAACAAAATACAACTACACACATATGACTTACACACACAGCGAAAGGCTCGACGTCGGAATACGCAAAAAGACGATTTAAGGATTATATTACTGGCAAAGTCCCGGCTTAGTCGTACGGTCTAAAATTACAATGAGCACTTTTGTTGCCTGCTACAGCTATATTTATGCATATGTATGCTGCTCGCTTATGGCTTTTTGTTGTTGTTTTGTGGTCACTGCGATAATTATAGACATTTGTAAAGTGCAAAGATGCTTAAGTACAAAAGATGACAATTAACATGACCCCCAAGAACAACGCTCCACAAAAGTTGAAGGTTGATTTCAACTTCACATTAGGCTTAATTAGCAGTTATCTATAGGGATACATTTATCTAGTTTAAGCTTAGCGATAAAGTAATTCTGTTTTCAATTTTACGCTTTCGCGATATTCTTAGCTAAGAGAGTGAACTTATGTCTATCTTTATTTAAGTATATAAGAATTAGAATTTACATATACAATGTATTATATAACTGTTGTTTGTGTTACAAGCATTATATTTCACAATTTTATAATGTCACATCTGCTTTCAGCTAAAGCTGCACTGATCTAACTGATTTGTACAAATAGGGTTCGCTTAAAATGCTTTAAACTGGTTGAGAATTACAAAATCAAGGCAAAGAAATGTTCAGTTACAAAGAGCATTCACTTAAAATGTCTTAAAGTGGATGAGAATTAGAAAATCATTGCAACGAAATGTTCAGTTCTCATCTAAAAGCAGTCAAAATCAGGTTGGCACCCTGAAAATACATTTTTTGAACTTGTGAAACACTTTTGGGTGCATTAATAACGCTGTTTTTCGAGGTTGTACGAGCTTAAAGTTATACCGTTAGCAGTAAAATGTATATTTATAACACATAAATTCGATATTTCAGTGCTGTCCATCAATATCATACGTTTTTTTGAAGATTTGTCAGAACTTAAATTTTTTAGCATTTTTCACGAAAAGGTTCTGAGCTCTATATTTAAGAATTGTATACCGAAAATTCTTTGTTTTGAAGAACAAGCTAAATTATAAATGCTCCGAAGCACATTTTCAGGGAATAATATTTTTATTTTCTTTGCCTCCTTGCAAGCTCTATCGGACATAAAGAATTTTTTGTACATCCCATCTGGATCTTAAGGTCGAATTACATACCTCTCTTGAAGATCCTAAAGCGAAAAGTATTACTAAATGTCTGTCAATCTTCACATACATCTTCTTTTTTTATTGGCGTTGACACCGCTTTCGCGGTTACAGCTCTGCTCAGGGTTGTGCAGTGAATTTGGGCCCTACCACGTAAAAACGCCCCCAATGAAAGGAAGAAAACAGCCTCTCTCATACATACATATATTACGTATTTCAGGGTGATTTACAATTTTCAACCTTAAAAACCAAGGTTTTCTAAGCGCTGAATGAAGAAGCTGAGTGCTATTTTTTCAATTCTAAATACTGATTACTGAATATGTTTCATCACCAAAAATGAAATTTTGCGTCGAAATTGGCAATAGATAGCTAAATATGTGGAAAATGTCATAGCGTCAGATGAGCCATACTACTGTGGGCAAAAAATAGTAAGATCTTTTTATTTTAAGTTCAAGAGAAATATATTTTCTCTAGGTTGGTATAATTGTCAGTGACACCTAAGCCACATATCGTGGCAAAGGAGAGCCGAAGCCGTAAAATCCACATCAAAGCGAGTCAATAATCAAGGCTATGTTGCCAATTTTCTTCAATTTTCGATGTGTGGTGCACGCCGAATTCCTTCTTTGCTCATAGTAGTACTTTAAATAATAGTAATGTAGAGGGGATTCTTAAGCAAATATTCAAATATTGAACAAAGAAAACGCCGCATGGGTTTCGACCCAATAGTTTAGTCTACTTAAGCGGCAAGAAATGCTATATATTTGTTATTTTGCATATGCGATCTTAGAAGACGTTGAAGAAAGGTTCTTTACTACTGCAGTAATTTCGGTCGCAAACGTGTATAAAACCAAAAAAAAAACTCTACTGGAAGAGATATTGAATTAAAATTTATTTATATTGCTTTTATAGGTATAGTGGTTTGCAATAGGGTACTACAAAAGTAGACCGATTGAAACAGCAAACGACGGCATATTTTTCCCCGCTCTTTTGACATCTCTCTTCAGTAAGGTTTGACCTTTCATCTTAGAAAGAAATACGATCCAACAATGAGTCGAAATTATTAAAATTTACTACCGAATTTCGGAGTCAGCGGCCTCAACTGTAAATATTAAAAAAATAACTTTTTTTTAAATTTTACACTAGGTGTGCTTCTTAACTATAGTCGCAAGCTACAAGTTAAAATTTATTTTATATGCACAACTTCACTTCTATGAATATATACCTTCACTCACACTTATAGTACACATTATCAATTCCCTGCTTTCTCAAGCTCTGCTCTAACAAGAAGCACAAGAACAAAAACCACTGCATTTTCAACTGATTCAAAAGCATTTTCTCGTAACGGAAGTAGACATAATTGACCGGAAACGGAAATGTACAAGTGATGGCGCACAAAATACTGAACAAAGCATGACGAAGGAACACACAAAAGTAAAGCGTAAATGCAATAGAAGAACGAGCACAAATAAGACGCAACCCAGAAGCCCACAGGCGGAGCAACCGCACGATGTTGCGCAGGCAAAGTTCCAGCAAATACATATATATATATATATGTATATTAGTATGCATATGTATAGGTAATAATATGCACATGTATTGGTAATATTATACACACGTATAGGTAATAATAATACACATATACATACAAACATAAATATACACACAACAACAAAATTCCGAAGCCAGAAAATCGCATGTCTGCAAAAATTTTCGAGCCGCCCAAACCGACTGTGCCGACTGAAATTCATTCATTTTTGGCAACTTTCAGGCAATTGCCTCGTCATAGACAAGCCAGACAACACATACAACAAATACAAACACATTTAACTGTTATTTCTGTACAATTACTCTTCAATTCAAATAAATATTTTGAGCATAAATAAAATTTTCGATTTTACATTCACACTTGGCACGCCGAAATTGGGAAACCCCAAAGCACAAAATATCAAAATCAAAATAGAAACGAAAAATTATACAAATAGCAACAACAATTGGCGAAAATATATAAGCTGCTTACTAGGAATAAAGGAAAAATATCTAAAATTAGTAAATATAACACGTGCTCAACACGTCTGCTCCTTGGGGAGCATTTAGCACGACGCAGTCAACATCAAAATCAACAGCAACAACTACAACTACAATAAACCGAAAATCGAAAGCTGCACAAGTAACCCCAGCAAACAGCAGCAACAACAACAATACACTCAAGCATGCTTGTATGGCAACAATTCACTTGCCTCAACTTGACTTGACTTTTTCTTGGCCGCTTTGTGTTGTGATTTGGGTTGCTTGGGCACCAGCTCCGGGTTTGGGTGCGTCTGAGCTGCCACTCATATTTTCGGCAAATCATTGCCACAGGACAAACTTTTTGCGTCTGCCAAATGCTGGTGCGTGCATTTTGTTGCTGCTATTATGGCAGCAATGCGAGCATTTCCTTATTGTTTAATACACACACAAGTGTTGCTGTTGTTGTTTTTGCCATTTGCCGCATTGTTTTTGTTGCTATTTATAACGTCTGCAGCCGTATTTATATTTATGACGTGCGTGCGTGTATGTGTGTGTGTGTGTATTTTTGGGTAACGATTACTGCCTGGTTTTTTGTGCAAGGCTCACTGTGCACGCTGCTGGAAAGCTGAGCTGTAGGCAAAATGGCAAAGCGGAAAATGCGAAATGAAAACAAAGTTGAACTTGACTGAACTTGAACGATTATGGCGTACATACTCGCATGTGCGGGATTTTCTATTGTAGGTGTACCGATGTACCTATGTATATATGTATGTATGTGTGTGTGGGTTTTGTTTACGACTTGTGTGCAAATGAGTCAACGGCCTGGACGTCTATGGTGCGTGGCAGATTCTGGCAAACTCTTGAATGAAAATTTTTGAAACGAAAGAAAGTTGGAAAATTTACTTTCACAGTCTGGTTAATTGTTAGCTGAGATGTATCGTATTTTGAATCGATTACCTGTATACATTGTGACAAAAAAATAGGCGGAAATTGTAATTAAAATGCAAAATATATAAAAATTTATTTTGCCTTCAAAGTAACCCCAACTAGTATGCCAGCTATTTTTCCAGTCCTCGAAACACTTTCATAAGCCGAATTTTTGTTATATCTTCGGGCGACTGAAAACGGGTTCCATTCTGATAAGGGTTGACTTGTTTGCATCTCAAACTCATAAACTCATGTCTGTTCGGCAATTATAATGCTCTCCAAGAATGTGGGATCGGAATTCGCATGATCTTTTTGAAAAAATTCAGCTTTATCGGAACGAGTTGAGCAAAAATGTATTTCATACCCAAAATATCCACCTAAATCCTTCGGACGAATTCACGAGAGATGTCGAGCTCTCTTGCCATTTCTTTAAAAATTCCCTGACAATTTTAAACCCCATATCCTTCACATTTTTAGTATTTTTGTCAGTTGAAGAGTCGAAGGTCGTCCAGCACGAGGCATGGTTTCAACGATCTCTCGACCGTCTTTGAAGGTTTTGTACCAACCTAGGCCTTTTTTTGATAAAACTGAATCATCGTAAGCTTTTTACGACTCTGTACAAATTTGAGACGAATTCGAAAATATTATCGATCCCATTATGCAAGTATAAGCATTTTAAGAGCCACAATTTTTATCTGAAAAGAAGTGAGCTTCGACTTTACTTTCACTATACCTATACCCCTCTTTCAAATGCTCCCATATAAAATCGCTATAAAAGCCACTACGGACCAGAGTTCTCAGTTGTCCAAGTGGAAAACGTTTTGGATTAACCTTACCCCTTCTGACTACCATTTATACCGATTGATGCAAAATACGAGCCATCACAGGAATACCATTCACATCAGAAGTTATCAAAAATTGGATTGATTTATTCATGGCCACCAATACAACGAAGTTCTACAGGGATGGAACAACACTTTATAGTATTTAGGAATCCCTATGGACCAGAGATCTCAGTTGTCCACTTGGAAATCATTTTGGATTAATCGTTTAACCTAACTTAACCCATTCGATTATTACTTGGTCTGCTTGCCCTCTTATCTTCATTCACAAATCTAATTCCGACATAAGGATCAATCATAGCAAACGCAAATGAAGTAAGGTCACAGGTTGAGGTATGAATATGAAGTTTCAATATTTCTTTGACCATCAAGGAAGGTGCTCAAACTCGTACAGCAATCCTACCGATCAAACTGCTCTGGCGATTTCCGAAACTATAAAGTCCTCCGCAAATATCTGGCACCAAATTTTGAATTTCATGTCCAATAGGTACTGAATGGAACCAGAAAGTACTTAAGTCGTGCTTGGATACATTAGACTACAAATGAGGATTCACCGCGACCTAGGGTCTATTGAACCTTACATTAGACTAACATTTTGAAAGACAGTTATATGATAAGATCGACCTCTAAAACATGCGATTTCTATCTCTCAAATAGAATAATGAATAATAATCAGAAGGTTTGAGAAATTCGATTATCATAAGGGATTTAAAATCGTCAAATCGTGAGAAAAGGACGGCAATCCGGGAGAAAGGAAAGGTAAAGTCATTGGAATTGACAAAGTATGCTTTCATTACCGATTGGACAACGGATGAGAGATAATCAGTACTAATCAGTATTCCTACAGAGCATCACAGTACTCAGCTTCAACGTGGTATAATTGCTCTCCTATAGCTACCATTTTCCAATTATTTTCCGCATAGTGTACTAGACTAGCAATATGCTTCTCATACACCTTTAGCTAACACTTTCTGTCTAAAAAATTCAACTTCGATATTAATGATTCTGATACCCGCGACTAATAACATGTTTCAAGTTCAATGCTACTAGGAAATAATTACTAGAATACGTTATAATCTGAACGTATGATCCACGACCCAACGAACGGCAATCACGAACTGACCTTTCCGGTCAAAAAACTCACCAGCCACCAGCCAGTTTCCTTTATGACTAACAGACAAAGATGGATGTCAATCATTAGACCATCCATTTAATAATTGTTTGCCCTTCAAAGGAACATTTTTTTCACTTCCGTCCTCTCGCATAACTTTCACCCTTTCACGGTTTTGCACAAATCTTGCACAACCCCAGCTGTGCAATTGTACAGCACAAAGTCATAGACACAAACGTACAAACAGATATAGATATGTTGGTTCATTACACCGGCTTGCCAGGGATTTCCTGCCACAATTCGATGAAACACAGCAAACCGATGCAGACATTAACTTTTTTTCCAAGCTACACTTCCTTTTCGGGTGCAACACTTAATGCCGGGGCAAGCTAGAAAGGAAAAAGGCAAAAACAAAAACAAAATGAAAATAAAATGAAAATAAAAATAGTTGCGTAATCACGATGAAGTGAAACGAAACGTTGGAAAAAATTGTAGAACAAGGTGAGAATGGCACTGGCAGCCAGCAGCCAGCAGCAAACAAGCGAGTAGAAAGGAGTAAGGCAGGCAGAGAGTGGTGAGGCAAGCAAACAGCAATGCGACAGGCGTTGGTGCTGAGGAAAACAAGCTAAAGTAACATTTGCCACACAAAGGGGCATCCGCATCGAGCGACTGCGACAAACGATTGTTGTTGGGCGCATGCTTGTACATTGCTTGCCAAGCAACAGCAGCAGCAGCAACAGCAGTGGCAACTGTGATATGTAGTCTGGGAGAGCTGTAAAAGGAAATCTACAAGCCGACATGAAAGGGAAAAAGACCAAGTGAAGGCATTTAGAAAGGCAGCACGTGCCACAGATCCGGACAAGACTGAAAAAATTCATATACATTTTTTTTCTGGATAAAAATACTTTTGCATGCACTATTTGTAGTGTAGATGGTATTTATGTGCGAAGGTGTATGTATATCTGTGTATTTGAGTATTTGCCGTTATACATGCATGCCCTAGTGAGAATGTTAAGTGCGATTGCCTGCTTGCCGACGCGCCTGCAGCGCTCCAAGCAAGCGAGCAATGAAAGTAAACTTTTCACCAGACGACAGCAGCAGACTTGGCATTGCAGCAAAGCATGATTTACAACAGCAACAGCAACAACAACAACAACAACTGTAAACGCATTAACAATGGTAATTGTAGCAACAACAAAACGCCAGCGTCAGCATTGAGTCGGTTGATTAGAAAGAAGCAGCAAGCAAGTAGCAGCCGAAGCACAAAAAACTCGCCACTTAAGCCAGCCAAAGGTCACAAGGCGGCAAAAGGCAAGCACAATAACCACAACAACAAGAGTGGGGAGAGCAAACGAAAATTCTTGAACGGCTTGTTGACATTCTGAACTTGAAAAGTCGGCAACAAGCGCTCGCATTTGAAGGTCACAGCTGCGGCGATACAATGGCAATTGAAATGAAAATCGGCAGCGCCTTAAAGTATGCCTCGCACGCATATAAATGCAAATACAATTTGGGGTTTATTTGCAAATGTAACTATGTGGCATAGTGTATGTGTGCAACTCATTCATAAAATGCGTTTTACGCAGCATTGCTGTTGTTGTTGTTTTCTTTTACAATAACAGAACCAAAGCAAGGCGCGTAAAAGTTTTGTGTTGCAAGTGCGAATAGCAGACTGCAATACACGCCTCCAACCAGGCCAGGGGACTTAAGCAGACGTCAGCAACAACAACAACAACAAAGCCAACAACAATTGTTTGGAGCGCGCCAACACCGGTGGCAGTGGCATTGGCAATGACAACGCGCTGTAGACATTGTTGACGAACGGCTGCTGTTTTATGTTGCCACAACAACAAAAATAACAACAACAAAACCAACTAACGGCTGCTAACAAACAACAAGCGCACACAGTGTAATCGCGACATGCAGTGTGACTGTTTGTATGTGTGGCAAGTTAGCAGCAGCCGTCACCGCCAACGTGCAACCAGACACATGTAGCACAAATGCAGGCACAAAAACAACACAAAAAAAATGGAAAAGAAATCCGCAACCGGCGTTAGTGCAAAGGCACACTTTTCGCCTGCCAGCGACAGAAGCGCGCAAATGCAACACCACTTGCCGCAGACGCGTCTGTGGAAAACCGCCACGAGCTGCCAGCCAGCCAGCCAACGCAGACGTGTCTACATTTTCAAATGTACACAGTAACTGATTTAGCGCGCGGCATTGCAACATGCAACGTTTTTACAACTCGCGCATTTTTTGCAAACTTTTTGCTTGCAACACACGTTGCAAGTTTGCATTCAACTACGCGCCGCGCGGAAAATCAGGTCAAATGCGATGGCGAACGCACAGTCCGCACTTGAATGCACGCCGCCACTAGAGTGCAACAATTCAATGCCGTCACTCGTTTGCAATTGCAATTGATTTGTTATCGGCGCCTATATGACAAACAGCCAGCCAACATATATGCGCACATATGCTTGTGCCAAGTGTGCGTGTGGTGGCATGCCATGTGCGGCACAGACAGCGTTATAGCGCGCATCCGCATCCGTGCCACAGACGCTATGCAAAAAAAAAATATCGCTACATTGCTTTGTTGCAAGCGTGTGCGTGTGTGGCACATAGGGCAGCTGTGCAACCCTCGCCAAAATAAAGCTTTTAGTCAACACAGCCGGACGGACCACCAGCCATGGTCATTGGCACAATGTAGCAGCATGTGTGCAAAAAAACTTTGCCTTGCATGTGTTGCATGCAACCCCAGCACCATGCTTGTTGCAACATTGCCACTTAGCAGCCGCACAGTTGATTGGTGGTGTTTGCTGCAAAAATTGAAATTCGGTGTTTTGACTTTTGTTTTCACTTGCAACACATACGCACGCACACACACACACAAACACATGCATGCAAAATGTGGCAAATTTATTTTTACGGTATTTGAATTTATGCCACACGATTGCAATCGCGCTTTTGTAGCTGTAGATATGCATGTATGCACGTCATGTGCTCCTGTTTGCTGCCACGTATGTTGCAACATACAAGTATACAATTGTATGTGTAATCGCAGCAGCAGCACTCTGCCACAGTCTCCGTGTAGCGAACGGTTTAAATATTCCAATGCATTTGGTTGGCAAATTTTGATATGCAACACACTCTCACATACCACACACACACAGTCACGCGTAGATTTGTCTGCTTGCTCGTGCGTGTTGCATCACTAAAAAACTTGCTTTGCCCTATTTGCCGACCCATATTTTTCCAAATGCTGCGCTGCGCTGCGCTATGCTTTTATAGCTTTTATATGCCAGCCAGTCGAAACAACCAGCAGCAGCAACAACAACAACGGCAAAACTAGCCCATATCAACAATAGTGGCACTATATGGTGCAAAGCATGGCACGGCACGGCACGGCATCCCCAGTTGTAATAAAAAATCATTTGAACATCGCGACGCGTCACACACTCGTAAAATGCAGCAACCTGTTGGTGCAACAACATGCCGGCAATGACACACACACACACACACGCTCGCGCTTATGCATTGGTATAGCGTGGCAAAGTCAGACACCGGCATCATCAGCAGAACGCATACAAATGCGATTTGTTTGTTGCTCGCTTTAACTGTTGCGTGGGAAAATCCCTGCAGGTATTTGGCTTACTGGCGGTATTTGGCAGCTGGGAAAGTGTAAGCTACGGCTTTTTTGTTTTTGTTGTTTTTTTTTGTTGGTAGTTGGAAAACTGTGCTGCCAGTTGAGGTCACAAAGTTAGTCGGTTGTAGGAAAATAAGAATTCACATGGCGCTGCCTGTACTCGGGTACATGACAGATACTTTAACTGGTTTTCGGTTAAGAACGAGGCTGCGACGTATATTCTTACGTATTTTTGCCTATAAGTTATAATTAGAAGTTTATTTAGTCAATTTGTGTAATAAAATTTATATAAGAATAGTAAGCCCTTAGTTTTCTTATATAATATGTTGCTGGTTCTTGTATTCCTTCAGATTAGTCAAGAGGAAAAAATCCCAAAAAGGATTATACAATATGTGTACTTACTTTCTAACATTGAAAATATGAATACTTACTCTCTAATATATACAAATTTCAATCATTTAAATTAACCTTAATAATTTTAAACAAATTTTCGAGCAATCAGTTCACCCTCAAGTGTGATCAAATTTAAAAAATTAAATTCGTAAGTTAACTGAACTGTTAAATATTGAAAGCGCTCACTCTGATTTGACTTATTTGAATATCAGTTGTAACTTCTAAGTCTTAATTGACATTAAATTTTCTAAACAATTAACTAATTGCAACTAAATTAATGACTAATAACGTGACATATGGCAGTTTGAAGCGGAACCAATTTTACTTTAAAGTTCACCAAATTAAAAAAAAAAATATTTTCGTCGTGAGAATTTTCTATTGAATATATGAAGGGTTTTCGATATAATTTTTGGATTTCTAGTTAAGCTTTAAACTCGAGTTTATTTTTAACTCTTTGAATTTAACTTCCATGCAGACTTTAAATTGATATATACATATTTTTAATTTTCTTAAACTCGAGTTTATTTATAACTCTTTCAAAATTTAAACTCGAGTTAATTGATTTTTTTTTATTTCCACATTACGTCATAAACTCGAGATTATTGATAATGTTCGTTTCTATCGTTAAGCCCCAAACTCGAGTTTATCTATAACTCTTTCGAAATTTAAACTCGAGTTAATTGATTTTTTTTTAATTTCCACATTACGTCTTAAACCTGAGTTTATTATTATAGTTAAGACCTAAACTTGAGTTTATCTATAACTCAATCAATTTAATTTCCATGAAAACTTTAAACTCGAGTTAATTGATTTTTTTTCTAATTTTCTCTGTACGTCATAAACTCGAGTTAATATAAAATTACCTTTATTTACATATTAACTAACAAAATTCAGTTAACTGATGTTTTGTGTAATTTCCACGTTGCCGCATAAACTCGGGTTTATTGAAAATGATAGCAACTTACGCATTTTTTCGTAAACTCGAGTTTATTCATAATTTAAAAATTTCCTCGATGCGTTTTATAATTGAATTTATTGAAAATTATCATAATTTTCACCTACCCCATAAACTCGTGTTTATCGATATTTTTTAATTTCCGAGTTATCCCTAAAACTAGTGTTTATTGGTAATAAAACTGGTGTTTATTGATAATTTTGGTAGTTTTATTATCGGGTTCAATGATAATTTGGAAAATGCTTCCTGCCGTCTTAAACTCGAGTTTATTGATGATTTTGGTGTTTAACATGTTATACGAAAAATCTGCAAATATCCACAAAATTTACAATTAACTCGCCTTAAACACCATATTTTACGTGAAATACGAAAAATCTAAAAACATCTAAAGAATTTACAATTAACTCGCCTTAAACACCATATTTTACGTGTTTATGCCCCCAAACCCCTGTTTTAAGGGTTTAGCAATCAAAATAGATATATACATATTATATAAAAGAATATTAATATAATTCCTTAACACTCCTTCTCCTCCTTGATTTTTTCCCCTACTTCATGAACTCGAGTTTATTGATATTTTAAATTACCGAGTTACCTCTAAAACTCGTGTTTAACAATAAAAGAACTGCAGGTTATTGATAATTTTCGCAATTTATTTATCGAATTCATTGATAATTTGGTAAGTTGTTTCCAGCCGCCTTAAACTCGAGTTTATTGATGATTTCGGTGTTTAACATGAAATACAAAAAATCTGGGGTCTGAATCATACTTATCTCTAAAAAATTCCCATTAACTCGCCTTAAACACTATATTTTACGTGTTTATGTGTTTGTGCCGAGAAACCCCTCTTTAAAGAATTTAGCAATCAAAATATATATGTAAATATATAATATAATTTCGGCGGTCCTTAACACGCCTTGACCGCAAACCCGAGTTTGTTTTACAACTAGAATTTCGCATAAATGCGCAATTATTTCAAACAATTTAAAACTTAAACACCAATAAATTCACATTTTGCACACACCCATACCTTACACCTCACTTCGTGGCGCACGCTGACTTACTTGCAGCTTTTGCGTTACTTTATCACTTCCGCACAACTTTGGAAATTTCAAACAAAAATTATTTCCTTAAACACTTTGCCTTGGCTCATATCAGAAAATATGATCTAAAATGGGGAAAAAGTTTCGCATTATTACGTAAATTGGAAAAAATGTGCCCACTAAACAAACACACACACACACATACACATTCAAATATCTGCATATATTTTCGTGTAATGCATAATTCGAGCTTTCAGCCGAAGATGGCATACTAAGTGCTTGAATGGGAGCAACGCGAACAAAACCAAAGAAATTTTAGGTCGAATTTCGTTTTCTTAGGCGAGCGCCTACACCCACACGCCCACACATTTTGCTTTACAGTTGTGGCAAGGGCTTGGGGCTGCTGCGAGGCGCGAGCTTCGATAGGTGGGATATCTATATGTAGGTGAGAGAAGGTGGATAATGAAATTGCTGTTGTGGTCGTGGTGGTGGGGCGTGTAGTTGCACGTCGGCTGCTGCTGCTGCTGCGGTCGGTCAGTGAGGTGTCGTAGTGCAATGGGAGAGAGGGAGGTCCGAAGCCAACTTTGTGCGTTGTTGTGCATAAGAAATATGCTTACGAAATCAAAACAACAACAGCAACAAAAGCAGTACCGCGCACATTGGCGATAACAAAGAAATTGCGCAGAACAATAATAACAATAAAGCAAGCCAGCGAGCGAGCGAGCGCATCTTCAAACCAATAAAAACAACAACAACAGCAACCAATACTCTGCGAAGAAGACCGGAAGAAGGGCAAAAGGGCACCACGAATCGAGTAGGTGGGTAGGCAGGTCGCTGAGTGCCTGTGTGTGTGTGTGTAAATGTATGTGCGTCGCACATTAGAATGACATGAAGGGCGCTTGAAGGCAAACAATATCGTATACTCGCATATATTTCGACTGCGTCGTGGCATGCCGCAGCTCGAGTGTGAGTTAGGTGGAGACTCGGGCGTTTGGTGTGGCGGCGGTTATACTGCTGGTTGTGGTGTCGGTGTTGGTGTTGGTGGCGGCGCATGTTACAAACGATAGCAATTTAGAAAGATGCCAGAGGTATGCAAATTTATTGCCGGAAATGTAATTTACGAAATCGCTTTAAGCGATGGACACACGAAAAATGAAATGAACGCAAGAATCCCACAGACACAGCATGTTGTGGAATGTAGGTGAGAGATGCTGTGGTGCATGCTTCTAAGGCTTTTGTATATACATATTTACATATATATAGTACATCTGTTTGTGTTTATATTTCTGCACACTAAGTCACAGCGACTCATTAAGCGCGCTTGTGTAGCTGCGCTGCTGTTGTGACTGCGCCTGTCCAAGTCTTGTTTGATACTGTTGAAGCAGGATCTCTCGCTTTTGACATTTCTGACAGCAGCAAAAATCAGTTGTCGACTCTTAACTGATGTCGCTCTGTAGTTGCACAATAGCGTAGAAGACAATACAGGAATGCAATGTGTATATATATGTACATACATACATACATACATTTATACAAGTTTTGTTTATTACTAAAGACAAAGATCGCAAAGTAAAAGTCCTTCAAGCTGTAATTCAAATTTTAATTTTTTTCTTCTTGTAAGTCATTTTTTTAAATTTTTATATTTTGTGAAGGCTTGTGTATATTGCTTGCTGTTATATATTTTCCCAATGCTTAGCAACATCTTCAATACATTTTTGTTGTTTTTCTTTTTTTTTTTAAATTTGTGTTTTTCTTTTGGCTAATGTACCACTAAAAATTTGCTGAACCCTTGCATATCGCTTTTTACAAAAAAAAAATTCAAAAAAAATCTAAAAAAAAATTCTGAAAATTGCAAAATAATAAAAATATTCTTTATTTTCAGTTTCGATACTTTAAATATTATTAATAAATTTTTTTTTATGGAGAAAATTTATTTCTATTTGAGAATGTACCACTAAAAGTTTACTTAACCCTTAAGACTTCTGAAAAAATCTTTGCTAATTAAAAAAAAATCTAAAAAAAAAATTAAAAGTTAAAAAAATTTTTAAAAATTAATAAATAATAATTAAAATTAATAAATATATACTTTATTTCAAATTTCAATACTTTGAATATGCACTTAAAAAAATTCTTTCAAACTCTGAATTATTCCATCCATTTTAGGGTCGTGAAAATTTGGTCGGCTTAGCCTTAACCTAAATTTGTCAAAGTACCACTTTTGCTAACCAATTCATTAACTTTGATTTTGGCATAAATTGCCTTTATATATCTTTTAAGACAGGCACTAACAAAAAGTCTATATTTTTAATTTTTACTTTTATTAAAAAGGATCCACCATTATGCTAGAAAAATGCGTAACAACTTGTAACTTAATGAAATTCAATATATTTTTTTTGCAATGTTTTATAAATAAATGTTAAAAAATGTATACTAAAAGTTATATTTTTTTTATCAAGTATCAAATTATTCGAAATTAAAAAAAAAAAAAAATATATTTTTTATTATCAAATTATTCGAAATTCAGGCCTCTAAACTAAAGGGTTTTTCAATAGGGTCGCTACAAAAGTAGACCAATAGGGACTGCAAACGACGCCATAGTCTTTTTCGCTCTTGAGACATTTCTCTTCAGTAAGGTTTGTCATTTCATCATAGTGAGATCCAACATCGATCCAACAACGAGTCGAAATTATTAAAATTTACTACTCTGAAATTCGCAGTCAGTGGCCTCAACTTTAAGAGCGCCACGTCGAATTTATAGTCGTAATAATCGTCCTGTCAGATCAACAATTGAGCGTCTAGTGGAAAAATTTGTTAAAAATGTTCCCGTACCACTGAGAAAAATAAGTGCCCCTAGTGTCTAGAATATTGCTGTCGCTAACGCATTAATTGATCTTCTTTGTGACGCCGTTGTGGTGAATTTTGCGAAATGATCTTGGCCTACATTCTTACAAGATCGAATTTACGCAAGAACTGAGGCCGCTTGGTCACCAAAATCGTTGTATGTTCTTGAATTGGACTGAGCAACAACTTGAAAATTATCCGAATTTTCATGGAAAAAACATCTTCAGCGATGCGGCTCATTTCTGGCTGAATGGCTTCGCCAATAATCAAGATGCGTTATTGGTCAGGCAGCAAACTGCACGTACTCCATCAGTCATCATTTTATCCCGAAAAAAATACGGTTTGGTGCGGTTCATTGGTTCTTCCGTGATGATCAAGACCGCCACATTACTGTGAATGGGAATCGCTACCGCTCTGTGATAACCAAATATTTTTGGTCCGGATTGGATGCTATGGATTTGGACAATATGTGGTTCCAATAGGACGGCGCCACAAAACGAATGTCACAATCGATTTATTGAAAACCAAGTTTGGTGAACGTGTTATCTCACGATTTGACGCCATTAGACTATTTCCTGTGGGACTACGCCAAGTGTATGGTCTATGCCAACAAGCCATTGACAATTGAGAGACTTCGTACGAATATCGAACGTGAAATGCATGTAGTATCGGCCGATGTGTGCTTGAAAACCGTCGAAAATTGGGTTCAACGTCTGGACTTCTACAAGCGTACTTGTGGTAGCCATGCAAATGAAATCGAGTTCCATACATACAAGTATGTCAAATGTACTTTCACAGGAATAAAGAAATTCATTGATATCACAAGCCGTTTTTGTTTTTGCAGGGCTCTTACCCCCTTAATTGAATCTCAATTTACTCTTAATTCCATAGTTTCTGAACTCTAGTTCATATATCTAAAAATATTTCAATAACTCGCCTTAAACACCATTTACAGCTAAAATATGGACTGACCAATTGAAAAAAAATATTTAATCTGAACATTAATTCAAACTCGATTCAGTTAATTATCTCATAGTTTTTGACAATTAAAAGTTAAAAAAGTGTTTATTCTGGAAAGCAAAAGGGTGAACAATGCTTACATTTGCTATGAAAAAGTTCGAAAATATTTCAGAATAACCTCGGAGACATGGTGTAAACAAGTTCTCTAAAGAATTTGGACTATATTCATGATCATGATTTTAGTTCAAGATCAAGATAGATGGAGTCTAGTATCTCAAACCAGGTTACTTATAAGGAAAAATATGTCAGAATAGGCAAACAAAAACCATAAAAAATAAAAAAAAGTCTCGAAAAATTTATGGTTGGATTTTAGGACCCAAAAATTTCCACATTCTTATATACTTTTAATATTTTAAATTTATATTGGCCAAAAATCCATTAACTTATGTAAAACTCTCATATCTCATGCCCAAATCAATTATTTTCTTGCACCCAAACTGCAACTAAGCTCCAAGTGGCAAGGCCTTAAATTTTTATAGCAATACTTAAGCATCGCACACCATGAATCCCCGCACACACACACATACACTAAAAATCATACAAAATTAACAGAGCAACCATTTAGAAAAATTGTATATTGCCTCGGCGTGTGCTAAATATATGCGAGTGTGCAGGAAAAAATGTTTGCTTTTCGCTTCATTTGCTGTTACAATTTCGGAATGATTATTTTATGTAAATTTATTTGAAAATTACATATTAAAAATTATTGCCACCAACATTCCGTTTCCGCTGCTTATGCCGTTGCCATTGCTGTTGCTGTTGCTCTAGCTACAACTACCTCTGCTGCTACCGGTGCGCTTGGCTGTCGTTGTTGTCGCTGCGTTTTTGTTGTTTTATCGCAATTTCCATTTCGCCTCTATGCAGCAGCAAAACAACAAATACACACACACAGACAAGATATATACATATGTATAAGGGGGGCCCACATGCCAGTTAGTTGGTGTGAAGCAGGAGCTGACGCCTGCAAATTTAGCCCCAACATTTTGTTGTGCCGCTCTCTTGAGTCATACAAACACACACATACAACTGTTTATATGAAATGTGAGAGCAATTCGGAGCTTACACATTTCGTGAGACAGAAAACGATGAGACTCACACGCACACAGACATGCGCGTATATTCAGTTTACTTCGAGTGCCGACTACAGTTGCTGCTGCATAAAAACAGCCAGCTCTGCATGAAAGCTGCGCGCACATACACACACTCACACACACATTTACATGCTCGTGCACTATCTGCGTGTATTGCCCTTTGCAATTGCCGTCGGTGGAGATAAGCGCGCTGCTCTCTTCTGTGCATTTCCTTTTGCATTAGTCTTGCGTTTTTGCACTTCATCTTGCATAAGATGGTCGGGATTTCGGTTCTATTTGCCTTTGTTGTCAGTCAGTCAGGGAGAGCGCAAAGCGGCGACGTATTGAGAGAGTGCAAGTTCATGTTGAAAGAAATTTGAGCGCTCAGCACAATGGGTTGTAAGGGCAGATTGTTGGATTCGTATTTTTATTGGTAAATAAATAATCAAGCATTTTTACTTTTTATTTATGATCATAATATTATTTATTTTTAGATTTTCTTATTCAATTTTCAAGCAAAAATTGATAAACAAATAAAAACAGTAATAAAAAACTATAAAAATAGATTTCAGTTTAAAGAACATTAAAAAAAATCTGAGTGATTTGGGTTAAGATGAGAAAGTTTTAGCACAGCATTTTCTCAATGATTTTCGGGATTTTTTTCATAAAAAATTTTATAATTGTGTTTAATTTGAGCACATTTTATACCTTTAATTAAATACATATTTTACTATGATATTTCTGAAGAATTTCTCCGAAAATCTTGGAAGATATTAGAAATGTCATATTTCAGGTTAAAATCTGGATAAACTTCAGGTTAAAATTTGAGTATATTCTGAAAGCCATTTTCATCTGAAATGTTACGAGTTTGAAACTTACTGTTATTGTTTCAATTTCTTATTTCTCTTATGATCCTAAATGCTGGCAAAACACGGAATATTGTATTTTCTTAGAGGAGTCAATCCGAAAAAGCTTAATTTTTTTCTTAGAGGAGTCAATCCGAAAAAGCTTAATTTAAAGATTTTAAACAACTTTTTTGCAAAGAAAAAATTATGCAAAATTTTGATAATATAATTTGAGATTCATGGAGGCCGAAAGTAACTGCAAATTTCAAAAAAAAAAAAAACAACAACAAGGAATAATTTTCAATTGAAAATGTTGTTACAAGCTGTTGAAGTCAGTAGCTCGCCTTCTAGCCCCGAGCAACAGATGTTTTCTAACGCGTTTTTCTCAAAACGACTTTTAAGAATATAGACAAGATCCTTTTTGAATTCGCAGCCTGAGGCAAGATACGGACCTCAAAAGCTTGTAAAGACATTTTCATTTGGGGTAATATAACTTCCAGTGATCATATCTAGATAATGAAAATTAATCAGAACTCCCTTTTCGCAAATGCTCAGACCTTTCCGTCAATATAAAACAGTCAGATGTAAGTAACCACGGCAGTTTTGTCAGCGTAACCCAGACGGACTTGGATTTTCTGCCAGCCAAGGACTGTCAACTCGGCATCATTCCGGGAAATTACTTCAAAAGTTTTTTCTGCCGCAACGGCAACAACAATAATTTCATATTATTTGAGCACACTTTCATAGAAATTTTGTAGACTTTCTCTTCTGAAAAATGCACGAGATTCTCACATACACATATGTACATATACATATACATATGAAGCCTAAAAATTCAAGAAAAATATAGCTTTTTCATAATATTAAATTTGTATTCGCAACCCCGCAAAATATTTTCTTTACTATAATGCAAAAATTCTATAAACCGTACCACTGTGCAGCGTTTTAAAAAAGAGTAGACCAAGCGAAGGAGTAGCGAAGGAGGCATCGGTTACCTCTGCCAAGGCGCAAAATATTTAAGTGGAAAAAGTGAAAAAGAGCAAGTAGCTAAAACAATGGGCAAAATAGCGAAAACACTGTGGGGGTTAGGATAGCGAAATTAAACAAAAACACAGCGAATTCATAAATAACAAGCACACAAGCAAGCGCTGCGGCATTGCAAAAAGTGAGAGGCACAAGCACAAGGCGTACAGCAACTGCAATGCCACAGCAAGAGCACACGCCTGCAGCCAGAATCAACTTATGCGACGGCCGCCGCCTTTGCAACCGCCGCTGAACATCGGCGATGTTAGCATTTGTTGTTGCTAATTTGTTGCCGCCGCTGCTGCAGTTATTATTCTTAGCGTTGTTGTGTGAGGGCGACGCCGAAATTGCAAGCGACAGCGAGCGGAAGAATAAGCAGCCGCGCGCCGCGCCAAGCAATGCCAAGAAAGTGCAAGGCAAATGCCGCAGCAATGCAACACCGTCACCCGCGAAGCACCAACCAACACACACATTCTCTTTTGCTGCACATTCGCCATCGATTGCTTGCCTGCCGCCCTTTTCGCGCGCTGTCGCCCCCAGCAAAACGCATTAGCTCTTGGTCACGGCAAATTGTGGGCGACTGCGCGAGAGAGAGTGAGTGTGTAGGGGGGGACGCGTGCGTGCACCATCAGCGAATAAAAGGCGAAAGAACGTGCGAGGCGCATAGCAGAATAATTGAATTTTATTACATTGTTTGGCGAGAGTCGGTGGGGTGGTGGCGTGGCGTGGCGCGGCGCGGAGCATCGTCACTGGCGTTGGGGTTTTGCGCGCGCGCGCGTTCACTCCCCCCGCGTCTTATGTTCATTATTCCAAGAACGCAAATGTGGAGGCCAATTGCGTTGCGCGAGCCAGCGACGAAGTCTTCGCTTTCGTCGACGAAAAGCGGCTGTGTGGTGGGGTTGAGGTGGTGAAGTGTGTGTGTGCTGGTGGTGGAGGCGTTGCTGATGTATGAGTGTGTGCCTTTGTGTGTTTTTGTGTGTGTTTGCAGTTGCTGCCACGGCGAAGAGAATAATGACCCCAAGGTTTGCCAGCGCTTGCTTATTGCTGCTTGAAGTTTTTATTGTATCCACACATACACATGTGTATCTGCATTTTTTAACTCGTTTTTGTTTTGTTTTTGTCATTATTATTGGCAACGCCTGATGTGCTGGCTTTTGTTTTTGTTGCTATTATTATTATTATTATTGGTATTGTTTTTGCTTTGCCAGTATTCTACCAACAAATTGAAGACTGCGCTGCGACTTGACTATGAAAATAATATAATGGCACAATACTTAACTGTGGAGGAGACCCTGTGAGGAGATATTGTTGAATCTATAGGAAGTCCGGTTTTCTACTTTTTTGCTCATAATTCTTTAGTAATTTTATGAAGAAAAGCAATGGAACGTATTTATGTTCAATTTCTGCCATAACCTATAAAAATTCAAAACGCCCAAAGAGAGCTATTCACCAAAATGCATATTCTTCCGCGCTAGAAAATTTTCCCGCAATATTTTTGATAAAATTTTCTCGTTTAAAATCGAAAAATATATTCTCTTTCTGTGTCACAAATTTATCAAAAAGATTCCTGCCGGGTCTTTACTAAACGAGTATATGGTCGTATGTGTGTCGAAAAGCCGGCTAGATTCGAATCAAAATATTTTGTAGAAAAAAGAGGTCGATGGTGGGTGGTGTTCGCCAGTTGAATGGAACAAAAACAAAAAGGAATATGCGAAAGGAAGAGAAATAAAAAGGGAGGGTAGATAAACAGTCTGTGGAATTGTCTTGGTAAATGCTTGCAGCAACGTAAAAACATACTGCGAAATATTTTAAATTTACCAATACCAATAACAAAAACAAAAATAACAAAGTTGCAAAGAAAATATGAAGAAGAGAAATGGAGTTTGAGCAGCAAAAAATAAACAATTATTAAAGCGACAGAAGCAATGTTAATCAATGCTAAAAAGGACAAAGAAAAATTTTAAGAAAAATAAATCAAAATTAAAATTAATATTAAAATTAAAATTAAAATCAAAATTAAAATTGAAATTATAATTAAAATTATAATTAAAATTTAAATTAAATTAAATTAAATTAAAAATTAAAATTTAAATTAAATTAAATTAAAAATTAAAATTAAAAATTAAATTTAAATTAAAAGGAAAAATGAATTTAAAATTGAAATAATTATTACAAATTAAAAATAATCGAATAAATTAAATCAAAATAAAATTATATGTTTTAGAATAAAAAATATATATATTAATTTCGTTAATTAAATTTAATTAAAATTAAAATTAAAGTTAAACTTAAAACTGAAATTAGATTAAAAATTAAGTATTTATTACAAATTAAAAATAATCAAATAAAAATAAAACAAAATTTTATTTAATTAATGAAAAATAATTATAATAAAACAGATAAATTATAACTAAAATGTTATAAAATAAATTGAATTAATATTAAAACCAAAAGTAAAATTTAATTAATTTAATTACTGAAAAAAATTTAATTAAAACAGAATAAAATATTAATAGAAAAAGATAAAATAAATTAAATCATTATAAAATAAAAAATTAAATGTTAATATTTAATTGAATTAATTAATTCAAGTAATTTAAATTAAATTAAATTCCGATTGATTAACTTTGAGTTAAATAAATAAAATCCCTTAATATGAATTAAATATAATAGTATAAATTAAAATTAATTAAATTAAATGGGATAAAAAATTAAACGAATTAAAATTAAAATTGAATACAATAAAATAGTTAAAAAATAATAAAATAAGACATAAACAATTAAAAGTAATATAATAAAAATTTAATTTTTAATAAATAAATTAAATAAAAATTATTAATGAAAATTAATTAAATCTAAATAAAATGAAAAATAAATTTAAATTAAATAAAACAAATTAAAAAAAAATACAAAAAAGTAAATTAAAAATAAATAATTAAATTTATTAAAACTTAAAATAAATTACATCAAATAAAAAATAATAATAACCAAAAATTAAAATTTTAACTAAAACAAAAATACGTCGGAACACACAATTTTTCTCTAATTCAGCAAATTATAAATAAAAATTTAAATTCCACATGAAATTTCAACAAAAACTTAAAAATAACAAAAAAATAATTCAAAATAAACATTAAAACCAATCGAGCGCTCCACAACCGAAGACATTATCAGCGCACAGCAGTCGAAGGTGGTGAAGAAGCGTGTGGGTCACAACAGCAGCAATAACAACAAGCAAGTCTACTAGCCAACCATACAAAGTTATGAGAATGCGCACAAGCAATGGTGGAATGAGGACAGAATAATAGCAATAAAAGTAAATAAGCAAAATAATAATAAAACAAAATTGAAAATTCGTAATGATGCAGCGACGTTGGCAGCGCTCACGACGACGATGACGGCGACGGCGATGACGAGGAGGACTGCGTTGCCAACCAATATTGCTGCGACTGCACGCTTAATATGCGCGCCTTTTGTGGGTGGGGCCGGACAATGTTGGTAGCAGAAAATGAGCGCAAAAGAAAAACGAAAAAATAAATATCTGTAATTTAAAATGAAGCTCGCTGCGCCGTAAATAGCAACAACGTAAATTTCGTAATTTTCTGCCACCAGCCATTATGTGTGCTTTTATTTTTACTTCTTATAATTAAATATTATTTGCGCTCGTTTTACTTTTTTTTGTGTTTTTGTTTTTGTTTATAAGAAAGTATTGATTTTTTTCCATGTATGCAATGACTGGCGAGCAAACTTTGCGGTAAGTGGTGTGAATATGTATGCATGAGCTTAGAAAGTAAGCAGCTGGCGTGTTGTTTTGACAGAAAAAAGTACTTTTAGGGGGTAAAGAGGAGCTAAATTTAATTTATTTGTTTTTTTTACTGAATTTGATTATCTTTAATTTTAATTTTTTTTTTCTTAAAATTGTATTTATTATTTTTTTAACAGATTTGCTTAACTTTTGTATTCACATTTTTTCTCTAAATTTATGGATTTGGTCTGAAAATTAATTACAAATATTTTGGCATGTATCAATAGTGCATTGCTTAAGAAAGTCTACAGTAAAATTTGATATCGATATCTCAAATAATTTTTGAGTTACAGCCTTCTAAGGTGTAGTCGCTCAGTGTATTTTATGAATTTTCTTGGTTGGTTTCTCAAAGATCCGTTAACTATCGCATTTTTCTGCATGTTCTAAACAAGAGTCCATATAATGACCTACCAGCTTTTTATCTGGTCGAAAATCGATTTTTTGCGTACCAAAAACGATCAAAATCTTGTGCAAAACTCAGCTTAAAAGCAAAAACCTGCTTTTCGCCAATTTTTGTTTTGGTGCTTTTTCGACTCTGGCTCATTATAAGGACAATATCTTCTAGGAGAGCACTTTTTTTGAGGGTTGTATTCACAGAGAAGGCCGGTAACACTTCAACCATGGAGAACTGCTTTTTAGCTCCGTTGGAGATCGCGTGTAACTCGAAAAATATTTAATTTTTCCTCGAACATTTTGTAATTTATTCCTGAAATATAAATAAATTAACTCTTAATATTTTAAAATAATTGGTACAACACTTTTTTTTGCTTTTAATTTGCAAAAGTCGATTTTTCTAAACTGTCAGACCAAGTGTGGCCCTTATCACCATTTTTGGGGTAAAACATACAATTTTAACTTATTCTTATATTTTTTATTATTATTATTATTTTTATTTTATTATTTTTTGTTTTTCTTTCGAACTCGCACGGTCGTCTCAAAGTGAAAATAAAAAATTATTTATTTATATCCTAATTTTATTGATAGGATTTATTTACTAAATAAAACTGAAAATTTATTTGAATTACTCATTTTTAAAGTGTGCTATTTCTCTGTTCATGACTGTAGATATTATTTTCATTACTATATATTACTATAAAATCTATTCTTTGAAAAAATTTGGAAAGAAATATATATTTTCTATATATTCATAAGCCAACGTATATAAAAAGTTATAAAATTATCCTCAAATTCTTCCAAAAAAATAATTTTTTATCAATTATTTATTAACAATTTTTCTCTGTTTCTATTTTCAGGTAAGTTTCTCACTCAACTCAACTAAAAACCACATACAATCAATGCAAGTAAGTCTAGCATTTAGAAAATAATAACTAAAAATCATCAACATTAAACAAATAAACAACAACAATGCGCGTTTGAAAATAAATATGCAACATGCACGAATTCTTTAAGTTGCCGTGCCGAAATGTGCAACAAAATGCGTTGCAACGGTCAATATTTGTGGCAAGCAAGCCAGCGATGCGTTGTTGCGCTTTAAATGCTCGCCAACGAATTTTCGATTCTCTTTTGTTGCGCTTACTGTTTTTCCAACGATTTTTCCTTTCCACCATCTTCGTCTTGTGCGACTGCTCGCTGCATGCTGCCGACTGCAATGAGCATCCTTAAAATGTTGTCTTGTTGTTGTTGGCTTGGCGCTGCTGCTGCTGGCTGCAAGTAGACGTCTCCACTTTGTGTTCCTCTTATTAGAGTTCGCTGGCTTATTGTTGTCCTCTTATTAATTTTGTTGTCCCTGTTGTTGTTGTACTTGTTGTTGTTGTTAATGAAATACCCTCACGCTGCGAGCGCGCCTTCAACAGCCACCACACACACACAAACAAGCATGTATTTCGGATGCGACTTGCACTCCAAGTCATCCTGTTGTACACAGAATCTTCAACACAACGGCCACCACCAACACTAACACCAACAAAGCGCTGGCCATACACCATACACAATACACTCTCCGCGCACCAACACCAAGACCTCTATGACACCATACAGCCATTTCACCTGATAGTCGAACTGGAGCGTCCAACACTAACGCAAGTGGGGGTCCGCATAAAGTGGTTGTGTTGTTCTTGCTGCGACTCTTGGTCTGCGCACTGCTTTGCTGTGCTGTTGTCTCTCATGCAGTCTTCACACATGCTACGCTCACCGAGCGCTCACATACACTTTGCAGCCCGTCAGCGCCAGCGCCACCTGGTCCGTTGTTTCTTAAATTTTAATGCTCTCAGTAGTAAGTTGACTAGCTGCGCTTGCTGTTTGCTGTCGTTTCTTCGACTTGTGCGAGCTCTCGAGAGCGCTCAGCGAGAATGTCAACAAACCATTCACACACACATACATACACATATACACGCGCACAGTCGACAACAAACAGGTATTTTGTTGATGCATTTATGCCACGCCACACACTCACCACTATTGTCTAGCTGTGTGCGTGCATGTGTGTGTGTATGTGGCGTCGTTGTAGCGGCAGTACAATGTTGTTAGCAACCATTGCCGCGCCGTAGTTGCTGTTTACCAAAATTCACTCACTCACAATGTTCGTCGTACTCACGCACACACCTTCAGGGGAAACAACAATTGTAGTATTTTGTTGCTACGGCAATGTTGTGTGCCGCATACAGTGGTGTGTTTGGCGTTAAAATTGTGGAAAAAAAATGTTTTTCGAATTATTGCAGATTTTGATTAACAAAAATTGGCAAAAAATTAATAACTATTTTTTATGAATGTAAGATAAATTATAAGTTACTTTTTTTTACTCTTTTGTTTTTGGTTACAGTATCCAAAACTCAGCAGGGTATTGGAGAAGTAAAAAAGTAGTTTCTGCATTCTCCGAAGTTAGCCTACAAAATCTAAATGTTTGACTAACTCACTCACTCACTCACATTGAATTGAGCTTGTTGAAAATATCGTTATTTAAATTATTAGATATTACGGTCAAATTTATTTAAAAAAATTAAAGGAGTTGAAGTCATAACTTATTATTACAAATATGCTGCTCCAATTCATTTCAAGAAATTTTAGAGCGGTCAAGGTAAATTACCCTTATCAGCCTAAAACTCTCCAAGCCCCTAGGTATTGAATATGCTGACTACAACACCTATATTTGAGTTTTTTCTGAAAATATCAGTCAATATATGAGATATACTACTATAAGAAAAAATAGCAACATTTTTAATTTATTTTTCAAAATCTGTGTCGTCCCCCTCAAAGTAATCCGTCTTGGAACTCTAAACAGTTTCTCTGGAGCGGTTGTTTGAGTTTTCTTAAAAGCCAGAAGTAACACGGAGCTAAACTAGGCAAATACGGGGTTTGAGGCACGATATTGGTTGATAAAATTTGACCAAAAACTCACGATGAATCAATGCAGCATTCGACGATACATTACCGTGGTACAAAAAAGAGTTCTCGATCCACAATTCCGTCCGTCTTTTACAAATAGCTGCGCGCAAATAATGCATAACAGTATTTTTTTGTTTATAATTGGAACGGTCGGAACGAATTCGGACTTCATCACACCTCGCTAAGTAGAAAAATGTCAACATAACTTCGATTTTTGATCGGCTATGACGTAGTTTTTCTGCTTCACCTCACTTTTACGACGGTACTCAATCGATTGGTCGTCTGTTTCCAGGTCGTGGGCATAGATCCAAGACTCATCGCCACTAATACATGGTGGAATGCATACATGGACATGCTTTTAGTCAGGTCTCACAGACGTCTATGTTTGAGACTAATTTGCTTTTACTTTCTACCAAGTTTATTTTTTTATAGTTGATAGAAACTAGGTATAATAAACGATAGCAAAAGAAAGCTATTGCTTAAAATTTCTTAGTATTTTATTCAAACAAAAAATATTTTCTTCGATTTTTTTAAGGAAAGTTTAATAATTATAATCGCAAAAAATCCTTCATCCATGCCTTTACGAATTCTATCTCACAGACCTGTGTAAAATTTCATGAAGGTCGATTGAGTAATTCTCTAGATATCTTTCCAACCGATTTCATAAACACAGTTTCGAGAAAAACGCGTTTAAAGACAGCATCCTGAAGAAATGCGAAAGTGACTGCCCAGGGAAGAGTTTTCAGTGACCCGTAACTGGCAAATACCATTGCTGTAAGGCAAATATAAGAATAAAAATATACGCTGAAACAGAAATACATTTTTTAATAATAATTTTTATTAATTTACAAACTAAAATAACTAATTTCTCTCACCAAATACTCTAACACCACATCCCACAAAAAGTGTACCACTGTACGTTGATTACTATGCTGAGGAAGCGAGCGCAATTTTCGCGTCTCTTTGCCACCACACAATCGCCGCCACACTCACGGCCAACGCCACTATCATTGCCTCTATCGCTGCTGCCACGCCGTACTCACACTCTCCGACGAGCGCAGCCATGAACAAGCGCCGCAACAACAAGCCAGAGCCAACTAACTGCACATACACACACGCAGCATAATGGAATGGGTGGAGGGGCAGACTGGCTGATAACTATATGTATATGTATTCGTATATATATATATATATATATGTGTGTATATGTGTGCATAGCGAACGCAGCGCAGCGCGGCACCACATAGCAAACGCCAAGATACAATACAGACACGTCGACTACAAACAAACTTATAAATTGTACATGTGCTTATGTATGTTTGAGTGTATGTATGTATGTATGAGTGAACGTAGGTATATGTATGTATGCATGTATATATGGCTGTGCATACGTTGAACAGCATACAACTTTAGCGTTCGTTCGTGTACACTTGGCTTCGCTTGGCGCTGACACAGCGGTGACGGCACGTTCAGATTCATTCTGCGATTCCTCGAGGACGTAACGAAAAACGTCGGTGTGCGCGTCATACTATACCGCCGAACAGAACAGACAAGGCATAACAGACAACTAATAACTAACCAAGTGTAGAACCAAAAAAAAAAAGTCAGCAAGTAAGCATTGATTGCAAGCAACAAATCAAGCTCGACGCAGCACGACCTTTTAAATAATAGCGCAAACAATAACAACAACTAACAGACAGTGATTTACTTTGCATTTCGGGCAGATTAAGAATACGAGGTAACAGCAGCAGAAGTAGAAGCAGTGTAATTGGATTAAAAATATAAGCAAAAAATCAGTTTTGAAGTAGCCAAAAAGCTACAAAGTGAAGTTGAAAAGTAATCAAAAAAATTAAAAAAAAAAATTAAAATTAAAAAAAGTTAAATACAAAATAAATTTTCGAAATTAAGCATTTCTAAAAACTAGAAAGATTTTGAAAAAATTTAAATTTCGAAAAATTCAGAAATTCAAAAAATTGAAAAATAATAATAATACTTGCAAGCGCCTAGTCTTCAGCATTTACTGTTTGCCGGCTTCCAGACAATAACAGAATAACACAAGTAACGTACAAGCAAGCGCCTGGCGTAGCTGCAACAACAAATCAAATAAATTGTGTGTGTGCGAGCGATTTTTGAGTGATTTCACGGCAAAACTGCTTATTAGCAACAAAATATCAAATCTGCTTTCTAATATAGCTTACGAGCGGAAGTCGTACTCACGTGTGCCAGCAAGCTTAGGCAGCCTATATGTGTGTGCATGTGCGTGTGCATTTGCCAGTGTATATATTTAGGCGAATTCGCGTGCTAATGCAGTGAAACCGAGAGCAAAAACAAAAAAAGCATACTAGAAATAAACACGAAAAAAATGCAAAAACTGTGAAATACGAAAGAAGCACGATTTCCGCTTAACAACCGAGAGTTATGCCACACGCAACGGCATAAACAAATGCTGCAAAGGAATAAGAGCAAAAAAAGGTAAGCAAAATTGTGAATAAACAAACTCCCACGAAGCTGAAAAAATAATACAAAAATAGCAAAAGCAAAAAACAAAATTAAGAAATAATAATAAAAGAAAAATATTTAAAAAAATATATAAAAAAAATAAAAATATTAAAAAAAAAATATTTAAAAAATATATGTATATGAAAAAATTTATAAAAAATGTATGTAAACAAATTATAAAAAATATAAAATATTTTCTATTTTGTGCCGCTTATCAATCACAAGCGCCTAAACTAACAGCACGACATAAATGCAGCATAACGCTGGCATAGCAAATCATACAATCTAGTGTTGTTATCAATCGCTGCTAAACTAGCAAACTGGAAAAAAATTAAAAAAAAAAATTATTTAAAAAAAACGTGTTATAAAGTTTTATGAGCATTAAATTGATTTGAGTTAATCGCTATCACGCATAAACAAGCTGTTTTTATACTGCAACAACAAAAACATAAACAAAAAAGTCGCAATAATTAAAATTGTGGAGCTAGCTGTGCAAAAAAATTGCAAAAACAAAAAGATTTTTATAAAAAATTAGGACAAAAGCAAACTAAAAAACAATAGAAAATATAAAAATTAAATAAAAATTCCAAATTTAATTAAAAATTAAAAAAAATTAATAATAATTATAATAAAATAATTAATAATAATCAAAAAGTAAACAAAAAAAATTGAAAAAAAAATATTAAAAATTTTAATTAAAAAAAAAAATAATTGCCACAACAACATCATACTTTCATAAATCAAGCTCCAGCAACTGTAATGATGACTTTCGCAACGAAAAACGCGCAAAAATTCACGCTTATCAACACAACGCATAGCGCCAGCAAAATGGCAAACGTGAGAAGTGCAAAGAAATGAAATATTAAACAAAGCGCTGAAGTGAATATTATAAAACAACAAAAAATATTAATAAAAAAATAGTTATAGATTAAACTACAAATATACAGCAATTTAATTGCTTAAAAGTGTTGTGAGTAAATTATATATAGAAATAAATGCAAATAAAATAATTTAAAAAATAATAATTTTAAAAGAAAAAAGTTAAAAGTTTAGAAAGAAATTCATGCCAGAAGCAGAAAACAATAAAGAAATTAAATAAAATATAAGAAAAGCAAATTAATTAAAATAAATTCAAGCTAAAGGCACACAATTTATACTGAACTTTTGAAGGGGAAGCATAATAAATAAATTAAAATAATTAAATTAATTAAAAAAAATCATTAATTAATTTTAATTAGTTAAAAAAATAATTAAACAACTTAAATAATTAAAAAAATTAATTACAAAATTAATTAATTAACAAAATTAACTACAAAACAAACTTAATTTTGATAAATTATTGCAAAAAGTATTAACCGAAAAAACCTAAAAATTAACTAAAAATAATTAATTAAAATATTGAATTAATTTAAAAAATTAATTTAAATAAAATAAACAGGAGCGCAAAAAAATAAAAATAAAAATTAATTACAAAGCAAAATTAATTAAAAAAATTTATTACAAAACAACATTAACAGAAAACGCTAAAAAATTAATTAAAAAATAATTAATTAAAAAAAATAATTAATTATTTTTTTTAAAAATTGACTAAAGACAATAAACAATATTAAAAAAAAAAAAAATTAATTACAAAAAAATTATTTCAAAAAATTGCTACAAAATATAATTAACTGAAAAAATTAACACAAAAATTAATTTAAAGTATTACTACAACCAATAATTAACTGAAAACACTAAGCAATTTTTTTAAAAACATTATTTTCAAATATAATTCTTTAAAAGCCACAAAAACAAAAAATAATTTAAAAAAATAGAACAATAAACACTAACAGGAATACAAAAAATTCCGCTAAAAATATGAGCAACTAAGCGCCTAAGCTATATTATATTATTTATATACATATAACAGTTAACAAACAATTTTGTGGCAAGCCTAGCATAATAACTGAGTTCAATAACATTGAAAATAAAAAAATTTATTGTGCAATCTATTTTAAAAATAATTACAAATAATAAGAAAAAATATTTGAAAATTTAATTACCGAACCAAAAAAAAATTAAAATAAAAAAATTTAATTTTTAGCAGCAGAAAGCTACAAACAACTTTTCCAACAAAAAAACGAAAATGTATAATACATTGTAAAATAATTTACAAAAAACAGTGGTCAAATAAAACAAAATTTGTATAAACAAACATTTAAAAAAAAGTTATACACAATTAACAACAACAAAAATAGTCAAGCGGCGCACGTGGAACTAAAAATTTCAAATTTCATTGACGAAATGCGTTAAATACAAAAACAAATAAAACTTAATTTTTAACAAAACACGCAAACAGCACAGCGCTACTAAGCGCAATTGAAGGAAATAAATAAATTCGCTGATTGCGCACGAAATTAACTAGAAATCACGTGTGTGAGATTAAATTCTTTGCGGCAAAAATAAATACGAAAAAAAGCAAGCCAACAAAAAAATAATTTAAGTCATAAAACCATACCTAAATCTAGTAATTGTGCTAAAACTATAAATAGCTTGAATTTAGCTGACTAACTGCGGCCTAAAGTTGGTCAAGGATATCGCCATAGCGCAGCGCAAGCGTGCACAAGAGCGGCAATAAAAGGCAGCGATTTCAGTTTTTACTGCTAATAAAAAAAGTAAGTCTGCTTTTCGCGCAAATTCAGTAGCAAATTCGTAATTTTTTCAGTGGAAAATATTTATGTTAAAAAAGCCCATTACATGTGGGTTGAACACGTTTTTTAATTGCAGTTTTTGTAATATTTAATAATAGTTTAGTAAAATTTATGGTTGCGAATGAAATTTTGTGAGCCGTATGAGGGCCAAAATTTGTAATTAATATAAACAATTTTGGTTATTTGACAAATATATATGATAATTTCACTAAAAACCTATTTTCAATAATATATTTGGAGAAAAACAGTCGTATAATTATGTTCAGGTATCTCGATTACCATATGAAAAAAATTTAAGCGTAGGCCCAAAACTTCCTATTGAAGAACACTGCTTTAGTTACCACACTGAACTTTTAAACTGCATTCTTGAATATCTCATAAAATCGCACTTAACTCTTTCGACTTCTATATCGTTCCCCCCAAAGGTAATACTTGGATTCTTGCTCCAATAAACTTGTGCCCAACGTTTTTTCCAATCCTCGAAACAGTTGTTAAAATTACTTTCCGGAATAGATTTCAATGGGCGTAGCGATACACCTTTAATGACTTCAAATGACCCAAAACAGTTTCCGGGACGGTCGTTTAAGTTTGCTGAACTTCTGGGGCTAGTCACACGAAACTAAATCAGGCGAATAGGGCGGTTGCAGCACGATAGTGGCTGAAAAGCTCACGAAGAATCAATGCAGTATGCGACGCTGCATTATTGTGGTGCAAAAACCACTGGGTTTCGGCTCAAAACTGCGGCCTCTTTTTACGAATAGCTTCGCGTCAGCGACGCATAAAACTCAAATAGTATTCCTTGTTGATAGTTTGGCCGGTCGGAAGGAATGCGGACCGCGCTACACCTCGACAATCGAAGAAAACTGTCAACATAACATTGGTTTTTGACATGATATTACATGGCTTCTTGGCTGCGGCTCAGCTTTGCCACGATATTCGGCTGATTGATCGTCTGTAACGGTTGCAAGCATAGAAGCAAGACTCAGCGATCGTAGTAACACGTTTCATAATATACTGATAGTCGCTAAGCATTGTTTCGCGGACGTTAACGCGACAGTGTTTTTCGAAAAAAATTTGTAATTTTAGAACAAATCACATTTTTCAAGCCCAAATGATTTTTCAAAATGGTTTTCACTGATCCTTTCGCTACTTTAACGATGCCACTAAGACCTCTGATCGTCGATTTTCGATCATCGTAAAAATCGACGAATACGTTTTATGAACTTCAGAAAGTCAAGCGGATACTAAACACTGTGACTTTTGGCACAGATGTCACTGATAGTCATACCAACATAGAAAAAAATATCTCAACGAATGCGTTTTTGCGCGAAATTTAAATGTAAAAGTCTTACTATTTTTTGCCCACAGTATAGTATCTATCTAAATTGACAAAATTTTTTTCTAAAATCCATTTACCAAGATTTTTAGCCTCCCACACGTAAATTAAATATGCAAATTCTGACACTTTATGGCTAAACTCTATAAACGCACCCAGCATCATAAAAAATATTGCGCAATAAAAACATAAAAATGCAATAAAAATTAAAAAAAAAATAAACAAAATTAACAAAATAATAAAATGTTAAAATTTTAAGCACAAAATATTCAAATAAACTTCTAAAGGTACATCAATAAAAATAAAAATAAAAATAAAAATACTTTTATGATACATATAAAATGCAGCAGCGCCTTATTTTTTTATAACTGTGTATAGAAGTTGAAGTAGCCTTACGGTTAATTAAATATTTTGATGGAAATTTGTTTGCTATGTAATTATTTTATTAGCATTTTATAATTACAAATAAAAACGGGAAAATTTCAGTAAATCCAAGCTGGAATAATTTGAATGTATTACTTATGAATCTACTCAGCCACAATAATTAAAAAATTAGCATTTTCCTTTAAGTGTAACGTATGTATATATCCTAGACTTATATATTCGAAATTGAAGTTGAGTTAGTCGAATCAAATATAATTTTTAATTTGAATTTCATATCATTTTCACTGAAAATTATATTCATTCTGTAATTATGCCATTTATACAACATCAAAACAACTTAATTAGCTGAGCCAATTAACTTACAAATTGAGTCATTAAGTGCGGTGTTCCCAAACAAACAATTAAGCTATTACATACACTAGACGATTAGGAAAAATATACAAAATTTTAATTACTAATTGTCAATTAGTTAATTGCGATAGTTTTTGTTGCAATTAAGGCTTGGAATATTCAAATTAATTGATTGGCCAAATCAGGGACACAATTGTTAAAAAAAAGCTTCTCTATACATTTAGAAAGGCATATTTATGTTATTAATATTCAATTATATATCTAAAATCTCATTTTAGTTCAATTTCGAAACTATAATTTTTCAAAATTTCAAATTCGAAATTATAATTTTTTCAATAATGTTGCTGCAATATCATTCTATGGCGTATACAGTGATTATGCTGCTGAGAAATTATGGAGAAACAAGCAATGAGCTAGGGGCTAATCAAAATTTTGATGTTTGACAAATTAGCGGCTTTCCAAAACACCTTCATTTTTTGTGAGTTAAATTTACACTTCTGTGTGGCTTAAAAATTAAAATTATTACCAAAAATCTTATTCCTTCGATCATTATCTAAGAAATATGTATATCTGAAAAGGTCGTGATCGATCGGTTCAGCCGGAGAAACTTACCTCGCCGACTCTGAATACAGCCTTTCACGAAAGACAATTATATAAGCTTAAAAAAATATTTCAACTATGCTAATATCTCCGGACTTATTTATGAGTTATGTCAGTTCATGATTTGTCGTTGAATTTGACTCCGAAATAAATGTTAGCAAAAAAATATACATTCTGGTGTAGTTTTAGCGAAGACACCCACCATTCTGACCACATTTTTATTTACTAGAATATAAATACTTATATTCAAAGCATTTATCTACTTATACAATTTTTTGAACAACTCTTACCAATATTTGGTATAAATAATATTCCAGAAATCTATAAAACTACTCATTTTATTGTGAATATTATTCTTCTTCTGTTAAAAAATTGTTGAGAAAATTTTGAGAAACAACTTTAGAGTTTTGAGAGATATGTTAGCTCATGATTTGTGCTATAACTTGACTCTGGAATAAATATTAGTTAGAAATATCTATACTGGTGTGATTTTAGCGAAGACACCCACCATTCCGACCTCATTTTTGTTAATATACAATATAAATACTACTAACGTTAAGACTTACTATATTCAAAGCCTTTATTTACTGACAAAAAATTTTACAAATTTGTATTAATAATTTCTTCCTCAACAATATTTGGTTTGGAACTGTGATAAAAAAGAATAGCAAAATTATTGTTGTTTTGGATTTCATAATATACACCATATGATCAAATTTGAATCGGACTGGTATAATTTTGTTTCAAAACTCAAAAAAAATCCCTAAGATATGCAAAATTACGCCAATTTCAAATATTAAATTTATGTAAGCTTAGCTTTTCATTAACAGCAAATCAAAACCTTCACACTGCTCGCCCACCATATGTCTGTAATTGAATATGTCTGCCTATAACATTTCGCCAGATAAGCAATCTTTTCATTTACTTTATGATATCTCTTCCGCAACTTGTACGTGTGAATATTAAAATTAACTCAAACCTTGCTAATTTACTGCGCAGAAGTTCACAGAAAATTGCTTTAATTTATGGCAAATGAATTGCGAATACAATCGTTCTGACAAGCGTCTAATTTCCAATGCTCATCAAATTACATCAAGACACACATACAGACATACTCAGTGCGGACGCAGCGCTAATGATATTTCCGCATTTCCCGTTTCTTGGCGCGGAACTCACTTCATGCAAGCGCTAATTGCGAAATTTTGACAGCAAATATTTTGAAAAATTCTGCATTCACTGGTGAGATTGCGAGCACAGCTAATTAAATGTAATTATTTTAATATGCATGAGTGGACTTGATTAGTAGTTCTCATACGTAGCGCTTGAAGATAGGGTTCTTAAGAAAAATATGAAAAAACAGGTTTATAATCAAGCTCAAAAGCATACAGAGACATATTTCAATACAATTAAAATATTATCAGTGTAACATAGTTGCGATCCTTTTTCCTTTCTTGTCTGCAACGTGCCGCCATATGTTATAATTTATTGCGCTTTATAACAAAATGCCACGCCTATTAAACGTCAAGTCATATTTCGGCAAAAAAAATGTATTTGTTATGAAACCTGATTTTCTGAGTCGCCTTTGCCCATTTTTATTATATTATTTTTTTTTTATTTTTATTTATTTTTTTTTTTTTTTTAATTTTGGGATGTTTTTATATATATATTTTTTTTCTTTACTTTGAATTTTTCATTTTTTTTTGCTTTTTTTTCTATTTGTTCACATGTTGTTTTTGTTTTTGTGCATGACACCGCTATTATTTCCAAGCGGCGCAGGCAGGTATCTCGCACGAAACATCCTTAAAATGTCGGTTTATATACCCGCTCCGCCATGCAACGTGCCGCAATCAAAGAATGTCGTAGGGATAACTTGAATTTATCTCAAGAATTCGAATCAAATACATTTAAATGCCAACACACACACATATATGTGTATAGTTTTGTATGTCGTGGCGAAGAAAGAGCATGGCAGAGCAAAAGAAGACAATTAATTCCATCTTATTGTATTCGTATTTGCTTGTTTCCGTCTTCCTTTGCTTTAATGCCTCTACACTTTTGGCTCACATTGTTGTAGCGCTTCGATCTGTTGTGTGTTCGCCTTTGTGCGTTGTTGTTGTTATCTGTTCGTCGTTTTCACTTTATGACATTCAGGCTCTTAATTGTATGTATGTATTTAAATATATATGTACATATCGGCTTGCTCGCATGATATTTCTTCCTGCGACTTATTTAATCTTTGCCTTTTTGCCTCATTCTCTTGCATTATGGCATTTGCCTTTTGTCATCAATTTGCAGCACACTCATATCTGATCTCTGATTCACCTAAATATAATTAAAATATATACTAAACATATATATACATATGTATTAAGTGTATTTGCTGACTAATTTTTGCCGTTTCTTTCGTTTTTTCCGTTGCATGCTGAATAAATTTCATTTATATATATTTTTTGGTTCGTTTTCATAATCTTTTATACAAGTATTACATAATAATCGAATTATTCAGATATTATAGCTAACTTTTCCATTAACTTTAGCAATTTTATGAAACTGCAATGAGATAATTAAAAGAATATGCCTAAAAGCAGATTTAAGAGTTATGTTAGTTCTTGATTTCTGCTTTAACTTGACGCTGGAGTATATATCAGTTAAGAAATATCTATGCTGGTGTGGTTTTAGCGAAGACACCTACCATTTCGACAACATTTTTGTAACCTACAAGTCTTTGAGTAGCAAAGTGTACAAGACTCACTTTCTTAAATAAAAATTATTCGGAAATCTATAAACACTATTTATGCTCTTGACATTTCCTGTAGTCCTCTCGATTTGTCAACTCTATCATGCGGGCGTGTGTCGCTACCAGACACTGACCAGTTAGTATAGGTTAGGTCGTAGCAACGATCATTACGCCTAAGGTAGCGCCGAATTTCACATAGACAGCTGGTACTCTAAAGTAGTTTTCTGTGTCTGCGCTACAGAAATAGATGTAGCAGAGTTTATAGAGTTATGCAAGGCCAACGTTGATATCTTGCAGGAAATATTAATCAGTAAAACTAGTAGTAATCAAACCACGGGCATCATATATTTTGTAACAGGCACCTAACCTTTAATGCTGCTATCCGGTCAAGATCTAAGAAGCTTTCACCGTTCTACCCCCCTCTCTTTCTCTGCATATTATTAATAATTCTATTAAGAACATTAATAACTAATGAAAGCATGACACTTTCTCTACCGTTGTCCCTCTTCTTCGGAATTGGCAAATACACTTTATAAAATAGAAAAAAAAATTAATTGTTAGCCATGACCGATTTGAAAGCTGAAAAGAGCACATTATAATTAAAAAGTCAGCATTATACCACATACAAATACAAATCAGCAAAGTGTCAACACTTTACTTGCGTTCCGCCTGTTAGTCTGCATGAGATTCATTCAAAGAAAAAGTCGCTTCTACTAAAGTCAATAAACATTTTCCTCTTATTGATAAATAAACACAGCTCCAAGCCAAGGGATTTCTTCTGCGATAGGCACTTAAATACTTAAAGTTGTATTATATGTATATAAATATGTATGTAAATATGTATATATATCTCTATATATGTATAAATATAAATCTACATAAGTATGTCAATAAATTTTGTATGTAATCTTGAGTGTGCGCGCAAGAATTTCCATTTTCCACTTACCTTTTTCGTAGATAAGTAAATGTATCGGTGTGCGTGCGTGTACATAAATTTATCTTTGCAATTAAATTTGTTTACTTTCTCGTGGTTTACTCACCTCACCTTGGCCAGGCGCATCCTGCGACTTTAATGCTGCTCCTTCATGGCTTGGCAGGGGTTATTTATGTTACGTATGTACACGGTCTACAAATTCATATTTATCAATGTTTGCACGCGGTTAAATGTATGTATGTATGTGTACATATTTATTTATGCAAGAGTACATATTTATTTAGATATACTTGTATGCCATATACAACAGTTTTTATTTAGCATACTCAGAACAGGGTTTGTTTGACACGAAGTTTGTAACACACCAGGAAACCTCGGAGATCGTGTATCGCGAATTAAGGTCCTCAGTTTTTAAATTACCGATTTGAACTTTTGCCCACGTCTTTTTCTTTTCGTGAAGCTGATTATTTGTAGGAATCGCTGATATCGGTCAATTATAGCATATAGCTGTCATACAAACTGAGCGTTCAATATCAAGTCCTTGTATGGAAAACTTTTTATTTGACGAGATATCTTCACGAAATTTGGCATGCGATATTTTCTAAAGCAAATATATAATCTCCGAAGAAATGGTTCAGATCGGACCACTATAGCATATAGCTGCCATACAAACTGAATCAACAAAATAAAGTCCATATATGGAAAACTTTTTTATTTGACGAGATATCTTCACGAAATTTAGCATGGAGTATAGTCCAAGACAACGCTTCAATATTTGAAAAAATTATTCAGATCGAATCACTATAGCGTATAGCTGCCATACAAACCATCCGTTAAAAGTCTAGTTAAAAACCTTTTTCTCCACTTTTATGCTATAAAAAATACACCTGTGCAGGGTATTATAGCTTCGGTGCAGCTGAAATTAATTTTTTTTTATTTTAATATAATTTTTGTATTCCGCCATCCCTGCATCGCTTCATTTACCTGTAACGCCTGTCGAATGCCGCACATCCATTTCTCAACTTTATCTGCATCCTTACATAAAAATAAAAATAAATTAATAAAAAAGAAATATTTAAAGAATACAGAGTTGAAAAGCAAGTGCAAAACACGAAGTAGTTGAAGAAGCGAAGTAAAAGCTGTAGAAGAATTAATTCTTCAGCGAAAGAAGGCAATGAGGGCATGCCAAAAGCTGCAAACTATACAAAGATATACATATGTATGCATATGTATGTATGTATGTGTGTATATCTATAGCAGCACGAAAAGGTGTTAGTAAGAATGCAGGATAATGGTGGCACTTACAAATATGTACGAGTGTGTGTGTACTCGCTTGCCACCACAGACTCAAGCCGACTATTTTCATAGAACAACGCATAGTTTTTCGAAGCTGCTCCTTTATTTCCAACTTCGTCGGTATGTAAACGCCTTATATACATATCTACATACACACACATATATTTACATACAGACACATAGTTTACATAGCACTTTATTACAGCGCTCCGCTTGGCTGCTGTGAGTGTGAGTGCAATAACAAAGATTAATGGCCGCAAACACCCTTACACACATACCATACCCTACATAAATACACGTGCACACTCTACTCTCACACACCCATATAGACAAAAAGCAATAAAACGAAATAAATTACCATATAAAGTGAACAGCAGAGCATAGCACACGAAATTAATTTCCATGTTTCAAAAAAAGTATGAAATTAAAATAACAACAACAACAAAACCGGTAATGTGATGAAGGAATTAAAAAAACAATGAGTATAAGAAATAAGATTTTAAATCTTTTTGTTGTTGGTTTTTTGTTTTTGTTTTCTTTCTGTATGTTGTTATTGCTGTAGAGCCGCACTTGCTTGCGTTATCGCACTTGGATCAGCGTGTAATTCGAAAAGGGTGTTGCGCTGTATCGAAATGAGTTGAGCTGAGCTTAAATGTTGCTTCGTGCGGATGTTAATAAGATCTAAATTGTAAATCAGCATTAAGATAAAATTAAATGCATATTAAATTGTATTAAAAGTTGAGCTAAATATATTTACAGTGGAGAGAGGAGGCAATTTATTTGAAAAGTTGAAATTTATTGCCTAAATTTTGAAAGAGGCTGTCAAAATATTAATCAAGCTTTGAAAGAGGCTGTCAAAATAAGGTTGATTACTTTCTTAAAAAAACTCAAACAAACAAACAAGTCTGAAAATTCCAACATAAAAACTAAAAATTAAATTATCATATTGATTGAAAAATCAGCAAAATTTATTTCAGAAGAGAAACTGTAACTATGACACAATCAGGTCCCAGTTATTTCATTACTGTTCAAAATCTCAACTTCTTTAAAGGTTTCTCAGGATTTCAGTAGCCAATATCCAATCCAAGGTTTCCACTCTAAACATTTTAAACTCTCAAAGTGAACATTAAATTATCAAAATATAAAGAAAAATAATTTAAGTTTTCTGATATATTTTTTGAAATATGTTTTTTTCAATTTTTTAAAACTTTCTCAGGTTTCCAATAGTCTTCTACTACTGTGGGCAAAAATTAGTAAGACGAGTAAGTGTTTTCATTTGACAATCTGCTTCTATATACTATAGTCTATAGACCTAGCGATTTTTATACAGTAAATTTAAAAAACACAAACGGTGACTAAAACTTTCAAACTCTAAGAGAGCACAGTAAATTATCAAAATATAACGGATGGCTTCAATTTTCCAAAATATTTTTTCTTTCAATTTCTTGACCAATTTCTCGAGTTTCCAACAGTTTTTTAGTACAAATATACAAAATTATACATTTTTTGTACAATTTCTTTCGAAATTTGTACTAAAACAAGTGTTTCCCAATCTTGAAAATTCTTAAAACGAACTGAAAATGATTTCAATTTCGCAAAATATTTATTAAAAAAAGTCTTAATTCCTTTTTTGCGATTTGTTTTTATAATATCGAGCTTTTAAAAAAATATTTAGTCAAAATAAACAAAATAATTAAGTTTTTGTTAACTCCTATCACAACGTAAATTAACGAGTTCCTACAGTAACGGCAATAAAACTTCATATCAAACCAACAGTATTCTTCCAAATGCTTCTTGAACCTTAACTGTGTAAAAAAACCAATAAGTGTTATGCAAAAATATTTTCGAAAATAGTTTCATACTCGAATTATTTATATTTCTAAATATTCTTGCCATTTTACCATAGAACTGGGTACATAGTTGACCAGACTTAAGTAGAAAGTTATACCAAAAATAAAATTTAGCTCTGAATATGGCTCTTAAGTATCTGATAAACTTTTAATTTCGGGAAATATAGCATATTCGAGTGTAGTAACTCTTAAAGGATAAAAAATGGATGGAATATGAAAATTGAAAATTTTAATTATAACAATTTTTTCTATGCAACATTTTTTTTAATCAATTTTTTTGCAAAATATTTATCAATACCTTCGCGACTTACATAAGAACCCAAAACTATAGAGTTTTTATGAAATTAACATTCTATTTATAGTAAGTTTAAATCTTCGATGAAAAAAAAAATCAAAAAATGCGAACTATCATAGAAAAACTACCCACAAAACTTATTAGCTGTTCTGAGGTATCTTCTAACCACTCCACTTATCGTAGAACAATATGCATATATGAAAACGGTGAGTACACTGACTCGAAAAAACGCTCGTATCTCTCTCTCTCTCTTCAAATTATGTGCGATTGCAAAGTGAATACTCTGACTCGAAAAAATGCTCTGTATTTCTCACTCTCTCTTCAAATTATATGCAATTGTAAGCGCTCTGAGATTTAAGCTTAGGCTTCAAAATGTTCGATAAAAACACCGAACAATACAATTATCTGTGCTTTCTCTCTTTAATCAGAAAATATTTAGATATTAGACAGAAGAACCCAAAAATTTAATGGTTAATTTACCCACAAATTCTTTTAAAATTCTTAATTTATATTAACCACTTTCTGAAACCCCCAAAACAGTACCTTCAGGTATATAGTATGTATATTCCTGATAAGAAAAATCGGCCGCTCATCGAACTCAGAGATCTAACTCAAACCTAACGAATCGTCCTTTCTCAACATAACCACCAAAAGGGCACACTAATTTCCACAAAAGCTGAAATAAACAGTCTTTAAAAATGTTCATTTTATAATAAATTTCTCAAAACGGTATTTTGCTGGTCATAAACTTAAAGAATTTAAACAAGCGCTTATAAAATGCGGCGAAAACCAACACTTAACCTCTATTATAAATTTACAATCAACAAAATATCAAACATTCATCTCTTTCAGCCGCATATTTCATGCAACGCCTTGCCACCCTTTTATACTTTCACACTTGTAGTGGTTTTACCTGTGCATTTCGTTACATATGCGCTTGTATGTATGTGTGTGTATTTTGTAGAAGTTTGTGCAATATTTCAAGCATCCAAACTTTCCCAGCCCATCCATCTATTTCTAAGTGATTTATGCAATGCAATTCATAAAACTTATTATTTCTCAGCTGCTTGAACTTCGCTCGCTTGCCACGACACACATATATACACACGTATGGTTGCACCATGCTGGAAGACACATACATACATAGCTACAAGCTTGAGGTAGGTTTATACATATTTATATGTATATGGATATGTGCTTTTGTAATTCTGCTAAGCCAGCCAAAAAATGCTTTAGCGCTCGCCTCAGCACATTCTCCAGGCGTAACGAACAAACGCACACAGAGCTATGCACGTAACTGCATTTGTATGTATGTAAGTATGTTAGTGAAGATTTATATTTGCGGCACTCAAATATTTGTAAGTCGTTAAGTTATCTTCGCAGTACGCAAAGCAATTGTGTTGTTTTGTTGTAAAATTCTTTTTGTTGCCGCTCTCAGGTCAGTTTTTCATTTGCATTCGCGCCCATGGCCGGCCGCCTGACCAATTCTACTTACAAGTTTTGCTTGCTTGCCACCCACACAGCACCCATACATACACAGGCAGTTGCATGTAAGACACTACATAGTTACATATATGCATACACAGTTATATGTACATACATACATATGTACTTACAAGTATATACAAATATATATAAATATATATGAGTCTGCTAAATTCCAACACACTCCGACCTTCATTTTCTTTGCGTTAAGTTTCACATTTGTTCTTCCACAACTACCACATACAAGCATATATACATACATATACATATATACTTCAAAAATATATATAACCTTACATACCTGTAAACCCACTCAGGAGTCGTCGCTGCCTTCCAGTATCAAGCAGTTGAGTATTTCAATCTCTTAGTTCTATTAGTTTTTGTTCATTGCAATTTTTTTTTGCAAGAACTTTTACAAAACTGTCATAAATTTTATGTGTTACATAACGTAAAGTTTATTTTTTCGTGCATTTCACATTTTGCAATTTAGCATTTTTCTCAAAATCTCGAAAAAAAACTTAAATAAAATAAAGCAACAAAATTTTTAAGCCAGAAACTTTCGGTAATATTTTTTTTTCAATTTTTCTATTTTGTATATTTTCTCATTTTACGCTTAAATTAAACTTTTTCGAATAGTTTGAAGCGGCAAAACTGCTGCGCACACATTATTTCAGGAATATGGGTATTTAATACTGTGGGCAAAAAATAGTAAGACTCTTAACAGTGAGAGATCTTTGGAATATCGAAAGGATCAGCGAAAACCATTTTGAAAGGTCATTTGGGCCTAAGAAAAGTGACAGCAAGATTGGTTTCAAAATCACTCAATTTTTTCGAAAAACAGCGTCGCGTTAACGCCTGTGAAACTATGCTTTCTGACTACGAGCATGTCATGAAACGAAGTACTACTGGCGATGAGTCTTGGGTTTATGCTTACGACCCGGACAGACCGAATATCGTGGCAAAGGTGAACCGCACCCGAAAAATCACGTAAAAGCAGGGCAAAAATCAATATTATTTTGACAAGTCGAAACACATAAATACAAGGTGTGTTTCACAGTAAACTTACTAAAGACATACCAAAGACTTAAAAAAAACAGAACAAATGGTTTTTTCATCAAAATCAATTTATTTTATTCAAAATAGTCTCCTTCTGCTTCAATACACGTCGAATACGGCCCACAAAACGCTTCAAAACTCCAAGTTAGAATACCGCATTAACGTTTTGGCCGGGTCGAACAAATTATTTCTGATCAATACCCTTGAAATCATAAAAACAAAAGAGCATTGTCTTCACTTTTGACTTGTCCATGCGAGATTTTTTGGGTTTCGGCTCGTCCGGTGCCTTCCATTCAGCACTCTGACGTATCGTTTCGGGATCATATTGGAAACACCACGTTTCGTCACCAGTCACAATATTGTAAAGGAAGTTTTTGTCCTTTTTGACCTCTTTAATGATGTCCTTCGAATGTTGGATTCTGAGCAATTTTTGGTCGTCAGTCAATTTGTGCGAAACAAACCGTGCACACACCTTTCGTAAGCCCAAATGTTCGGTCAAAATGCGATAAATCGATGTTTTGGAGATGTGCAATTCCATTTCCATAAATTTCAATGATGATTTCGGTTGATTTTTGATGAATTCACGCAAAGTTTCTATGGAATTTCCGGTGATCGGGGATTTTGATTGGCTAAAGATAGCAGATTCCAATGCACTAGTCGACATATAGATGGCGCTAGATTAAAAAAGTCGTGTTTACTTTGGAACGGTCCTTGTAGCTCCGACCTAACCTTTAATATATAATCCTGAAATAGCAGTAAAAAATATAATTCATTTAAGTGAAATTTATTATACCAGCGGATTTTTGTCTAGTGCCAGTTTATTTTTGAAAATAACAAAAATAGCAGTCATTACAACAAAATACTTGTAAATATGTTTGTGTGCGTGTGAGCGTGTAGTTTCCATTTGGAGCGTTACGTTACGTTGTACTAGCGGAAAACGTTGATTTATGCCTGCGAGTCAAGCGGAAAGCTGTGGCGAAAGAATTGCAGTAGCAGGAATGCAACAACAACAATTACAATATTAAGCGTTAAGGCGGTGTGTGCATTCTGCTGCAAGTATGCAGATAAGTTTTAGTAAGAGAAAAATAAAATAAAAAAAAAAAAATTTTACTGAAAGTATATTTTTGAATATATCTTCTTGTACACACACACATATGCATATAATTTCGTAAGAAAATTAACGAAAAATAATTTTTTGCGACTTTTTTTCAGCTTTTTAAATATTTCTTCGCATTGCAACGTCACGGTTGTGCCCAAAAAACTTCAATTAAAATTGTTGCATTTGCCATTAACAAACGCACACACGCATGCATTATTTTGTGTGTTTGTGTGTTTGTGTGTTTGCGCCCGATTATAGTTGCTGGCGTACGATATTTTTTGAGGCTAATTGCTAAAAGGCATGCCAACACAAATTATTCGCTGTTATTTAGACAACAATGTTTTCTGGTTGTTGTTGTTGTTGTTGTGGTTCCTATTGTTGTTTTATGCGCATTTTGCGAATTTTCTTCCTACTCGCAGCGTCAAAGTGCACAGGTGAATAGCGTTTTCGCCCAAAAAATAGTAAAAAAAATAAAACAAAAGATAACAATAAATAAATGCAAACAACAACAAAAACACTAAATTGAATTAAAATAACAACAACAACAAGTGAGTGAGTGAGTGCAGCGCGTTGTCATGCGACAAACTGTTACCGCTTGCATGTTGTGCAGCAACCAGGAAAATTTGCAAAATCAACCAACAACAACACGAACAACAACAATGGCAACTAAGTGGCAAACAGTTGCATTTGCAACGGCAGCGAAAAAAGCGCACAAAACAAAACCGAAAAGGCGAAATAATAATAATGATAGGCACGAAGTTAACTTTAATTTATGTACATAATGCCGCATTGTTGTTGTTGCTGCATAACTATTTGTTGTTGCTGCGATTTTGTCTGCAGCTGCAGTCAGTTCGACTTTGCTTGACTCTTTCTCGACTTTGCAATGCCCCTGTCTTGTTTATTTATGTATTTCGAATTTGTGCGCAAGAAAGCCATAATAAATGGAAAAACAACAACACGAACAAAAATTATAATCATGTAAACAACAGCAAAAGAAAAAATAATAATGAAAAAAATAAAAATAAAAACAGAAAAATTGTGAAAATTACGAAGAAATAAAAAAGTCGAAAAAAAAATTAAATAAAAACAACATCATAAACAACAACAAAAAATATTAAAAACAACAACAAAAGCAAATATAATAACGAATAAAAATAAAAATAGAAAAATTGTGAAAATTACGAAGAAATAAGAAAATCAAGAAAATAAAAATAATGAAATAAAAACAACAACAAAAACAAAAAATAATAAAAATGCAACAACAAAAACAAAAAAGAATAAAAACAACAACAAAACCAAAAAATTAATATAACAAAAAGCAAACAAGAATAATGAAAACAAAAAAAAGGATTACAACAACAATATAAAGAAAAATACAACAACAAATTTTAAAATAAATACAGCACAACAACTTTTTGTGAATTTGATGTGAAATTTTATGGTTACTTTGCTTCTTTAGTTTTTCACTACAAAAGCAAAACAACAAAAACTAACTTTATTTAGTTGCGCCGAAAATTGCATACTACATACATACATACATATGTACATACATATATAATTAGCTGCATACATTTGCACGTATTTATAAATATTTATAAAAAAAATATAGCAAAATATTGAAAAATTATTCAAATTTGTTTGACTGGTGAGAAATAAGTTGCTTACGAAACCGCTGATATAATTTTGAAAATGTAATCTTATATGTATGCTGATTTATACGCATAATTAAATCACTTGCTTTCCTAATTTTTTCGAGAAAGTGAAGTTAATAAGGCAAATATTTTATGAAGCCAAATTGCATTCAAGTTGAAAATTTATTATATTGTATGGATGTGTCGATAAGTTTTGAAACTCGAAAAATGGTAATTTCGGTTGCAAGGAAGCTATTGCACTCTTATTAGATGCATTTCTTATAGCATATAAGGGTATAAAAATATCTTTATCTTGTTTGGTTCGAACAGGTTGTATGACAGCTTTAGGTTATAGTGATTCGATCTGACCTATATATTCGGAAATTATATTGTTTGCTTGAGAAACAAGCCATCCCAAAATTTCATGAGGATATCTTATCAAACAAAAAAGTTTCTCATACAAAAATTTGATTTTTATGGCTCGGTTTGTATGAAAGCTATATGTTATAGCAGTCTGATCTGAACAACTTATTTTGAGGTTTTACCATTGCCTAAGATAATAAGCTGTCTGAAGTTTCATAAAGATGTCATGTCATATGAAAAAGTTTCCCTTTGAAGAACTTGATTGTATCAAAAAGTTTGCCTCAATCTAGTTCAAGTGAACTTAATTTATTAGTTTTGATATGTTTTACTTTACTTTATAAATGCCCTTCTTTTGGCTGTTTAATCTTTATTCGAAATTATTATATTACGAATCGATAAAATCTTGGGAGTACTGAATAACCGATCTTGAAACGCTGTACAAGGTGCGTTCCAAAGTAAACAGGACTTTTTGAATCTATCGTCTCCTGGTGACGCCATCTATATGTCGACTGGTGCGTTAGAATCTACTATCTTTATCGATTGTTCTGTTTTTTTTTAAGTCCTGTTTACTTTGGAACGCACATTGTATAAGGTATACATTTGGAAACTAATACAATTCATAAACTGTAGACCTCACCAACCTCTAGTAAACTTCGCTCGCCTTTATTGATCTTCTTAAAAGAGTATTTAGTCTAGAGTCCGGTTAAAAAAAAAAAAAAAAAAATTTAAATTTCGAAAATTTCCAAAAAAATTAAATTAGTCTGTGGTGATATTTTTCTTTATATAAAAAAAAAATATTGAAAAATAGCTATCAGATTCCAAATAACAGAGACGTAACATTTTGTGAATAAATAAGAAAATTACCGTTAAATCAATGGCATGCAATTTTTGGTTTTTAGAAAAAAAACCAGGCAATGTTAAATAATTCACTGAAGTCCATTTACTTCTACAAGAATGCCCACACATGCCTTTACATATACATAAGTACATACAAACACATCAATGTCCTTCCGTCTGGGCCTGGCTGGGTGGAAAGCAATTTCGCATTAACATTAATTTGTCATGTAAATATTTATTTACTTTTTCGCCAAGAGTGCGCTTGTCTCGCGATACTGCATTTATTTTCGTGCATTAGCATGGCATTTACTAGCACACATACACACAAACACACATGCGTGAGACACTGTGCTCTATGGTGTACATTTCATAGGAATATGCATAGCCATAGACACTTATGTATGTACATATGTAAGTATTTTTGCACTCACATGAAGATAGGCGCATAAAGTATGCTCTGAGCCTCTTTAGTGCGAGCACACATACAAACATATGTATGTAAATGCAAATATGTACATATTAATGTAAGTTTACAAAATGTTGCAACAACATGCAACATTGCCAGCAATTAACTGTGCAAATACGACAGAACAACAACAACTACAAGCAAGCCAACAGCCAACCCAACAGGCGCATCGCCAACACAGCTGCCCACCAATGCGAACAAATCAAGTCAAGCGACCCACCAACCAACCAACCAACCAACCAACCGTCCGCGCCGCAGTGAATTTGCATGCCACTGCATTTCTCCTATTTTTAAATAATTTAAAAATCCGTCATTTCCACTCTTACGTGCAGCCTTCAGCCTCATCCGCATTGTCGTTGCCTTCATGTTGTTCTTGTTGTGCCCTTCTTTGCATTGCAAGCTGGCATTTATTTATTTATTTTCGCTTTACTTTTGCTTTTGTTTTTGTTGTTGTATTCTTTGCTTGAGCGACTGGCAAGTAAATTAAAATTAATGAGCGAATGTCATTTTCTCGTAATTATAATTGAAATTCAAATTACCGATGTTGCATGTGTGCCAATGCACCGACACACAAACACACACATACATACGCACATATTTTAGTGTCTGTGTGTAAGTGCTTTCCTTGAGCTTAATACTCGTATGATCATTTACCGTTTAACTCGTTCGCTATTAATGATAGTATGAGGAAATTAATTGCGGAATTTTCTGGTCCTCAGTAATCTGGCTGTAGCCAAGTAAGAGCTCTTTTTTCATATTTTTCTCAGCACGAAATTGATTTTGACAGATTATGGTATTACTCCTTAGATATTATATGCAATGTTTTCATAAAAATTTTAATACTACAATGTGCGTATTTTTTAAGTTACATAACACTGTTTTGAAAATGGCCTTCTTTGAACCTCACTTCAACTCCTCACAAGTTTTTATTTCCATGTCTTGTCTACTTTGGTTAGATTAGTTCCTATGACCGTTCCTCAGGATGGTAAGGCCACTTGTACTGCTATGTGCATCCTTTATAAAGCCAGAAAAAGTACGCTTGTCATTTATTCCATCGCAGCTGTCGATGAAGCGCCTTTAATCCATCATAAATCTACTAAGATATTTTCTTTATATTCTCGCCAACTCATCGAGATGTCTGAGGGTGTCAAAGTCGAGTTTTAGTCCTGGTTTCAACAAGTTGAGACAATTAAGAGGGAAATGTTGAAACTATTCCACCTCGTCTTCTGAACAACTTCCTTATTAGACATACGGTAAGATCTTTAATCCTACCGTGTCGGTTTTGAGAGTAAAGAGCTCAGTAGGCCACTAACGATCTTTTTTGGGCGGAAGCATCCTGACACAAGTAATAAACTAGCGCTCGCCAAGCAAAAGAAAAGTGTCGCAAATTAATCACCCTGTTTTATATACAAACATATATATCATACTTACATATTTATAGTAAGATTAAGATCAGAGACCATTTATTGTTCAAAAATCAATTCGGAATTCACTTTGAAGACTTGAGCATAGATATCATAACTTATAACATCTTTACAAGGAAAACAATGGAGCATCTCTTGAGCACTTGACCCACGCTGTAAGAATCTGGGGTCCCCTCGGTATGATACGCTGAAGGAGGTATCGATAGTGGCACCACAGAGTCTGTTAAAATTCGCGTGAAGCGCAGGCGTCCTGAAGCATGACTACTCCTCATGAACCAACCGACTGAACTTCATCTGACATCGCAAAGGACTGGTCTATACGTGGTTCATTGGCCTACCAGACTAACCTAACCGAACCTATATATTTTTTTTTTTACCTTCGGTAGAATAGTTTGCTTGAGAGTCCTGTCGTGATCTCTTAAAGTCTCGGTTTAACAGCCTTCATAACACAATCTCAATATATTTATTTTCCATCTGTGTCTTATGTGTTCAAATCTTTATAAAAATCTTTAATCGTAACCGAATAGCTGAGAAACGAATTTATACGGTATTTTTTCGTTTCAAGATTTTCAAAATTTTGGAGCAGAGACTCGTATTTTTGAATTTTTGACAAATAAAGTACCTCTGTGCGATATATTTTGAAAATAATTTCTACGAAGAAGCTGATTAAACCAGTAAAGTCAAAATTTTCGAAACTTAACCTACGAGTTAGAAACTTGTATTGAGTTGTCCTCTTTTTCTTTATTAGCGCGTCAGTCCTTCTTCCTTTTCGCTGTTTGGTGCGAAATAGAGATTCCAATATAGGCAGATCCTTTTCCAACTGGTCTTTCCAACCGAGTGGAGGTCTTCCTCTTCCTCTGTTTCCACAGTCGTGTACTAAATGGAGTAGTACTGGACTCCAGCATGGGAAAATTCATCAAGCTCTCCGGATCGAAAAGCCACAATCCAGATCGACCATGTTGTGATAGACGGAAGTGAATTTTAGTCGCGAGTACGCTCCGAGGCCCTAGCATTTATTGAGTTGAAGTATTTAAAAAATGTTAAGCAAAGAATAGTTATTGATTCATAAGCTATTCTGCCTTATGAACTGGAAATGGGTCATACAAATATGTGACAGATACAACGGATAATATAGCAAGTTTTTGATGGCAAAAAAAAGTATGATAAATCAAAATATGTTATTTTTTTAAAAACATCAAGTATTATTGATCGAAAACATGAGTTCTAGTCATGTGTGAAAGAAGAACCGCACAGACACAAAAAATAACATTTAAATCTTTATTGTCGCCTTTAAAGTAGCCTCCTGAGCCAACCCTTAACCAATTTTCCAATCACTTGTTATAAGCCTCAGTTGAGATGGCCTTCAGCGCCTTCAGCGAGTTTAGGTTTTTTTGGTTTCCGCACACTTTTAAAGTGACACTCGCTAGATTGTTGGTCTGCTTCAATTATATTATTATATTTGTGTAATTATGGATTCCCCCGCCAGTAAATTATATTATATAATATACATAAATTCATACATACATATACTTATTTTTCTTCACATGTGCCTGCATTTTAATTGGGAAAGCTTTTATGCAGTCAAAACACATGAAATTCATTATTTATGCCACACATTTGCCTTAATCCAAATTCTAATTGCATCATGCGACTATTGCTAGTTAATTATGCAACAAATTTCTCATAGCGGCAATAAATAGTAATAAAATCCGGCAGGCAAATAAAATATAATTGATATGCAGTTAAAAAAAAAAAACAAAATTGGAAATAATAAAATCAAAATTCATTAAAAACACACACAAATTAAGGAAAATAATAAAAATAATACAAACCATTAAAAAACTGGTAAACAAGGAAGAGAAAATATGTAATGTGTGGTAGAAAGTTGCCGCGACCAGTTTCGGAGTTTTGCAAGTGCCTCAATAAAATCCAGACTTTAGACAACGTGCCAATAAATACATATGTATATAAGTACATATGGTTGTATATTAAATATATATATTCATTCATATATATATATATGCATATAACAGTGACTTGTTTTATTTTGTGAAATTCAGTTTTATTTTCTACATTTTTTGTTTTATTTTTTAATATTTGACTAAGGTTTCTATTTTTTATTTTTTATTTTTCTGTTTATTTTGTTTTCCGACAATTTTCACATTTAATTTTTATTTATTTACTTTTTCTCTCAGTTTTTTATTATTTATTTGTTTACTTATCATTTTATTTGATTAGTTGTTGTTGTTGTTTGTGTTGTTGGTCGGCATGGTTTTAGTTTGTGTTGCTTGTTGTTTAGTTTTCGGTTTTTATTGCGGCTTTTGTTTGCTTTTAAATTTATGGCACTAAGATACCAGCAATAGGCTAACACAACAGCAACAACTATAATAATAACAACAGCAATAGCAATAGCAATAAGTAAAACAATACAAATAGCAACGATAACAACAATAACAACAATTCGTTAACAGCTGCAGTAAAAGTTGAAGTTATAAAAGTGGCAGCGGCGACTTCGTGCGCAAGCAATCGTGTGAAGGGTAGCGGGTTTGGCAGTGAGTGTGCCGCATTGCCTTGTTGCAATCTGCATAAATTTGCTATTTACATGCCTGCATATGTATAAACTCATAAAGTTCAGTTACTACATATTCATATGCATGTGAATGTGTTGCATATTATTAGAAATATTAATAAATAATTAAAAATAGATACTCACACGTTTTCTAATTTTGTATTTTTTATATCAACGGTTTTTATGAGCCCGGTTTCTTCTAGGCAGCTTAAAATAACCCTTAACAGGTTTATTTCTTACCGCTTAAAAGTTATATAGGTTGTAATAAGATTAATCTTGTCTAAAAAAATAAATAAAAAAATTTTTCAAATAATTAATTAATTAAAAATTGGTTATTAAAAAATTAATAAAACCTCTTTAAAAATTAAAAATAGTTATAATTAATATATCAATTAATTATTTAAATTTAAAAAATATGCTGAAATTGTTAAAAAATCATAAATAAATAAGTAATTCATCCATAAAAATTAAAAAAAATGTAGTTAAAGAAATTAATTATTTTAATTTTTAAAATTAATTAATTAAAAAAATTAAAATTGGCTATCAAAAAGTTAATATAAATTATGACAATAAATAATAAAAAAAAACGTTAACTAAAAAAATAAATAAAAAAATTTTTCAAATAATTAATTAATTAAAAAAAATTAAAAATTGGTTATTAAAAAATTAATAAAACCTCTTTGAAAATTAAAAATATTTGTAATAATTGTATCAATTACTTAATTAAATTTACAAAATATGTTAAAATTGTTAAAAAATCAAAAATAAATAAATAATTCATCCATAAAAATTAAAAAAAAATGTAGTTAAAAAAATTAATTATTTTAATTTTTAAAACTAATTAATTAAAAAAATTAAAATTGATTAAAAAGTTAATATAACCTCTTGGAAAATTAAAAACATATTAACAAATTATGTTATGGACAAAAAACACATAAATTAATTAATTAAATTTAAAAAATATGCTACAGTTGTTTAAAAATTATAAATAAATAAATACTAAAAATTAAAAAAAAAAAACAAATGAATTTATTAAAAAAATATTTTTTTTAATTTTTAATATAAATTAATTTAAAAAATTAAAAATATATTAATTAATTTGAAAATTAAAATAAAAAACTAAAAATTAACTTAATAAAAAAAAATGTAAGTAGAAAAATTATAAACAGTCGATGGAAATTAAAAATATAATATATTTATATAATATATTATATTATATTATATAATATATTAATTTTTGTATTAATTAATGTTTTAATTATAAGTATAAGCATTTAATTAATTTTTTAATCCAATTTTTTAATTATTTATTTAACTTTTAGTCTTCGAAATTTATTGAATTTATTTTTTTTTCTAAGTTATTAATTTTTTTCAGTAAATTTTTTTAATTAAATTTTCACTATTAAATACTTTTAACTTTAGTAAATACAAATGCATGTTTATATGGTAGAATCTTATTTATTCCTATATTTCGCAATGCAGTTCTTATTAAAATTAAAAAAAAATATATTCCAACTGATCAAACTTGACCCGGACTGCTTCATTTAAAATGCGCGCAGAAACTGAACCGATAAAAAATTCTCCTTCTCTCCTTCATTATAACTTTTTAATGTTCATATGAAGGCTTCTTTTTGTCAGTCCGGGTCAAATTTGATCGCATGGTAACTCTTAATTTCAAATAATCTTAATTCAACTAAAGTCAAATGTTGTTCCGAAAACGTTCTAAATATTAACATTTAACACTTGCTTTCTCATAATTTTAGAGACTAAATTGACTTTAATAAGAATTTCTGTTTTTTTTATAATAATTAGTTAATATCTATTGCATTATCCTCTTTTACACTAAGCTATAATTTTCAGCGTCATAAATAATTTGTTTTAGAAAGGATAATTTTTTTTTTAACTTTTTACCAAAATACGCCATTTTCACAACAAATGTCAAACATAAAATACAGCACCTAAGCGTACTTATGTCAGCTCCTCATACATAATAACGGTATAAAACAATACTAATGCCAGCAAAAGTGGCTGCAAATAAAACAATTTTAATGCAATCTAGGACATAATGATATATGGCCGCAATACACGTCGCTTAGTTGCCACATACGCTGCTACACACACAGTGCGAGCGGTTATTTCTTTGCCACAAACACATGTGCACCTACGTGCAATATGGAAGATATAGTATTTACAAAAACAAAAGCATAAAAAATCAGATACCTATTCGTTGCCTAGATAAAAGCAGACATGCAAAGGCTTCAGCACACTACCATGTGCTTGTGGTTGTTGTAGGCGATAGCAGCAACGGCGATACAGCCGCAATGGCACACGCACACACCCACAGGTACACATAAGAATGCACAAGGCACTTGCTTGTGCCAGTGTGTGTGTGTGTGCGAGGTCGCTAACGTTACACAAAATATAATGGGTAATTATTTTAAATTTATTGCACTTAAGGATTTCCTACATTTGATATTAAGCATTTGAAATTGTAATGCGCCATATATTTTATGGTTATAAATACACGCAAATGTAGATGTACTCGTATGTATATGTATATAATATTTATTTGTACATACCTATATACTTATGTATGGTATATGCTTGTATACTATACATATGTATGTAAGTAATGCTCTTGCCTGGTTATTGACATACATACATACATATTCGCCGAGTTATAAAAAAATATATGTTGCATGACGTTGCCAGACTACATTTCATATTTTACAATATTGCTAAATTTGCCTCATACGCCTTCAAGTAGGCAGCGAAGTTTCGGTTTTTATGCATTCCAGTGACATTTAGAGTTTTATGTCATAAAAAATAACAGTCTCGGTAGTTACATGATATCAGAGACTATGGCTTCTAAGAATTGAGAACGCCGTGAACCCAACTTTTTAATAGGTTCTCATTGGGAGCGCCAAGAGTTCGAATAACTAAAGTAGTTAGTGGATTGTACCGTACCGTCTTAAGAGAAACCGGTTTTCTTTGAAAGGTTTTAGTATTATTTCCCGAAATTAGCAAGATTCATTGCACAATATTTTTAAATCGTGTTCTCATGCTTGGAAATGAAAAGTTCAGAGTTCCTGGATAGCGAAATAATTTTTGGAAATTTTTTAACAAAAATAAATTCATAAAGCTTCGATCAATATATAACTATTTGAAGATTGAACAGTAGTAATAGTTCAAAACCTTCTGAAATTCAATCCGTAATATAAAAAAATTTCCAAAATGAAAGTCTCTACACTCTAAGTTCGAAGCAACCCCCTCTGTAGATCTGACCAGGAATATTTTTTCGAAGCGCGGTGGACATGAACATAAAGAAGTTTTTGTTCATTATTGGGATCTTAAATTTGTGGATTTTGAGTTCGTTGGTTATATTTTGACGATTTTGAAATCGTGAATTGAAGTATAACCCGGTCGAGAGTTATGCCTGCAATCCAAATATCATTTATAAGTTCACTTTATTATACAAACGTATCAAAACACTGCGAAATCTAGAGAACAATATGACGTACTTACAAAATTCTCAAAAACTAACAGTTGTATGTCAAGAAATAATAACACTTCAATAAGCATTTTTGCGAGAAATCACTCAGCACTTTAAAGAAAACCAAAACCAAACCATTAGTAGAAGATTCAATAAGGTTTCCACAATAATTCTAAGGAATCTAGTAAACTAGAACTATACGAAAGGGTTTCCGAAACAAATACCATACGCTCTCTTGCATTCCTCTTCTTTTAAACGCAACTGTAAATAAGACTTAGGACAAAACAACAAGCATAAAGCACAACAAATACATCCCTGGCACACTCATAACAACAAAACAACAGCGTAAAAAATTACTGTAACAAACGGCGAACGGAACAGCTTAAATTAGTACGCTAACGAAGCGATTTAGAGCGCTTTGGAGCGCGACTTGTGGATCAGACAAGCTCATCAAAGCATTGGGGCGAATTAAATTCGCGCTTCGCGGCGAGCAAATGAACCTGAACCAACTAAATGAAAAATGCAAATGTAAATAGAAATAAACAAAAAATAAAAATAAAAGAAGTGAGAAAAAATATACATCAAATGTGAATAAAAAGGAAAATAAAAATAAAAAAAAAAAGGAAAAATAAAAACAAAAAAAAAATAAAAGAAATAAAAAATCAACTGAAAAGTAAGACTACTTGCGAAATAAAATAAAAAAGCGAAATTTTTAATACAAAAAAAAAAGAAACGCTCGTTAAGCATAGCGAATGCTTGCCACAAAGCCAGCAATAACAAGAACAATAAACTGACTTAACTTGCAAATAAGTATATGCAAGTAATATGTTTTGTAAACAACAAATGCAACAATATGCGCACAAAAACAACAACGAACTGTGAGTGTGTGGAGTCACTAATGCATTTCGCCACATGAGCGCTGCAAGCGGCGGAGGTGGTGACGCTGCCAGTCGCTGCAGCCGTGCAGCCGTCTAGGCAGCTCGCTTAGCGTACAGGAAATGAATTTTTTAAGAAAATTTATTGCACTTACTTTAATTGAGTGGCGATTTTTTTGCAGTTATTTTTTATTTTATGCCGTGTGCGCGTAAATTTTGCTAAATGCACTTAGGCAATGTGTGGGTGAAAGTTGAAAATGAGTAAGCGGCAAGCGTGGCTAATTGAAAAGAAAAACAACAAAATAAATAAAAAAAAATAAAAAAGTAAATTATAGTACATATGTATGTATGGTAAATTGAAAAAGAGAGTTTAATAAAAAAATTAAGATGAAAAGTGAATAATAAAAGTACGATTAGAAAAATTAAAATAAGAGAAAAATAAAAATATTTTTTTAATAAAATATAGAAAAATAAAATACAAAAAAAAAATAAGTGAAAAATAAAAGCATTTTTGTTAACAAAAAAATAAAAACGTGAAACAACAAAAATAAAAATATCAATTTTTTTTTATAAAATATAAAAAAGTAAAAAATCATTTTTTTTTTTGTAAAATACAATAAAAACAACAAAAATTAACAAAAAAATTAAATTAAACTAAATAAAATAAATGTGTAATACATTATTTGCAACCCATCTTCACTTTATAATAAAAAAAATAAAATTAAGAAGTTTAATTAAAATTAAACAAAAAAATTAATTTAATTCTTTAACTTATGTATATGATGTTTTTAAAAAGAAAATCTAAAATTTTCAAATAATTTTTTTTATAATTTTACATATTAAAAAAAAAATATTTATATTTTTGCATTATAAATTTTTTCAAGTAAACAAAAAATAATTTTTCTATTTTTCTATAATGCAATATTTTATATAATTTTATTATATATAAAATCATTTAATGCATTTTTTGTATTGAATAAAATAAAATAAAATAAGTTAATTTTAAAATTTATGTCAATAAGAAAATAAAAAAAAAAATATTTTTTTACTAAGAAAAAATTTTAATGTAAAAATATAAATATTCTTAATTTTTTATATATTTTTAAACTAAAAATTTTTACATTTTTGCATTCAAAAACTTTTCCTAGTAAAAAAAAATATTTTTCCTATAACTAAATTTTAATTTTTTTTTTGATGTAAAATTATTTATATATGTTATATGTATTTATGTATATAATAATATTTATATAATAATATTTCTTATAATAAAAAACCTAAGCAAGCTTTCTAAAAGTACATATATACCTACATATAATCTTGTCTATAACAATTTCAATATACCATTTGCACTCCACTTCAATACGCATTGACCTTTTAAGTGCAGCAATATATTCAAATAAATACATACATACATATGTATGTAGTATATATACCGCTGCTTCTTACTGTCTCTCACCGCTATTCAAATGCATATATAACATACACAAGTGATATACTATATATTCGCAACTCTAAACACTGTTGCTAAATTTCTTTTATCATTTATTTTTATTTATTTCGTATTTTATTATTGTTCCCTGTCACGCTGACGCACTTTACGCTGAATAAAATCTGCATATTTGCATGCATTAATGCCAGCTGTACCGCCATCGTACCCGCTCGCCCGCTGCAGCTGTTGCCACGCATTGATACGCGCTGTTAGTTAGCACTTTGCTGCATAACACACACACGCACACATACATATGCGTTTGCTTGCAAGTTCTTACACACTTAGCACAATCGCGAAATGGCTGTGACGGCACCTAGCAATATAGTGTTGCGAACTTCGCGAGAACCACACATTTCTCGCCTAAAACTTCACCATTTATTTATAGACAGTTTACGATACACACCATCGCAGAAGCGCCCTCAAGCCGTTGACTGTGCCAAGTCCGCGCATTTCCATATTATTTTGTAGTTTTCTTTTGCTATTTTGACTTTCATTTTTTTCTGCGTTGAGTTCACATCGGCCACTGCCACTCACTGCGGCATTAATTTTTATCATTTTGACATATTGACGCGCGAAACGAAAAAGTGCATTTGCAACGCGTCATCGTGCCGAACGCTGCTCAGGACTTCATTGATACTGCGACTGTTCGAACTGGTGGCGTTTTAGTGCATTTGGAGGCAGTACTAGTCGGCTTGCCGGATTTAAAGACGGAATATTGCTTTGGAATTGAACATTTTGTCGATATCAAATTTGTAAAAAATTTTTTTAAATGATTTTAAAGAAAAATTTGTATAATTGTCTCTTTACTAAAACTAATATAAATTGCGTTAATAAGTTATGAATTTCTCTATCCAATTATGCAAATTGCATAAAAAAAAAAATTTCAAAAAAATATGTTTAGTGATTTTAACCAAGAAAATCATAGCAGATATGCAATATTATCATAAAAAATGAGAACTTATAATTTAAGAGGTGGAGAGACCGTTTTTAACCACTTCATCCCATATAAAATATAAACCTTTGCGAACTCGCTCACAACTAGCCACGAAAGGACTACTCATGAACCACTTAATATATTTTTTTCTGATATTTCAAATTTAATAATATGTTACAAGTATACAGACATACATATCTACATATATATAAATTAATGTTCATGTATGAGAAAATCCACTCCACTTATGTAGTTCCTCCTAATTTATTTTGCTTAATTTTTATTTTTATGCTAAAGTTTCTATGCACATCTAAGTAAGTAGGAAACTGTATACGAGTGAATACTTATATATAAGTATATATGTATATACTATATACATATGCAAAATTTATAAACTTTCGTATAATTTTTCACGCTCTAATCGCTTTAGCCGCAACTTATCCCACCTTCTTTGCCGGCGGCGCAATTTGTTGCAACGAAGAAGGTTGATACGACGTCTAAAGGTGTAAAAAATGTGTTCGGCTTAAGTCGAAAATCTCATGCATATAGAAATTTTTTTCTTTTCTCTTACAGATATGTATTTTTTAATTTAGAATAAATAAGTAAAATAAATATTCGAATTATATACTAACTTTTTTTTTCTTTTTCCTTACAGGTAAGTTTCGAGAAAAAACCATTTTGAACTACAAGAATAATGATATTATATACTAAAGTTTCCTGGTGAGTAGAATGCCACGTTCTAAATGATCTCGCTATCGATTGGTCGGTTCCCGAGATATCAGATTTAACCAAAAAGTGGGCGATGCCACGCCCATGGTCCAATTTTCACACCAGTTCTCGTAAAGACATCGCATACCATCTTAGTAGTAAAATTTAATTTTTCTGGCGTATTTAATTATTGATTTATCGTGCTTTTAGTAGTTTTAACAGTACCGTTATATGGGGAGCGTGTGGGTTATCGTTCGATTTCATCAATTTTCACACTGTCGGTAGAAGTTCCTATTTAATTTGTACTCAGTAAATTTGGTTGTTGCAGCTAAAGTGGTTTAGGAGATAATTATGTACATTAAACTTGTTAGAGAGAGTGTTGAAAACTCTGCTGTTATTTTATTTATAATAAAATTTTATTGTTGTAATTTAAAAACAATTTTTAAAAATTTTCGCTGCCTTTAGTAAAATAAGGTTGTAAAACTTAAATGGTTTATAAATTTTTTTTAATCCCAAAATTATAGTGGACAGCGCCGTAAAAGTCAAAATTTCATTACCGTGTTTTTTATTTTTAATGCGAACACATTTGTTTATGCCTTTAGCACATATAATTTTACGAATTTACAATTCAAGCAATTATTATTATTATTTTACCGCGAACCATAAACGAGTTTAGTTAACCTCATTTGCCCGCAGCCAAAACACAGCATCAGATTGAAAATAATAAGGCAGCTGCAGAGCAGACAGCATTGAAAGCTGCAAATATTTTTTAAGCATTTTTCAAATTTTTTTTTACTTTTTTATTATTTTTTTTACTATTTTTTATTATTATATTTTTTTTTTATTATTTTTTTTTGACGATTTTTTGAATTTTTTTATTTTTATTTTTTTATGTTTTTGCACGTGAACTGCTTAAAATATGCAGGCAAAGTGTTATTAACCTACATCTATAGATATATGCTAATGGAAAAGCTACTATACATAATGCTAGTAGCATAAGCGAACTTTAATATGTGTTCCCCGTACATACTTGTACATATACACACACATACATATATAGATATGTGCTAAAGTACCTGCAACTTATTTTCCAAATCCAAAGATGTTGCAGCTGCAAACATTTTTTTGGCGTCTCGCAATTTATTATGCTAATAATATGTTGTTAGTTTTGATATACATATGTACATTTATCTTATGTACATATGTACATATATAAATATTGGTATGCAAATATAAGACCTTATAGGCTTCGTAAAAAGCCCGACTCAGGTCAATGAATTATTAAAAGCCACTTTTGCCGCTGCTTAGCCGTTTTCTAACAAATAAAAAATAAAAAAATCATAATAAATTTATTTCATTCAAAAATTTTATTAAAAAAATAATAAAAATTAATTCTCAAAAATTTACCAGTGTTGCCAGCTTGATTCAAGCTTGAAAAAAAATCAGAAAAAAATTTAAAAAATAGTAAACAAATTTATTTTATTAAATAATTTCGTAAAAAACTACTAAAAATATATTTTTTAATTTTTCAGTGTTGCCAACCCGTTTAGCAAACTTACTTGTAGTTAGAAAATATAAAATTAAAATTAAAAAAAAGTTACTTCATTCATCAACTTCATTAAAAAATAACAAAAATTAATTTTCAAAAATTTGCCAGTGTTGCCAGCTTGATTCCAGTTTGAAAAAAAGAGAAAATTTAAAAATTAGTAAACAAATTTATTTTATTAATTAATTTCGTAAAAAACTACTAAAAAATATATTTTTAAAATTTCCAGTGTTGCCAACCCGTTTAGCAAACTTACTTGTAGTTAGAAAATATAAAATTAAAATTGAAAAAAAAGTTACTTCATTCACAAAAAGTATTTTTTTTTTTTAATTTTCCATACTTATTTGCTTATAAGGTATAAAATTAAAACTAATTTATTAATTTATTAAAAATTTCCAGTGATGCGAGTGCGTTTAATAAACATAAGTACAGCATCCAATAAACTTTCGAATAGCATTCACTATGATTGCAACATATCTTCAGCGTTCTCATACTAAGTCGCCTTTGAACAAAAGTTTCTTAATAAGTGTATTTACACATAAATTTAACATAAGTGTCTATACACACATCTGTACATACAGCATCCCATATGTATGCATTTATGCCTACATCCGTTCCACGAACGTAAATTTCTAGCTTCTCTTCTGAATGACATTAAATTAAATTCATTTCACTTGAAGAATTTTATATTTACTTTTATTTCTTCTATCATTTGCTGCGTCGTTATTGTTGTTGTTTTGTGTCGTTACAGCTTAGATGTCTACTCGTTTGTGAAGCAACTAAGGCAATATTAAATGCGTCGAAGACGTTGTGTAAAAAGGTCCATGCATAAATGTACATATGTATTTGTATATGTGTATATATATCTATATATGAGTGTGTATTAGCAATCGTAAGACAAACTGCAGCGGTAACATTCGCACACAACCACTCGCATACTCTTACAAGTACATTGCAGTCGTGTGAGCAAATATGCATGCATTAAGTTAGCTGCCCTGTAGGAAATTGAACTACAAATGATTTTTTTTATGTGAAGAGCATAATTATTGATCGGCATTGGTATTTTCGGCTTCCCTAGTGATGGAAAAAATTATTGTATACAAATTTTTTAACATAACAAATAAATGTTAAAATGCATTCCTTCAAAGGCTGTGTTCATGAGAATGACACAGTGTTAAAGAGTGTTTTAAAAATTTGTATCTGTATTATTTTTCTCTTTAAGCTCACATTAGAGTCCTGTTTGTATAAATATTCCCAAATGTGCTCCTATATTTAATATTGTATAACGAAAAGTTGTGCTACCGAATTCCTCTCATTCGAGTCAATTTAGACCGCCTTTATATATTTCTGTACTATATATTGACAAATTCAATATATTAACAACTTCATTAATACCTTTTGTCTCAAATGTTCACCTTTTCTTCTCCAATTCAGTGAAAATTAGGGTATTTTTCTGAAAATAAGTTGAAACAATATATTTTTAAGTCAAAGAAATCTTTCAAATTCCTACATGAGCGATTCGTAACGCTACCTTAATTTTATAAATAAAAGGACAATCGTTGCATTACCCAATGGCTTTCCTACTGTGTGTCTTCAACGTTTAATGTATGTATATTTGGCTCCGTTTATTTTCCTTAGTTTCTTTCCTATACATACATATGTATGTAAGTCTTTCTGCGACTTTTTAATGCAATGCGCGAATTTATGTGTTGATTTATTTATTATTTTTTTTGCTCTGCATTTTTTCAATTTAATTGCAATGCGAAATGTGTCAATTAAATTTGATTTAAATTTGATGATTGACAGTAAAATTACAAACATGAGCAACATAAGCGTGCATATACATACATATGTAAGTTTGTTTGTGAGTACATATATGTACAGATGTAAAATAAGAGAGCAAATACGGCGTGAGGTCGCATTAATATTGATTTTTAGTCAGATTATTTAAAATACAATGTATTTTATTAGAGTATATCGCATATTAATAATTGTATGTATGTATGTATATTCAAATGAGAAGATACACATAATCATTATTTTGGTGAAAACCGATGATCCATTTCGAAGTTTCCTACTTTCTTAAAGAAAATACTTACAGAAACCACAAATTTAATGGGAAGTGTTTATAATCATTCGATGGAAAATTTTTTGGCATTTATTTTTTTAAAGATTATCTCTTTCAAATATTGGCCGCGTCTACGTCTCAGATGATCCATTCCTCGAGTCCAATTTTCGATGACTCGTTCGAGCATTTCGGCTGCTAATTGGCGAATGACATGCATGATGTTTTGTTTGAAGGCCGGAACCGAAGCAGAATTGTCCGCATACACTTTAGACTTTACATATTAAGTCGAACGGTTTGACATCACAAGATCCTGGTGAGCAATCGGCCGACGTGAAATTATCTGCTCATCGAAGTGTTCTCTCAATAAATCCATTGATTAATGGAACTGGCACCATCATGTTTAAATCAAATGTCGCCCACATCACGAAATTCCGTAACATTTTTTCTGGACACAACTGCTGTTGTCTTCTTTCTCGGCTATAACCTGGTAAATAGTGTTTATGTCAGTAAAGTGGAAGAATATTTTTCTGACGCTCAGTTATGATTTAATATGTACATATGTATATTGTCTTCTGAGGGCTTGCCAGAGTTGTATTTTCTACGTTTTAATATCGGATCTTGATTACCAACTGTGAGCATACCTTTTAAGTGACCGGAAAACGACAATTTTTTTATTTCTTTTTTTTAATTTTTCCGAGTTAAAAGTATTGCTCAGGCAAATTTCTTCTTCTAGCAACCCTACTTTTCACTCTATTGCTGAAACTCGACATTTTTTCTATGAAAATCAAATTTCGTAAGCATTTCACTCAGCTTTCATTAAGCAAAGCTGGCTCACAAAACCCTAAAAAAAAGTTAAATTACACAGAAAATGTCTTTCAATCAAATATAGCAAAAACTGGTTTACAAAAAATTTTTAAAAAATTTCTACTTAAAAATTATTGTTAATAAAAATTAAAAGAGCATTAACTCTCCACTTATAATTATAATTATTATTTAACTGTAGAAGAAACAATTAACAAATTTTGCTCAAAAATCATTTATTTTACAACTCTACAACATAAAAGCAAAAAAAAAAATTATACGACTATACAAATACATACACACATTAATTTACAGCTGTCAGCTAATCAAACATCCATTTCTTTGGCACAAAAAGCAAAAACTTCACTAAAGCAAACAAACAACGAACATTTCATACTAGTTTCACTTAAGCGCAGCGAATTTACTTTTTTGTTGTTGTTGCTCATGCTTTTTTGCAAAATATTGTCTCCGGCTACGGCAAAGTTACAGCCAGCCTCCTTGTTTGTTTTCCACCAATTGAATATTTAATTCAAGTTGTCTTCTGCCAAGCTTTTATGTAAAACAAATTTTGTCTCCACTTAGCGATCTTTCTTAGCAAATCTTTCTTCGTGTTCTTATTTTTTTTTTTTTGGTTGTAATGTCTTTTTGGTATTTCAAAAGCTGGCGGAATAGTTGAAAGCGAATAAAGAATAAAGAATAATGTCGGAAAATGAAATTAAACTGCAGATTAAACAAAGCAAAAATTAAAAGCAAATATTGGCGCACAAATACATGGCAGGAAGATGAAGAAGAAGAAGACGATGACGATGAAGAAGGCAGCAGCCATATGCAAAGCGGGAACACATTTGCAGACATACAGATTACACTGGGAGAAACAAATTGTAACGAGAAATGTCATTTGTTGCTGTAATATAAATTTCCAATCCGATAGCCAGTACAACTCTCCAACCTTTGAACCTTAAGAAAATATTTTCCACGTGAGAAGTCATTGAGATGATGTGATTTTCAGTTGAGAAACTGTTGAGAAATTGTTGAGCTTAGAAAAGTTTCATCAATTAAAAGACTATTGAGAAAAAATTGACATGCTATTTACTGTTGAGAATTTGTTGAGAAAATGTTTGAAAAATTTTTGAGAAAGTGTTGAAAAATTGTTGAGAAACAATGTTGGAAGTACTCTTAAAAAATATTGGTCTGATTTTCAGTTAAGTTATTTGTGTGAAATCCAGTTGAGAAACTGTTGAGAAATGGTTCTGATACTGTTGAAAAATAACGATTTGATTTTCTGTTGAGAAATCGGTGAGTGATAAGTTTTTCAACTAAAATGCTGTTGAGAAAAAAATTGTGTGCTTCTAATTGTTGAGACACAGTTGAGAAAGTATTGAGAAACTGTTGAGAAAGTGTTGAGAAACCGTTGAGAAATTATTGAGAAACTGTTGAGAAATAGTTCAGCAACAATATTTTGAGATTTTCGTGATTAGTTCTCATCTTAAAGTAGTTATGGAATCTATATATTCATCGCGCCATTGTCATGCTGCTACCTCGGTCTCATGTAACGCCGGCATGGTCGCCATTATATGCCTCCGGCCGTTGTTCTAGCTGTTGCCGATCGTCATGTCATTGTTATTGCTGTTGTTGTTGTGCTTACATTTCTTGTAGTTGTCGTTTGTTCAATTTCACTGTGAATTTTAATAAACGAATGTCAATATTTACATAACATAAAAGAAGCGAACCAACGCAAGAAAACGAAATGCAAACATGCCAACACACCGCCCTGCCACCACTACAAACAAAGCAGCACGACAGCGTTACAACTATAAACTTCTATATACATACATATGTACATACATATATAGTAAATATAAGTACTGGTGTCACACTCCAACGACTCGCCTTAAGCTTGTTAAAGTCTAAGCAGGATATGCATAAAAAATTAATGGTTAACAAATATATGCTTAATACATATTTACACATAGTTATTTAAAGTAAATACCACAGAAATATATGTATAATGTTGATCTAACCTCAAATCTGTGTGTCTCTGGCAACTTTCTCCAAAGATTTGCGCAACTTTATGGTTTTGCACCTGAAAATAGTTGCCTTAATATTACCGTTATATTTTATCGCTTTCTTTCATATCTTCGTCTTACAATCGCTAATTCATTCGTCAACACGACATCCTTAAAACAACAAAAGCTCTCATCCACACTGGTACAATTTTACTGCTGGTTATATAAGCGCTTGCGCTATTTTATTACGGATGCTCGTAAATATGGCGATACGGACACTTGCACAAATATATGCACATAAATTTGCATTACATTTCGTTGCAATAATTTAATTACAATGAAATCTTGAAGTCAACAAGCAAATGCACTTTTCATCAAAAAAGTAATAATAATAATATAAAAACAAAACAACAACAGCAATAAACTATTAAGGTGCAACAACAACAACAATGAATTAAAAAAAAAAACGTTAACTTCGGTTGTGACAAAGCTATAATACCCTTCACAAATAAATATGTTTTCGTGCAAGTATGGTCAGTTTGTATGGCAGCCATAAACTATAGTGGTCCGATCTGAACAATTTCTTCGGAGTTTGTACCGTTATTTTGGATATTAATCCATGGTAAATTTCATGAAGATATCTTATCAAATAAAAAAGTTTTCCATACAAGAACTTGATTTTGATTGATCAATTTGTATGGCAGCTATATGCTATAGTGGTCCTATCTGAACAATTTCTTCGGAGATTGTACAATTGTGTTGGTTTATATTTCATACTAAATTTCTTGAAGATATCTTATCAAATAAAAAAATTTTCCATACAAGCACTTGATTTGGATCGATCAGTTTGTATGACAGCTATATGCTATAGTGACCCGATATCTGTCATTCCGACAAATGAGTACCTTCTTGAGGATTAAAGAATATGTATAAAATTTCAAACCGATATCTCAAAAACTGACGTACTAGTTCGCGTATATACAGTCCCTACTCTCTATAATCTGTATACCCAGTACCTACAGGGTATAAAAGGCAACAAAAATAAGCGAATATGCAAATTTGCACAATATATAAAGGTGTGTGTGTGTGTGCGCAAATAAAAATAGTAACAAAGAGATAACCTCAAGTGCATCTTATAGCCCACGCCACAGCGGAGTGACAGTGTGTGCAATAAGTCGTGTGCACAGCTAATAGGTATACATACAGGTACATGTACAGTATGTATAATATATAATGCAGTATAATATGTACAATAAAACAAAAATCATACATGCATATGGTGCTATTTTTAAGCGCTTAAATATTTTTATAGACTAACATATTGTACATTTATATTTATATGGTCCAGTATGGTGCCTCACAATTTAATCTTAATTGCGAATCCGTGCACTCAGATAAGCAGTTGCAATATTAATATTAATTATAGCAAACAAAATATGCATTGTACAATAATAAACTTAGTCTATATTTACAACCAGCATACATATTTACACATATGCATATAATATATTCATGTTTAGTATGACGCAATGCCTTTGGAACAACTTAAAGTACAACCTTTCATATTAACTCGCCACTGACGTCATCATAAAATTAACCGGAATGTGATAGCCAGATTCTAATCAAACAATTTCTAAGTTTACAATTTCTGGATCAATATGACCCTAAGTGGCCATCGGTAGCTTAAGGGATTATAGAAAAACATATCTTTGAAGTTTTTTTTCGATTTTCCTGTTCAATATGATCGTAGCCAAGCAGGCATCGTGAATAGTGATAGTAGGTTGAGCCCAAGGTTAAGAGCTTCTAGAAAAACTTTTACAAGGAAAGGCTGATTGAGTTCCTAACACAATACCATATAATTTAACAGTTGACAAGCAATCAAAAACCACTCCAGTTTGATACTCCAATGCCTAGCATAAGTAATACTTCGTCTAGAATGACATGAAAGTGGATGTTTCCAGCACCAACTCCATCTAGTTGTTACTACTGGAAAGAATGCTTCGAACCCCAGGAAGTAAAAAATGGTTGTGATATTTGGTCAATAGTTTGAAAATTTAGAATATTCCTACATTTTATAAACTTGTAGGGTCTTAACCTTTTTTTTATTTATTATTTTTGTAAGTGATCTTTTGGAATTTTAATATAAAAAACTCACTGAATGAGGGACGTCAATATATTTTGAAATCTCATTTCAGAACCTAACCTCAAAACTTCTATAAAAATTATAAAAATTTTGCAGTAAAAAAATTGTAGCTCCCACCGGATGATCAAGCACTTATTTGTGCCTTTAAAACTGAAAACTCAAAAATCTGCTTCATCAGCACCTTAGATACCTAACCTCAAACTTGCTTTTTGCAAAAAAAATTACTCGATGTATGATTTTACTTCGATGTTTTGCAAAATTGCTTATAATAATTGAGTAAGTGGACAACCAAAGAATTAACACATTTATCTTCTCTCCCAAATAAGCCTAACCACTGACCAAACTGCTCCGAAAATTATAAAATATTAGTATCAGGGAAGAAGTCCTAACTGATGTTCATTCAGTGATGTGACACTATGTAAATTGCAAGATCAAAAATCAGTGACTAAGTTTGTGAGAAACTTAACCTCAAAAGTTCTTTGTACAAAAAAAAACCTCAATGAATTATTTTACTTCTAAGTTTTGTAATAATGTTTATAATAATATTATATATACAAATAATTTCTCTAAAAATTTTTTGTCTGAAAACAGGTCTCCCTTATAAGCCTAACCACAAAATTTCTTCAAAACTACTATAAATTTTCTCTAGAGAGGAATATAGCGTCACCTTAAATGCAAAACAACATTTCACCAAAAAATCGAAATTGAGTTTTTATTGTTTACGGTTCACTAAAGCTTATTACATATATGTAGAATAAAATTTCCAGCTTCCGCTGCAAGATATAACCAATGTATAACCAATTCATAACCATTTTATAACCAATGTCTAACCAATATATAACCATTTTATAACCAATATTTTATAACCAATAAAATGGTTATATTCTATAACCAAAATTAAAATTTTTTTCAATGGTTTCTGTTATATCGTTGATCCTTCGCCTGTAAACTTATGAAAAAGTGTGTGACGATATTTTGTATTTTAGGTGACTATATGAATATTTGGGGCTTAAAATATGTTTTCAATAAATATATCAATGAAATATATTCATTTTAGACATTTATTTCTAACTAATAGTGCTCAAACCATTACTAAACTAGAGAGCTAACCGCAAAATTTTTGAAAATTATAAAAAAGCCAACTCAGAAGCACAACGTAGTGTACTTTTATCTTCAAATATGATTTTTAAATATATTTTCAATTAAAGAAATACCATAACTTTTTCACATACTATATGTAGCAATCACACATACAACCAAATATGTGTGTATAAATCAGACTGTGTTGCTTATAATAGAACTTTATTATTAACAAGTGCACATACATACACACATATATACAAAAGCTTGCATATAATTAATTACTGCACAATAAAAAATAAAAAAATATTTCGAAAAAAAATCTAAAAGCTTCAAGTACACTCGAGCAAGAGCAACTTGTTTACAATCACACTCATGCCAGTTACAAGTGCAGCTTCGAAAAAAATGGTCCTTAAGCATCCTATACTCCCATTTTTATAAGTGTGAGCAAGACTATTAAATATAGTACATATGTACATATGTATGTATGAATGCAACTGTGCTGCATTGATTTTACACGCTTATGCGCAAACATACAAATATTTACTCGCATTTATCTTGTTTAATATTATTACAACTGATTGTGGTGGAGCCAGTTTCCACGAGACTGCAATCAATGCTACAAACATGCACACATTCATATTTACATAATATATTTATTATATTGTACATAGATCGACAATTAAATGTTATGACACCGCAAAGATGCCGTGTTTTGCATATTTACCATATTCATGTATGTTGCTAATAACTGCGGTTCACATCCGCTTTAATGTGCAAATAGAGGTGTATGCTTGTGTGTGTGACCATGGAGTATGTGGAAGTGTGTATGTAATCATAATTATTAGAATAGATGAAGTAAGCGAAAACTTCACACGCTTACGGTTCCGGCAAATTGAATTAATTTTATGTGGAGTTATTAAAATCGAATTGATATATGTAATTAGTGTTGTTGTTGTTGGCAAAATTATGTATTACCGCAATTTTCGTAATTAGCATCTAATGATAGATTAAATTCTTATGTGAAACGGGTCCAATAAACATACTTATTCAAAGTCTTCAAAAATGTTGGGTTTGAAAGAACCTGTGCGCAAGTCCTTGTATGGACATTTTTTTTTATTGGTCAAGATATTTTCATGAAATTATACATAGATAATTGTTTTGGTAAAGGCTACAATACTCGAATATATTTTTCAGATCCGATCACTATAGCTTATAGCTGTCATACAAACTGAGGGTTCAATATCAAGTCCTTGTATGGAAAACTATTTTATTTGACAAGATAACTTCCTGAAATTAGGCACAAATTATTGCCCAAAAGAATACTACAATCTCCGATTATAATGCTCAGATCGGACCACTCTAGCATATAGCTGCCATACAAACTTTCCGTTCCTAATTAGGATAAAGATATTTTTATACCCTTTTTTGTTTTCAAAAATGCACCAGTGAAAGGTTTTATAGCAATAAAGCAGCCGAGGATAACGTTTTTTAAATTTTGTTTCCTTATTTGATACCGTTATCAAGAATATCCGCAGCATACATGCCACTAAAAACTAAAACCACTATCAAACAACCTCTTCCATGCGAGGAATACTCTCAAGCTTCAGCGAATTTTTACCACAAAATTATTTAGACCCATTAGCTACCGAGTGTTCGCTTCGCACTCGTCAGACACAACCTTCATAATACCATAAAGTCATATTTTGCAAATGTTATTACTATTTGCGGCCTTATTTCAGCTTATTTAATACAATTAAGTGCAGTTTGCGTGTTGTTGTTGCAATAATTAATTAACAACCGTTGTTAATATAATTGGCAAATACATTTCCACAAACATTTATATACAAGTATACATATATACGAGTATCTCTGCATAATTTATGGCCTGACTCATACTTAAACCGTTTCTTGAACATTCAATAACTTCAAAACAACTCGTAATTGAATTGTATTATTGTATTCATTAGTGTCAAAACAACACGCAGCAAGCTTATAATTACGGTAAATTAAATTATAAACTCATTTAATATAATCAACTTTTCCTGCATATAATTTGAAATAAAATAATATAATTGGCGGCATGAATATAATATATTCTGTGTATTAGGTAGCCCGTAAGCTAATCGATTTTTACGGAAATAAAAAAAAAGTATATTCTTATCTATAACGTAATTATAATTTTAGAACGGAATTTCTAACTGTGTGGGTAGTTTCTGAGGGCCTTTACGTTTTCTTGGTAGAAAGCTAAATTGTGCTTATTATTCAGTTCCCTTTGTCAAACCCTCTCACGCTCCTTACCGAAAATATTGTAAAAATTGTGCGGGAAGAGAGCAAATCTTAAAAAACAATTGATATTTTCAAGAACTTTGGGCTCAACCCTACCCAAAATTGATCTTATATCGCTACTTTTCAACGCTTATCGAATCGAAGATAGCTATTATATAGGGTGATCTAACTCATGGTTACTTACTTTTTTAGAGAAAAAATATAGAAACTTTATATTTAAAGAGGAATGTTTATTTTAATTCGAAAAAACATTTTTTGGTAATTATTTTTTGAATATTATCTCTTATAAATGTTGGCCGCAGCTAAATCTTAGATGGTCCATCCGTTGAATCCAATTTTTGCTGACTCGTTCGAGCTTTTCGATCAGCGAACTGGCGAATGACACACGTTATGTTTTGCTCCAGGCCTGAATCAAAGCAGAATTGTCGGCATAAACTTTAGATTTTACATATTCCCACTGGAAAAAATGTAATGGTGTGATAGCACACGATCTTGGTGATCAATCACCAGCTCAAAATATGAAATTATCAGCTCACCGAAGTGTTCTCTCAATAAATTCATTGATTGATGCGATATGAGAGAAGTGGCAAAGTCTTGTTGAAACCAAATGCCGCCAAGATCACGAGATTCAATTTCACGCATCAAATAGTCAGTTATCATGGGGCGAAAACGGTCGCCATTCACGGTTACGTTTCCCATCATCATTTTTGAAGAAATATCAACCGATGAGTCCACTCACAAACCACAAAACCGCTGTTTTTTTTTTGGATGAAATGGCAGCTCTTGGATCTCTTCAAGTTGCTCTTCGTCCCAAGTTCTTGTTTACATACACATTGAGCCAGAAATGTACCTCATCGTTAAACAAAATTCGGCCCGAAAATGTCGGATCTTCTTGGAACTTTTCTCGAGCACATAGAGCGAATCTGTGTCGTTTGGAAAGGTCGATCGGCTACAGTTCTTGCACAAGCTGTATTTTGTACGCTTTCAATTTAAGATCTGGACGTAAAATGAGTCAAGTCGTTTCATACGTCAGTCCGAGTTGCTGCGAATGGCGCCGAATCGTCTCTCAACACTCTTCTTGTACACTGTCGGGTACGGCTGCTATATTTTCTTCACTGCGTGCTGGACGTGGTCTATTCGGTCGCATACGAGTATTATGCAATAATGAATGATAAGTCTCAAGATGTATGATTGTGTTTCGAGTAATTCTTCAGTAGGTCGATTGTGTTGAGAAAACGTTCTTTATAGAACGTGAGTTTTCGTAATAAATTTGAACGATTTGTGAGTGTTATTCAGACATCTAAGTCTTTCCATGATGAAATGCCAACCAATACGGAACAAAAATAACATGACAGCGTGACACAACTCATGCGTGATCTGTCAAAAATTTGCTATGGAAAAAAGTACTCTACTACCCGTTATTAGACGAAACTTTGGTTTGTTCGATTCGCTACTGTCCAACGCTTATCGAAGCGAAGACAGCTATTATATTATAAGATTGCCATGCATTCTTCATTGAACCACTTTTTCTTATCGCATATCTCAACATATCGACTCCTACTGTTAGTAATAACTCTTAGTCAATATAATAAAAATATTATCATTGTTTACAAATAATTTTCTATATGAAATTACCTTGCTAATTTATGATTTATTCATTACTTTTCATTGAATTTAATTTTTTTCATTTCTCTTTTGTTTTATTAAATTTATGCGCATATTACAAAACGATCGCCTGTCGAGCTCTGGCAAAGTGTTTATTTAAATGTTTTAATTAACGTTAAAATTTAAAATCTGCCACAGCAGTTATTATTTAGTGCTGAGAATCCCAACCAGTGAGTGTGTGTGTGCATGTGTGCGCTTCACCGCTTTATTGGAGAAGAAGCAGCTATCGCCGCCGATATAATTGCAATTAGACGCACTTACTTATAGAAACGTTAACAGATTTTACGAGGCACTTGGATTTTCCTCAATGCATTTATGAGCTGTGAAACAAGCGCACCAACACACATACAAAATACATACACAAAAAAGAAGTAATGCAGCAGGAGTGCACAATTGCCGCCGGGTTGCAGCAGTGAAGCTGTGAATGGAGTTAAAGACAAGGTGCTGCAATACAAATGCATTTTCCAATTGTTAATTAGAAGCTGGCAGACGGACAATTTTCAAATGTGCGCTTTGTATGTGTGTATATTTTCATTGTTCAATTGTGTGAGTGTGCATTTCAATGCATGTGTATCTTTTGTGTGTTTGCTGAATTTCATTTCATCTGTGTTTTGTCTGTGTATGTTTGGTTGGTTAGATGGTTGGTCTATGCCTTTTTGCTTTGCCGCCAAACTTATGGTGCATTGATAATTTTATGTGGAAATATGGAGCCATAAAAGTGTGATAGTAAAATGCGCGCCGGCGGACCACAATGCAGACTGACATTTGTATGTTTTTGTTGTTGTCATGTTTTACCCATACACTTGCCACTTGCTGACTGTTGCTTGGCGTGTGTGTGGGAAATTGTAAAGCGAATGTGATTTCAACTGCCGTAAGTCGCGGCGCTGCTTTTACTTTCGTGCAGCGTGTTGCACGTTTAGCGGCAGCTGCGTTTGGGCTTGTTGCTGCACGTTTGGTTTTAAGTGACTGCGGCGCTGCGCAGCGCTACTCGAAGCTATTAAAAAATTGCCTCGTAATTTAGAGTGCAATTAAGTGGAAATTACGCTCAATAAAAGCTGCAGGCCAAATAGCCAACATGCCGTTTTAATGGGCCAACAAGCGCCTCTTAAGTGAATTACAAGTCTCCCAACTACGGATAAGATGCTACTCTTCTCCAGGCATGCAGCCATTCTTTCTAGCTAGCAATTGCTAGTAGCTTTAAGTGTTTGCTAACAATTTTTATTAGCCATTTCGGACACTACTTTGTTGCTGTGTGCTGTGTTCTGTAGAGTGACCAGCGCGCATGGTGTGGTGCGTAATAAATTTATGGTGAATTGCGGTGTAGTGAGGGGTGTTCGCCACAGCTGATTGCTTGAGAAATTGCGAATTCAAAACAATAATTACATTTAATTGCCGACATTTAAAATGGTTTATTAGCGACGAAGTGAGTAAGCGATTAAAAAGGAAAAGCACATTGCGAAAATGCCAACAGAAAAAGTGAAAAAAACATGTAAATAGCATAGAACAAAGCGCTGCTAGTGCAAAGGGGCGGGGTTCTACGCATGCGCGCCAAGCAAACTGCCACATTAGAACAACAACTCATATACAATATGTAAGTGCTGCCGCCAACAACAGCGTACAGCGCAACATCGCACCACCGCTACGTCCGCACACCGCTCGTTCACGTGTTGAGCAATTAAATTTCGCATAACACATAAAAAACTGATTGCACTTGCAACGCCAGTTAATTTTCTTAGCACTTACTGCATGGTATGTATGTACTGGCGGCTTGCAACATGCAACCCGCAACGTGCAACATTCAATATGCGCGCTGTCTTTGATTTACGCCACGCAGATGCTATCGGAAAGTATCAATTAAGTGCAAATAAAATTTCAAAGCGGCGGCAATAACACGCACACACACTTATACATATGCATATATAGTTGAGTACATGTGTGTGAAAATAAACATGGTATAAGTAACAAGAAAAAACGTTAACTTCGATTGCAACGAAGCTATAATACCCTTCACAAAATAATGTTTTCATACAAAAATTTGATTTTGATGGCTCAGTTTGTATGGGAACTATATGCTATAGTTGTTCGATCTGAAAAATTTTTCCGGAGTTTGTACCATTTCTTTAGTGAATTATATATACCAAATTTCGTGAATATATCTCGTCAAATAAAAATGTTTTCTATATAAAGACTTGATTTTTGGCGATCAATTTGTATGGGAGCTATACGCTATAGTTGTTCGATCTGAAAAATTTTTTCGGAATTTCTTCCGTTTCTTTAAGGAATAATCCATACCAAATTTCGTGAAGATATATTTTCAAATAAAAAATTTTCTATATAAAGACCTGAATTTCCTCAACCAATTTGTATGCCAGCTATATGCTATAGTTGCCCGATATGAACAATTTCTTCGGAGTTTATATAGTTTCTTTAAGGAATCATCTGTACCAAATTTTGTGAATATATCTCGTCAAATAAAAAAGTTTCTATATAAAGACTAGATTTCTATCAATCAGTTTGTATGACAGCTGTATGCCATAGTGGTCCGATTTTGGCGATTTCAACAAGTGATCAGCTGCTTGAGTAGAAAGGAACACGTGCAAAATTTCAGATGGATATCCCTCCAACTGAGTGACTACTCCGCCTATGTAAAGTCAGGCATAGCTAAATCTATGCAGCTCATTTCATTCTGGTTGTCATATACTTCGCGCCAAATTTAATACATCCTGTGCAGGGTATAAAAACGGCATACCACGACTTTTTCGCAAAAGTAAGAAACGGCAATTACAACAAAACATAAGAAATAATACGCGCAATACTTAAATATGTGATGGCATATCTATAAAATTTATATAAGTGCGTATGTATGTATTTGTGTGCACACGTGCAAACACCAAATTGACCTGCCACACATAAATAACGATAATTTGCTCGTAATTGCATACAATTTATTATTATTGGCGAAATTGTATTCGTTCATTTTACTCATAATAAAGGAAATGAGCCGAATACGTGACCTCATGGACAGACAAAACTGATGTTAGTGTGAGCATAAATGTGGCGAGTGCGTTTGTGGCAACTTTAATGTGCCTCCGTGAAATAAAGCACATAACTAGTATTAAAAGTGAGGCGAAGCAGTCAATCGACAATATTTTTCGGGGGATATTTTTACATGACAATGCTTTAAGAACAACGAACTGCCTTTTTCGGCGTAAAAGTTGAGATTAAAAGAAAATGAAGTCAAGAATCGGTTTTATAACTGTAACTGGTCTCATTTTTATCGAACTAGTGCATTTCATCGGTCAATCAATAAACAAAGTAACCGATATATAGGTTACCATTCTTTAAAGGGTGTGCTCTTAAGGGGTTACATGGGTTTCCTCGGGGGAAAACAGCCTTTTTTCAACAATTTTCATGTAAACAATGGAATATTTTATTAAAATTCTTTATTGATACAAAAAATACACTATTAACAAAGAAATTCTGAAATTTATGGAAAACAAAATTTTAAACTCGGCCATTGTGACACCATTTCCGGTGATCCCTATGAAAAGAGGGAGAGCCTGTTGGCAGGATAACTCCGTACAGCATCATCTAAAGTAAAAAAAATACGTCTTTTAGTTAAAACCTTAACTTAGAACTTGGCCGAAGTAAGAAAAACTGAAAATTGGATTTTTGGCAGACATTTTTACAAAAAAAATGAAAATTTCAGTGAAAATTTCGCAACATTTTTTTTTATCGAAATCGAAAAAAAATCCTTTGTCCAAGTCTTTAAAATTGTATTTCAATGAACCGTGTAAAATTTCATGAGGATCGGTTGAGTAGCACGAGAAACAGACCAGCCAGCCTCGAGCGCACAAGTTCTCAAGGCTGTAGCTCCGAAACTGTTTATTGGATCAACTTCAAAATTTAGGACAATATTCTAGAGGTTTTAGAGTTTAATGCGATTATAAAAACATCGAGCTTTTGAGACACGCACACCCTAAAACACGTCACTTGAAGGTTTTTTTACAAACACTAAACTTAAAACTCGAGTTTTCCAGACAATATCAATGCACTACATTATAGTATAATCGTGCTGAATCATGTCTAAAATTTATGGTGTTGAGGCCAGCGGGAATTTAATCCAGCTGGCACCTTTTGAATTCTCGTTCTCATAACTGAGAATATTTAACTCATGATTTAGTGACGATGAACTAAAATTTATCGAACAGAGTATGTAGTTGATGTTGTGAAACTTTGATCTGAGCTAGATCTAGCTAAAAGATACGGTGCATCTTTATTGTGCAAAGCTTTGCCAGTTAAACGAAATTTTTACCAACAGACTGCGTTAATGACCACATGCCAATAAATGCCAATAATACAAAAGAAATGCGAGAAAATAAAAAAAGTTAAATTCGAGTTTAAATATTATTTAAACCCCTTACTTTCCATGCCATTAATCACTCTTAACCCTCGTATTTCGCCAGCGAAGCACGCTAATTAAGAACACGGCAAACTGGCTGTATTTTTCGTTTGTGCAGCATTTAAATTGGCATACAAAAGAAGGCAACAACACAGCGCTGCATACAAAACTACAATTTAATTTCGCATTTCAATTAGTTTATTGTTCCGCGCTGTCTCTTAAGTTATGCCAACATATTTGCAATTTGCATATTTCACCACGAACAACAGCAACAGGACAACGCACCAGTGCCAGCCTTCAACTTTGTAGCCTTCACCTAGGCATCCTTCAACTTTTCGTGCGTCGGTGCTTGGTCGATGAGAAAGGTAGTAAGCTACGCGCACAGTCCTGCCGTTAATCGAACGATTTTTTAATTAAACGCAATAAATTGAATTTTATATACGAAATTATCATACGACCGAGCGGCAGCCAATCAAGCGCGCCGAGAGTAGCAGGCGATTAAAAAAAGGAGAGGAATATAAAGGCAACGGAAGTGGAGCTATATGTATAAGGAAGCAAGAAAACGGCAATATTCCGTATGACGAGAATCAAAATCTCACTCAAAAATAGTTTGGTAATAATAATATACATTTGTAGCCTAAAAAATTAGACCCTTTCTGCGAAGTTACGGAAATTTAGCGTGAAATACCTGTAATATATATATATATATATGTATATATATAATATTAATATCTGTTGAAAATTAAAAAATGTAATTAACATGGTAAGCTCTCCAACACGTATAAAAACAACAGAGTAAACAATAATAACTTTAAGTGACTGAAAGTAATATTGCGCACCCGCGCAGGCGCAGCGTCAACCACTCACATGCAGAGACCTTACAAACCATACAGCTATATTTATATACTTACAGCCTTCAATCGCTACAGAAATCCGCGGATATCCTTGAAATAGTGCAATGGCCGTAGATAGGCAATGCACACGGTCAACAGATTCCTTTGACGCCCCACAACAATACGAAGCTGGCCGCCGCTTATACGCCTCGGCGCAAGCAGCAAGGTAAATACGGCGATGGAGGCTTGAGATAAAAATCAACGAATCGTATTGGAGCGGCTGAAACAATTTGCGATTAAAATAAATAACAGCAGCAACAACAAAAACAACATACAACAAAAAAATAAAGAAAATATTGCTATACATACATATGTATGTGTGTGTGTGTTTCGGAAGGAGCAGCGAGCAACAATTCGCAACAGATAAAATTGGCAACAAAAGTCTGTGTCAGTGTGTGTAGTTGTTTTTACTGATATACAAACACACACGTACATGCATGCATTGTATTGTATATAACAATATGTATAATGCTTTATGCAAACAAAGTGAAGCAACGCGAAAAATGCCGCACCAGGCGTACACCACTCGTACAGCAACAAAACTCGATTAACTCTTGCGCCGCATTAATTTTAATTCGACAGCCGCACCGAAGCGCGACAGGCTGTGCTGAATTGAACCGTGTTGCCGCCGCCGTCGCCGCCGTTTAATATTCTTACAGTTGCCATTGTTTTGTTCGCGCCACATAGCCCGCAGTTGCTGCCATTTCAGCTATAGAGAAACTGATTTTAAATTACCTTTTCTTTTTTATTTATTTTTTGGCTTTTTTATATTTATTATTATTATTTTTTTTAATTTTTTCCGATTTTTTTTCATTTTTTTGTTACCGTTCTATCTTTTAATTGCCTGCTTTGCGGCGAAATATTATTTTAACTTATTTTTTGGAACTCCAACACTTACATATGTACATACAGACATAGCTAAGGGAATGTGGAATATTTTTTGTAGTTTGTATACTTCCTGCAATTATCTCCTCAGCAGTTCCATTTTGTATTGTTGCGAATTTCTTGAGAAATTTAGCAATTTGGAACCATTTCGAAAGCAAATCTGTAATTAATTTTGGGTTTACTTATTTATATGCAATTTTTGAAATAAAAAAATGATTTTCAAATGAATTTTTTAATACCAAAAAAAAATTTTTGTTAACAAATCCATGAATAATTTTGGATCAACTTAAGTAACTTTTATAAAAATTTTGAAATAAAAAAATGATTTTCCAAAAAGTTTTTCAATACCTAAAGAATTTTTTTCGTTAGTAAATCGATACTTAATTTCGGACTGTGTACCTAAACATTTTAAAATGTTTGAATTAAAAAATGGGTTTGAAATAAATTTTTCAATACCAATATTTTTTTTAATCTTTATTTAATTTTGGATTAACTCAGTTATCTTTTAAACATTTTTTAAAAATTTTTACAAAAAGAAATGTGTTTAAAAAAATTTTCCAATACCAAATTTTTTTTTGTTAATATATGTAAGTTTTGTAACATTTTTAAAAATTTTGAAATAAAGAGTTTAATTTTTAAATAAATGTTTGAATACCAAAAATATTTTTTTTCTGTGAAAAAATCTATACTTAATTTTGGGCTATGTACATAAAAGTTTCGAAATAAAAAAATTCAAATAAATTTTCAATATTAATACCAATAATTTTTTTGTTAACAAATCAATAATTAATTTTGGGGTAATATAGACAACTTTTATAAAACTTTCAAAAATTTTGAAAAAAAAATTTAATTTCAAAATTTTTAAGTTTCGATTTAAAATTTTTTTTTCGTTGGAAAATCTATTTTTAGTTTTGGGTTGACTTCGTACATAAAAATGTTTAGGTCTACAAAATTTTTGAAATAAAAAAATTAATTTCAAATAAATTTTTCAAAACCAATTTTTTATAAAAATTGTTTATTCGTTTTTGCTGATACAATAAAATTTTTTATTTAAAAATTAATGTTTCAATACCAAACAATAAAAAATTAAAAATAATTGAAAAATCTATATTTTTCAATTTTATAAAAAAATTTTAAACTTTATAAAAACTTTTAAAAATATTGAAAAAAAATTGAATTTCAAAATTAATTTTTTAATACCAAAAAACTTGTTTATAGTTGGAAATATGTATAAATTCATATTAATATAAAGATTTAAAAAAAATTTAAATAAATAAATTTATTGAAAAATTAATTCTTAATTCAAAAAAAAAAAATTGTGTTAGAAAAATTTTAAAATTAAAAAAAATACATTCAAAATTCATTTTTCAATACCAAAAGTTGTCTATCCTCTCGGAAACGGGTATTAAAAGTTTCCGATATTGATGGTTCCGACAAACAGCTACTTGGAGAGGAAATAGCAGGTGCAAAATTTTAGGTGGATATCTCAAAAAAATGAGAGACGACAAGCCAGGCAGACGGACATACCTAAATCGACTCAGCCCGTCACTCTGATCACTTTCAGACATTCAAATATACATACATATATGTGGACAATATAATTATCAACCATTATCATTCCACTAACTTTGAATGAACGATTATAAAAAAAATAATTACCATTTCTTCCGACTAAAAAAAATATATTTTTATGAAATTAAAATCTAGAGATCACCCAAGAGTCCTTAAAATTATTTTTCTCCTACAACAATTTACTAATTGACTCAATTAAGGTGTAGTCTAAAATACTTACTTTACCAGCTGCTTTATTTAAGCTGCATACACTGCTTTTTTTTACTTTATCCTTCTAGAAAATCTCCTTACTGATCTCGAAATTAAATTAAATTAAATTAAGTAAATAAACAATATTGCGTTAACGAAAAATTCTCACACACATTTTTCTTTTTTACTTTTATTTGGTATTTTTTCCTCTAAAAAAAACTAATTAAAATCGCGCTCTTTCCGTTTCTGCCGAACAGACTCATTACCGCTTTTATTACCTCATTGCTTTAATGCATTTCATATGAAATTTTCGAAATCTGATTTTCTTACGCGCTTGCTTTATTTCATCGTTACATTTGCCTTTATTTGCTTACTTTGAATTTGTCTGCGCTTTTATTATTATTCACCGCATTCATTGCGCATTTCGTCTGCTTGCCTTTCCTCTAGTCTTTTCTTGATTTCTTGGCACTGTCGGGAATTTTTTTTATTTTATTTTCATTACGATTTTTTTCCTTCTTTTGCTTTAGCGCTCCGCTCCATTCCTTTTTTAATTTGATTTTAGTTTTATGTATTCCATTTTTACCTGCCATTTCCGCTCGCGTTTATTAAACATTTATGAGTTTTAAATGAATTCGTAAAAATGGGTGGCAAAAAGGAAAGCGACGACATGGGCAACGCTCGAGCCGCACAGCGTTCTCGGACAGGTGCTGAGGCGGGAGGCGGTGCTGTGGCGGCAGTAACGAGTCCGTAATTTCAAATATAATTCCAAGTCAGCGCGACAGTGCAAATAAAATATTTTGCTTGCCCAGAAATAGCAACAAAGATAAATATGCACACACACACGTACACAAATGTATTTGCATTTATTGATGGCGATAGCGCGTTTGCAATGACGCTGCAAAATATTTGCACGTCACTGCGCATATACATTTTTCTTGCGCTTTGCTTTTATTTCTGTTGTAATTGTGGCATTTTGGTATTTTTTTTATATAAATTTATATGGACACTTAAAAATAGAAATATATTTTCAAATTATCCGCAATTAATTTAGCTTAATGGCATAGTTAAGTATTTAATTATTGTATTTTTCTATTTTTAAACTTTTTAAAATATTTGCTACATAAATTTAGGATATAAATATTTTTAACTAATTTTTATTAATTTTTCTTTACAGGTAAGTTCTTTCGGGGATTCACGTATGACGTAATGTTACTATATTTATAGGCGCTTGGTGAGTTGTGTGACAAAAATTCTGTTGGTTAATGACCTGTAAATATAATACAACGAAAAATAGTGATATATCATATATATCATATAGAAATATATATTATATTCTTCTATTTTCATAATTTAAAATGTTTTCCCAATTTTTGCTTTCCAACACTTTTTGGTTTTCAAAAGTTCTTATAACATAACTTATAGGTTATTAAAAGTACGAAAATCAGTTTTTTCGGGCATAATATAATCCTAACTAAGATCCTATTACAGTTTTTAATCTCTCTGTATTAAAGTTGAAGTTTTTAAATTCGGTATTATCCATAACAACTCAACCTGTCAAAATAATTTTGGTTGAAATGTTGTCAAATTTAACTTCATTACGGTTTTAACTCTGTGTCAGTTCAGAATTATCGATTTCAACTCAACTTGTCAAAATAATTTCAGTTGAATTGTTATCAAGTTTTTTTATGTGTTACGGTATTCAACTCTGTACAAGATCGGTATTATCGATTCCAATTCAACCTGTCAATTCAGTATTATCGATTTCAATTCAACTTGTCAAAATAATTTCGGCTGAAATGTTGTCAAATTTGACTTCATTACGGTTTTCAACTCTGTGCCAGTTCACTATTATCGATTTCAACTCAACCTCTAAAAAGAATTTCGGTTGAAGCGTTGTCTAACTTCAACTTTGTACCATAACGGATTTAAATTCTGTGCCAGTGGACTATCAAAAATTCCAACTGCTACTAATTAGCCTATTTTGGCAGCTTTTTCTTAAAGCGAACATTTTTTTTTAGAAATGGAAATTTCGTTTCAATTTTTTAATTTTTCATTAATTTTTTTATATACATACAAAACCTATTAAAAATATTTTTTATTTGCATAAAATTTTTTTTAATTATACTTTAAATATATATGTACATAGCTTTTTTAATATATTTTTTATAAGTATCCTTATTTAATTCATAATTTCATTGATTGCCAAAATTTACCCCAATTTTTTTAAGTGCATTAACCAATTTCGGGTTACACTTCCGCTTGGCCAAAACATTTAATTTTCTTGCTTGATTTCTCTCTGACTCATTGGCCTTCTGTGTTCATGATTCACACAATGCTCGGTAATTAATAAACTGGAAGGTAAATACAAAGCGCAATTTGGGCACTTAAATGCTTAAAAAGTAATAAATTTAAAAGATTAAAAATTGTCCAAAAATTTTTTGCAGAAATTATTATTTCTCTCTTAGTAGAGTCATATTAAGCTCTTGCTTAAACACACTTAAGTGTTTAATTATAAAAAAAAAAAAACAAATATAACAAATATAAAGAATAAATGATATTTTCGTATAAGTTGCCAAATTATTTGAAGAGGCTTTGAAAAGAACACTATTCTTTCGCTATTGGCCAAAGCTGGTCTTTTCTGGCTGATTGTTTACTTCAGACAGTTGAATTATTGATGGTGTAGATACGAATTAAGAGTTCGTGCATAAGTGAGGAACTCATGGTATAGAATATTATTCACTACCAATCTCGCCAAACACAGTATACCTTTCGTGCCAGTCAATCCATTGATCTCCCCAGCTCATCGCAATTCCACTAGGACCGTTTTCAAGTGATGTTGTCATACAAGTAAGTAACCCACTTTTCATCACAATCAACCATCCACTTCAGAAATGGATTTTGTTGCGATTTAGCGTTTCACATATGATCATGATCGGTCCATGAGATTTTGCGTGGCAACCAATCATCGCGCTTCCTTTTTGGATCCAGCCTTGTTTAGAAGATCTCCATGAATGTGAACGCACGATCAAGCATGTCCAGAAGATCTGTTTAGGGTACTCTTTTTGAAAAAAAAAAATCACTTTATCAGGCAGCCAACTGCATTTTCAAATACCAAATGTTTCACTTTTTAATATAGCCAACCATCTCTTGTTCATTTACTGAAGCTTTTTTTCTCACGGTATCTATGCATGTATAGCAAGCATTCTTTAATACTTTCTAAATATTTGAGCTAACAATCGGATCTTAAATTTAATGTCCTGCCACTTAATACAGCTGAGCCATAAATAATAACATGCTATCACGGAATTTTCAGGTCAAACGTAAATAACGCTAAATTTATATAATATTTTTCTCAAATGTCTTTTACATATTTTAATCGAAAGAAATGAGTGGGAAAATTTAATGTAGTCACTTTAGTATCTTATAAATCTAAGTATGTGCAATAAATCGTCATATTGTAACTGCGTACCCCACAACACCGCCCACTGCACTTTTGCAGCACAGAGCGTACACGAAGCCTCGCAACATAACAGTACATTAGCGGATGGCCCAGATTCGTTGCTCTCAAAACGTGAAACAACCTCGAATGGAGGCCAGTTTACGACGAAAACAAGTAGAAGATGCCGAAGAAGAAGCAGCACAACAACAAAAACAACAGCGGGGCACCTACAATTGAACAGATGCTATGGCTAAATATGCGCGCGACCGCGCGACTAAATATCGGTACGTGCTATATAGAGATATGGCGGACTCTGTGCATATGTGTGTGCATGGCTGTATGCCTGCAAGTGTCTTCAAGATACGACGCAATCTCTGCGCGAGAAAGGTGCAATCTCTAACTCAGCCAAGAAATAAACGTGCGAACGTGAGCTGCATGCCGGAGCATAGCAAGATGCTGGGGCGATGCTAAGCGGCGTGAAGAGATGTGATGCGCTGTGGAGCTACTATGTGGGACTATGCGCTACTAAGCTATGCTCTGTGCTGCTAAGCTATGTTATGTGGTGCTATGGTATGCCATGCTATGCGTTACACAGTTATGCGTTTCAGCGCTCGCGTTGCAGCTTGGTTGACTTTTTTCTGCCCCACTTGTGAATAATTAACGCAAAGGTAAAGCGAGAGAAATCTGCCAAAGCTGCTATTTATGTCTGTATGTTTGTATGTAAGCGCTGCAGCTGTTCTAAAATCGAAAGATATGGCAACAACGGCGCGCAGTTGTAGCGTAAACAAGAAGCCACCAACTGCCTGCCATCGGATTGAAACTCGCTACTGTCCGCCTGGCGATAGGCGACTCATCGCAGATAAGGCGATAACTCCGATGGCGGCTAAAATGTAACTGAAATATCAAATCAAGTCCAAAATAGAAATGAAATCAAATTAGATTTGTGTGACATCAAATAAAATGAACGCTGCGAATAGATTTAATTAGATTTAATTACTTAAGTGCAAATAAGGTTAATTAACAACAATTAATGCAATTAAAAGCAGGCAACAGTGTCACCAGCGGCACTTCTTGGCACACAAAAAAGCAATAACAACTAAAAGGTCGTGGCAAAAATGGCAATGGCAAGCAAAAATGCGTCAACAACAACAACAACAACAATATGAAAGTGCGCAAATATGAGTTGGTGAAGCAGTGAAGAAGAGCCTGATGGCGTGTGTCATAAATCAAAGTGACAAGGCGCTGAAAATTATGAAACCAGCAAAATAAATATATACGTATATACATTTGTATGTGTATTAGGGTATGCCAAAAAACGCTTTTAGTCTTGAAAATATCGTCCGAAAGGCTGACCGGACTCCGAATTGAATGCGATGATAACTGTTGAAAACGGTTGATAATACCTTTTATGATCATCTAACAATCAGTGTGCTCATAACCTCAAAAATATTCGTTAATTTTTAAGCAAAATAAGATATTTTATGATCTTATGTCATTTTTTTTTTTGAAAAACTATGAAAATTTATAAAAATTAGCTCTGCGGCTTAAGGTTAGACTTTGATCTTGAATAACTTTTGAATCAGTTGACTTGGAAAAAAAACATCTTAGGCCCTTTTTTGAGGATCCTTAAACATTTTGCAAGTGTAAGCTTCCATTTTTACTATACAATATACAAATCCACTTAAAATCCAAACAAAATACAGCAATATTTATGTTTATATCAGAAATCCAAAAACACAACCTGTTAATACTAATATTAAGCGCCAAAAATTTACTATAATTTTTTTATCTTTTCGAACGATAGTTGAAGAAATTAATGTGAAATAAAATTTTCTTTGGTCCACCCTAATATTATGAAATATGTTTATACATATAAAATAGATTATAGGAGTAGGATTGTACTATTTTTCATGTGACTTACTCTCATTGAAATACAATTTTTTTTTGTTCCACCCTAATATGTAAAAAAAATGATCCACCCTAATATATACATACATACATATCCCATATATGGAGCATTATACTATTTTTCATGTGGCTTACTCTCATTCAACCATGAATTTCTAAGAATTATCAACACTTCGCTAACTCTGCTTAATTTACTCATATCATTTGTTTGCTTATAGCTTTTATTTTTATTTTTTTTTATTTAAATTTCATGGCTCAACTTCCTCATTTGTGTTGATAAAATAAATTAAATGATATGTGACTAAGCAACACCGGCACCATGTGTGTAAAAAAACAACAAAACCCACTACAACAATGGGCATTAAATAAAGTGACTACGCTGAAGACAAAAGCCACAAATCGCGAAAACTGAAATAAAGCGCGCGAAAAAATATATGTACATATTTACATATTTAAAACACGTTAAAGGTGCGTTGAACCCTAATTATGGAAAGTTAGCAACAACAAAATATTAATGATTAAAGAAAAAAATATAATAAAAATAAGAAAAACGTAAAATGAAATAAATAAAAAAATTAATGAAATCAAATATACGAGTGTGGCAAATGAATTATCTGGAAGAAATGCAGAAGACAGCTCGTTAGATGTGTGCAAAAAAGTACACGAAGGAGAGTATGTGCGCAAAAAGCCATGACTTAAAAAAAGTATGCTTTTTTGACATTTAATTAGTGGTATCTTTAATGTATAAAATCATTAGGAGACGCAGCAACTTTGATATGTAGTTTTTAAAACTCTGGCAGCACTTTATTACTAAAAAAATATTTTTTTTTCGGTGCTGGACTTATAGTTTTTTTTTTACATATTTAATTATTCTACTGAGCATTCCACACAGCTTCTTAATTGAGTCAATTAGATATATTAGAATCTGAGCATTTCAGGCAGCTTCTTAATTAAGTTAATTAACCAAATGCTTTGTTACACAAAAATTTAAAAAATACTTGCCAAAAATAGTGTTTATAAATTTAGTTGTGAATTGAGTGTTCAGACAGCTTCTTAATTGAGTCAATTAGCAAAATGCATTCCTAAAAAAACACAAGACAAAAAATTTGTTTATAAATTTAATAGCTCTAAAGTAATATGAACTGTCTTAGCAATTTGCCTCAGTTTTTACAAATAAAGGAAAAAATTAAAGGATACCCGAAATGTCTAAGAAACATCATTATTATTGCTAGAATGAAATATGAATCGAATATAACCGCATAAACGGTGTCTACGCCAATAAAGAAGAAACGAAATATGAATATTTCATAGGAGTCGTTAGACGAGGTAAAACTGGATATAGTATTAGAATCTAACGAAATCGGCATATTGAGCCTTTCATTAATCGAATGAAAATAAAAATTAAATCCACAAAACGAAAGTACCGGTTATCATCATTAAATTTATGGCCGACAAAAACTTGAAAATAAATTTCTATTTAAATAGCGTTTCAGATAATTTCTTAATTGAGTCAATTAGCAAAATGCCTTAATTTATTCAAAAACAGAAAAGTTAAATAGTGTCTGAAATACCTAAAAAATGTAAAATTTGGCCAAGATAGCTGAAAATGAACGCTAATGAAATAGAAATAAAAAATTACGTTCAACAACCAAATTAGTATGCATCTACTAATTGAGTCAATTAGCAAATTGCCTCAATTTAGAATAACGTGATGTTTGAAATGCATGATTATTCATTTTCACCACCAACCAAAGTGTTATACTCCACTTAATTGAGTCAATTAGCAATTTACCTTAATTTATAGTGACGGGATCTGTGAAATGTCTAAAAAAATATGAATAATTACACTAATATGAAATATGACCAAGTTATATATAACGATTTCAATACTTGACCGAATCTCCAAATTAAGTAAAGCCGAATTTTGAATGTCTCGAAAAAACTGAAAGTATATACTAAAGGAAATGGTCTTCAAGAGCTTATCAGACATTGTCATTTAGTTTAAAGTAGACAGAAGCTTCCAAAAGCTGTTTTTAAAACGAGAAGTAGAGCATATTAAAATAAGTTCAATAAGTGTAGCTCAGTAAGACTTGATATCCTTGGTATCGCGACAGACCGGCAGTATGGTTGCACTCCGGCTTTCGATGTTCCCTCCTACTATAAAAAACGGCAGTATAGTCTACACAATGTTCTTTCAAAAGAAAAAAAAGACCTCCCCGGAGGTCTAAGTGGGAAAAGATATGTATGCAATAGGAATATCATATAGCTGGTGGCTTCACCTTTTTATCTGTTTGGCTTAACTTCTCACCCAGTTGATAGCGACCATTATGATTTTGTGTGTCAAATGGAGCATCCAAACAAAGTTTTACCATCTACCAATAGCTAATAGATTATATGGCAAGCTTTTCTATGTCATCTAAGCACTCGAAAGATTGAGATTACCTCTTGTGCGAAAACTACTATTATAAAGCTTTTTTATTATATGTAATTGTGGAGCTTCCAAGTTTTGAATCTTCTAGATTTTGAATCTCGTTGTAGACACTCACCTACAGCGATTTGCGGAAATATAATATATGTATTTATAATTATCACCCTGTATATTTGCTGTTATACATAAATATACGTCTGTCTCCTTATATATTTGTTATTACCTTTCTTGTTTCTGTTATTATACCTTAAGAACGCTGATTACAAACTTTCAAGGTGTTCGCATTGACTGCATTTTTTTGCAGCCAGTTCTTAATTATTTATTTGTTTTTATCATTTGTGTTTTCCGTTACATTATTGTTTATCATTTTATGCATTCCTTATTTATTTTTTTATCTATATTTTATACTTCTTGCATTTTATCTGCGTACTTCGTGCTCTGATAATAAGAACGTAAACCACGCACTTACGACTCACACACACACATATTTATGTATTTTAGTTATCATAAAAGTTAATATGGAGAAAAATTATCAACACCGTCGCGAAATGTAAACAAACTTTTTAATCAGTTGGATAAAATTTTTACAGCGTCAATGCTAAATTTTATACCCTGATCAGGGTATATTATGTTTGCCAAGAAATTTACAAGTTCACCCAGAGCGAATCGTCGGAGATCTTATGGAATAAAAAATAATAATAATAATGCAAAATAACGCAACATCACATTTCATAAGTTTACAGGCGAAGGAAAAACGCAATAATAGCAACCACTGATATTGAAACAAAATTTGAGTTTTGGTTATAAAATGGTTATATATTGGTTATCATACACTCATATTGAGACAAATGCCATATAAAATATCTGACAACGATAACTTACAGTATTTTACTTGCTTAAAATTAATCCATAAATTGATTCCCTCAATGAAAAAATGTTGATGAAAATATTTTTATTTTTTTAATTCAAATATTACATTCATACAATTTAAGCGCATAAATTAATTATCAACTCAAACTAATTGCTTAGCCAGTTTACTTAAAGGAAAATAACGTAAACATATAATATCTTACATTTGTCAGCCATGAATATGCATAAAATCCTCTTCATTAGCAGAACAAATCACGGATTTAATAAATAATAAAATTTTATTACAAAAACCCTTTCATACTATAATCTACTAAACCGGCAATCTTCATTTATTAAACTAACCAAATCATTACAGGCATTATTAATAATCATTAATTGTGGTAACTAATTAGTAATGCAAAATATGAATGAAATAAACATAAAACCCCAACAAATCAGTGAATTATATATGCAGCCAGTCAAGTCAAGCTTCAACGCTGAGCTTATTTTTTTATATGCTATGTATTTGTGCTTGTGTGAGTGTAAGCCGGCATATGTGTGAAAGGGTCTAGCATGAAAGGAATTGTGGAAAAGATTTTATTAGCATTTTTAAATGAAAGCAACGAATCGTGAATACGAAATTAATAGCGCTTAAGCCGCACTAAAATCTCATCATGGAATCAAATGTCGTAATTAATTTCTTTTATTATTATTATATCTTCTTCTGCTTTCATACTCTGGCAAAGTGATTATTAATGTCAAAGCATATATGTATATGTAAGTATGTATATTTACATTCACATACATATTTATCAATTCATCAATGACTCAACAATACATACAGTTGACATTATAAAGCTCAAAAACGATAATACAAATACAATAAACATACACATGCATATACATACCATATACTAGGGTGAGCCAAAAAATTAATAATGAAAGTCATCAATTTTATAAGATAATATAATTACTAAACTTTTTAATACTTGCAATAACGTTATTATACAATTTTTGGTTCAACTTTTTTCGAAAAATTTTTCTTTTCAAAAAAGTTTGTTTTAAATTTAATTTAATTTATTATACAATTTTTAGTTCAACTTTTTTCGAAAATTTTTTTTTTCAAAAAAGTTTGTTTTAATTTTTTTCAAAAAAGTTTTGTTTCAATCTTTTCGAAAAAAATTTAATTTAATCAAAAAAATAAAAACTAAAAAAAAAATAGAATAAATTAAATTTAAAATAAATTAAATTACATTTCTTTTTAATTAAATTAAAATTTTTTTCGAAAAAATTTAAAAATATTTTTAAGGAAAATAATTAAAAAAACAGAATTTTTTAATAACTTTTTTTTATTTTTTTTTTAAATCTACAACTTTAAAAGGTTTTTTTTCTTTAATACGAACAATATTATCGTGGTATTTAAAAAAATTTAAAAATAAATTGAAAAATTTAAAATAAAAAAATTTTTTCCCACCCTAATACGTATTATATATATACTGGCATATACTACTCAATATTTTCATATACATGTATAATACTTGGATTTTAATTGAATAAAAGCTACTTTGCGCTCAGCTTCATTGAAAATTCCTTTCACATTTTAATTTAATTGATAAACTCTGCATTAAAATGGTTTTATTATACAATAAGAACTTTTATTTGTATGAGCTGCTTCAATATCCAGAAATTGTAACAAGCTGAGATAATATACTTTAATTATAATTGGATATAATAGAACCTGCCTTTTGGGGTCGCGTGCCCTTTTCACTTATGAACACGCTACTTGGGAGAGAAAACAGCTGTAAGAGAGAGAGGAAAAGATAATAATGTGGACTTAATGCTACTTAACACAATGATTTTTGTTTAATTTCGCACGAGTTGGCAAATATTTAGTGAAATTAATTGATTGGATAAGGCACCAAAATTTTAGGTTATGTTCTTTAAATCCAAGCTCATAAAGAATAATGCTCTCACAATGCAGAAGAGGAAAGTGCTTTTGAAAAAAAATGCGTTTTTCACATTACATCGACAATTTTTCCACAACAATTTTATTTTTACTATATGTTTTATCCTGACATATTTTTTCGAAGAAAAAGCATTTATATTTATAAACAAATAAAACATTAAGATTGGTGGTATATTTTGAAAAATTTTGGATTGCCTTGATACCATAGCCAGTCTCCGGAGCGGCTCCGAAAACGGATTACTTATCATGACGAAAATCTTCCTACTGGAAATTATCTCAATTTCAAAAATCAAAAAAATTTATATACAAACTCAAAATCACAAAATCAACTATTATGCAATCTAATTGTGTTTCTTAAATATTTTTTTAACGAAAAATATATTTTCATCAAAAAAAGTCAAACCAAACAGCTTAAACTCCACTTATTATTCATAATAGCTTACGCCGCTACGTTTGTGAGTAATCACAGTTAAATGACAGTGTATTAAATTTAATGACAGCATGAATGACAATAATTGTCATGTTGACAGAGCAATATGTCAAACTACATAAGCAACAAAAAAATGACGATTATATAAGCAAATACAAGTAGTACATACATACAAATAGCAGAAATAGTAATCATAAACTGCTACTTCACCTGAAGTATTAATCAATACTTTAAGTTTGATTTATGCACATTCCGCTTCAGCAACATTTCTTTTTAATATATTCTCTCAAAGTGGCTGTGAAGTGTTTGTGTGTGTCTATGACAAATACTTGCGAGTGAAATATGTGAATAATTGCAGTTCAACGAACTGAATATGGGCGGTAACGTCTCTAATTTAATAATTATTATTTATTTGTGCCAAATACTTGAGAGACATAAAATTTGTAATACAAAAAAATAATTACATTAATAATGGGTATGGTGTTTACAGTGGGTAATAAAAATTTTCAAAAATCATATACAAATTTCTATTTCTTCAAGTTAATTAATTCTCTATAAATACAAATTTTTCGCTTAATTTTTTTAATTAATTTAATTTAATTAAATTAATTATTTAATTTTTAAAATTTAATACATTTTTAAACAAGTAAGCAAGGAATGTTATGCAAATTAGAATCGAAATTCTAAAATTAAAAATTTAGATAATTATTATTTGGGGCAAAATATAAATCGTAATAAAAAAATAAATTAAAAAAATAAAATTTTAATTATTTAAATTTAATTAAATTATTTTTTTTATTTTATTTAATTTAGTTAGTTTAATTATTTTAATTATTTTTTTTATTTTATTTAATTTAGTTAGTTTTCTATAAATACAAATTTTTTTGATTAACTTTTTAAATTAATTTAATTTAATTAATTTTTAAGTTATAAAAACTACATTAAAATTTTGTAATTTTTAAAATTAAATATCTTTATAAATAATAAAACAAGGAATTTTTGGCAAAATAGAGCTTAAGTTCCAAAAGTAAAAATTTTAAAAATTTCTTGGGGCTATAAAAATCTTAATAAACATATAAATTAAAAAATACAAACTTTTTTAAATTAATTGTTAAACATAATTTAATTAATTTTTTTAATTTAATTTAATTTAATTAGTTTTCTAAAAATGCAATTTTTTTAATTAATTAAATTAAATTAAAAAATTAATGTTGCCAAAAATCTATAAAAATCCTAAAGTTAATTTTAGAAATTAATAAAATTTATTTTTTTAATTTAATTGAATTGAACTAATTTTTCAATTTTTAAAATTAACTTTAGGTTTTTTATAGAATTTTTCCAAAATTTTTATTTTTTTTTGTTAGAATTTTTATAATTCTTTATTTTCAAAATAAAAAAAAATATTTTCCAATAATTTCCAACTAGTTACAACACTTTTAACAAATACTGTATGCCGGCGCATACACTTAATATTAAATACCTTTCTTATAGCTCGCCAGCATTATTCACAAGCTGTCTTATTGATATAAAGTAGTACCCATCTAATTCATATTGAACCCGCAGCTGCCCATTAAATACACAAACACAGACACACACACACACGTGCAAAAATTTGAGGATTAGCTATAAATATGAAAAGCACATAAAATATTTTTTGTCATAAGCAAACATCACACACACACATACACATTATGATAAATACGCCACAAAAATTTAGCGCGCGCTTTTGCCAATTGTTGTTGTGTTAGCCGCTTTTACCTTCACTTACGTTGCTATACACACACGTGACATATGTAAATATGCTCAAGCTTGCTCGAGGGAAAATAAAAAGCCAAAGTGTTTCGCCTGTTGCCAGGTGTGCCTTGTTTGTTTGTAGGCCCGCTTGTAGTAAGTTATGAAAAGCCGTAAAGCAAATAATGTCAGCTACTTCGGATCTAACGATATACGAGTGCTTTCGACAGTAATATATACATATGTTTGTGCTTACAAAATGAATAATGAATAATGGATGAATGGGCGCTGAAAATATATTTAAGCTTAGGCATTTTTTAAGAGATCTCTATTACCGCGCATATTTGTTATTGTTGTTAGCAATAAAATTAATAAATGCACAATAAACTGTTAGATGGAGGCCTTAGTAGGTAGGCATGTGAAATCGTTAAGCTAACTGGGTTAATAGGTAGGCAAATAGGTATTTAGCGGGGTTGACAATTTTTATTGTCAATTTTCGGGAACGCGAAGAGTTGATGATGCAGTTAAATACTAGTTGAGCTTTGTACAGAAATTTGAGCGATTTCAAGTATTTCAAAAGCAAGAAAAAAATTATGAAAAAAAACTTTTTAAGAGAAACATTCCTTCGGATATGAATATGGTAGTATTTCACTGAAGACGTCGACAAACTAGTTGGCCACTTTTAAATTTTACAAAACATTATATAACAACTCAAGCGTTCTCAAAATTAAGGTTTCTTCACCTTATTTATGCGAATAAGTGAATTTTTTTAACGATCTTGATTTCTTAGACTTCAAATAACAGCTGAAAATGCAATTTTGTTGTGATATTAGTTCAAAATAGCAACCGATCAAATTTGACCCGGACTGACAAAAAAAATATATTTGTACCTATTTTATATTTACAACCGCCTTGAAACTGCTCGTCTGATCGATTAATTTAATACACTTATTCCTCGCTTGGTTGGCCTTAAGTGCCTTAGAGTGTTGGTTTTTTCATTCTGATAACTCTCTCTCTGCCAACACAACGAGTTTCAAGCACCTTTCTTTTAACTTTTTTGATGTTACCGTCATCAACAGATGTGGAGGTAAATTTTCAATGACTTCCCGACCTTCAAGGAATACTTTGTGCCACTCAAATATTTATGCTCGTATCTCTACCAGACACTTCTGCAACATTTTCAACAATTGCGTGATCATGATACCATTGGTAATACAAAAATTCAAGCAATTTTCATTTTCCAAGGTACAATTCGGCACACAAACATTAAACATTAATTGATATATGGACTTAAAGTTTCACGCGATCATAAAAAAGGTTTACGAATCTAGAAAAAACCGAGTCCGGGTCAATTTTGATCAGATTGTTATCATTTACATTAATATAAAAAACGATGAGCCGGTTTGCATACGTAACTCATATGGACCAGTCCGGGTCAAATTTGATCAGATTGTAAATCATATACATACATATATTTTAATAGAGAACGGTAGGCATGAAAATTGCTCGAGCGAAGGTGTTAACAAAAAGAAAAGGTTTGCCAATCTGAGAAAACATCGATTCAGTTTGCCTACGTAACTCATATGAACCAGTCCGGGTCAAATTTGAACACATTGTAAATCATGTACATTTTTATAGAAAGACATGATAGTTGTTCAAAGCTAGGTGGTTAACCAATTGTTTATTAGAGTGGAAAGAATTACTCCTCAACATTACTCCACAGCCAAAGAGACAGAACCATAACTCTATTGTGTTTGTACTAGAGGAAATTTAAGCGAAAGGTTGCGCCGCGAGTACCTCTAGTCTATTTAACAACTGGTATAGTATGTTCGATTCGGTAATCCCTAATGCTTAACAAATCGAAAACAGCATTCCAATCATTTTCTCGCACTTGAGCGTCATGGAATAAAAGAACTTGCCTTTAAACTCTAATTTTTTCGGGTTTTAGAACTCACTACGGATGATAGGTTGACTCTTAAAAATCATACAAAAATATACATATGTATATTTGTAATTGCAAGCTCACTTCAATGACCTAATCTAGTGTTTGAACAATTTTTATACTCTTATCAGCTGTACAGCGCCACTAGGCATTGTTGCCAAGTCGCAAAAACTGTATTTACAGCGTCGTGCTAAAATTAGCACATTCGTGTTTTGGCATATCGGTAAGCGCATAAATGCATACATATGTACATAAGAACATACAGCACTTTTTGCATACAATTTTGTATTTTTATATGCAGGCTGACTTTATTACATACACACATGCCAATGAATGTACTCACATACATATAACCAATATTCCATATTTTTGCGTAAAATTCTACATTCATAAATACAAATTCAATATATGTACATATGTACATACACATATACATTTATATATGTAATTGTTTTTGTTGTAAATATTTTCGCGTAAATCTGACCTTGCACACTTTTCAAATTTATTTAAAAAAAGCATTTATCATATTTATTTTTGCAAAACGCCGCTTACGCCGACGTTTTCATGCCATTTTATTGATGATGTTTTTTCCAGTTAGCAACCGAGCAAAAAACGGCACAACAAAAATAATAACAACGTTTAAATTTGTTAGCGTTTTGTTGTGCTTTATGTTGATAGTATTACTTGTTTTTGTTTTTTTTTTTTTTTTGATTTTTGTTTGCTTCAATTTTTGTTGTTATTCCCACAGCATTAAGCACGAGGTCAGTTAACCCTTCGCATGAGTTCAATATCCGACGTCAAATTGCGAATGCACACACACACACATACACAAATATATATTTACTTACATAGTTGTTGGGGGCTTGCACACAAACGCCACGGCGCTGGCTGGCAAAACGTCAATGAGGAGCAACAAGCCAATGTGTGACGCGCACGAAGCAACAAATGAAGCGGCAATAAATGCAAGCGCAAAAACAACAACTACCAGCATGTGAGTTTGCAAAATAGTACAAATGTATATACATATGTATGTATATGTATGATTTATATATACATAGTGCGGGTGCAGTGTTGGAAAAAACTATAAAAAACAGTTCAGCTGCTTGTTTGTTTGCATGTAGCCGAAGTTAGACAGACGGGAGTGACAACTGACATGCATACTACGAACGTACACCTGAAAGTATATGTTTGAATATGCAGCTAAGCACAGCAACTACAATAAATGTTATCAAAATTATTTATATTCGGGTTTCACGCCGTATAACATATAAAATTAAAAGCATTCAATTTTAATTAATTAATTTAATGAATTTTAATGAATTATATTTTTTATAATTAATTAAAATTAATTTATTTTAATTATAATAATTAAAATTCAAATTAATTAAATTAATTATAAAAATTAAAATTAATTAAATTATTTTTTTTATTAAATTATAATAAAACTTTTTATTAAAAAAAAAATAATAATAAAATTACTTTTTATAACAGCACTTTTTTTGCTCAAATTGAGAGTAATTTGTTTTTTGAAACCATAAAAATTGTTACCTCAAAGCATTTACTATATATTATATTATATTATTTATATAATTTGTGGTTAGTTGCACAAAAATAAAATTTTGAAATTCATTTTTATTGAAAATTTAATATAATTTTTAAACCTAAAATACAAAAAAAATATAAATAATATAGAGTCAAAATTTACCTTATATGCACAGTAATAAAAAAACATAAAGAAATTCGAATCAAAAATTTATAAAATTTTCCTTTAATTAAAAAATAACAACAAATATTTTTTACAGTTAAATTTTTTATATGCAAATTGGAAAGACTTTCTGGGCGGGCTAAAATATTAACCTAAATGGCTTTTTTACATAGTTATATATGAAATATTAAATGCCTTTTTTACATCGTTGTATAATATATTATGGATTTTGATTGTATGCATCATGATTTTTAGTCAGTTATGAAAAGTTCTGCTACCATCAATTATAAAAATAAAATTTTTTAAATTCAAAATATTGCATTTTTCTGTTGAGTGAAGTCGAATATTCAAATTAAGTCTTTTAAATACGAAACCGAAAAATGAAAATTAAAAAATATTCGGAAATTTGATGCAAAGAATTAGTCGCAGAGAAAAAATATTTTATTTAAAAAAAAAAAAATAAAAAATAAATATTTTATTGCAAAAAATTGTAAAAAAAAAAAATTCAGAAAAATTAGACAAATAATTTAATTATAGAGAAAAATATAATTTTTTTATTAAAAAAAAACACATTATAAATAATAAATATTTTATTAAAAAAAAATACTTAATTGAAAAAAATAAAGAACTACCCGGAAAAATTATATAAATAATTTAGTCAGAGAGAAAAAAATAAGATTTTATACAAAAGAAAATTATAAAAATTAATTATTTTAATAAAAAACAATAAGCGAAAAATTAATATTTTATAAAAAAAAATTAATTTAATAAATATTTTATAAAAAAAATTAATTTAATAAAAATTTTATTTAAAAAATATATATTTTTTCGAGCATGAAATGCTTAGCACACTACAAACTATACCACTTTCCATTCCCGAGTTCACAACAGACAATAAAATTTCCCTTAAATGGCGTTCTAGTTGTGCAATTTGGCATGCTACACGTTGTGGCAACGTTCTATAGCACTACTGTGTTGGCCTGATTTTATATAGTCAATAAAATAACAAGTAAATACACGTAAACAAACTTACATACATGTACATACATACAAATGTCTAGTGCAAAAGAACAATAAATTTTGCATTTTTTGTTGCTATTCTTTTTACTTTTATTTGAACGCTTGCCGATTGTTAACAGACAGCTTTGATACGACTAAAAATAGTATATAATGTATATTGTAATATATGTGTGTATGTGCATAGTATATCAGTGCAAAAATAGTTAAAAAAAACAACAAAAATTTCGTAGCGTAACTGAAAGCCAAAACACGCTTAAGAAAATAACCAAAAAATACAATTTTATGCACATGTTTATGCGAATGCGCTTGTATGCATGCACACACACACTTAAATAAATACATACAAACATATATATGTATGTGTAGTATATACATTCGACAAAACAAAATATTTAAAACAACTTTTCACAATTTATTGCTATTTTCTGTCATGTTGCACTCAAGTAAACACCGGCAAATATGCAATAAAAGCAATAACAGCAACAACACCAACATCAACAACAACAAGAAGGCAATAAAAATATCAATATATTTTTCGCGTGCGCATTGTCAACAAATTTTGAGCATTGTAGACGCTACGGACACGAATACTTGTATGTATGTACATATGCGTTATATGCATACAAGCAACTATGTATGTATGTAGATGTGCCATTGTTGTTATTTTTGCGCAGGTGTTCCAAATTTATAATTAACACGATTTTTGGCAAGACAAAAATAGCAATTAAATCTTCCAACTACTGCTGACAAACAAAATTGAAGTACATAGGTGATATATAAAAGTATATACTACATACATACATACACGTATACATATATAGTATCTAGATACATACATACATATATGTACGCATGCATACGCCAAAAATCCGCTTTTAATAAAAAAAATTGTCATGCAAAAACACACAATTAATAGCGACAAAATAGCAATTAAAGTTTTTGGCGCTCAAAATTTCTTGTTTATCCACACATACATACATATAAACATATGTATACGAATATTCGCATTCATTGAAATTATGATAATTTGCACACCTCATTCTCATTGGTTCATCAACCAAATAACTCAACTTGAAATGCGTTCTGTGGCATTTCCTCCATCACTAGAGCTTGACGAAATTTGCGCTAAATTTTAGAAAGAGATTTTGAGTCATCATCACTTTTGGCGCAGGAATAAAAGAGCGTATATACATATAGGCATACCTACTTATAATACATATATGTATAAGCATATTTTCTTGTGTTTATCTTTAAATATGATTAAACGAATTGTTGACAAAAAGCTAAAAAGTTATTCACAGTTGCTTCTTTAGTTAAATAGTACCTGTTAGTACCTGCCCGAAACTAGTTTATACGAAACTAAAAATAAATATGTGACAATGGTTATTAAATTTAATATTTTTTGTCAAGATATCAACAAGAAAAAAATCACTTTACTTCTCAATTGCCTACTCAGTCCGAAGTAGCACCTGTGGGCATGAGTTATTCTGCTTTGGATTTCGAAGCTGGCATTGTTGTTGCTGTTGTTTGTGACTTCGAAGTTCAACGAAGAGGTGGTTCGTGTCGATACTCTTTTCACAGATCTTTTCCAAGATTTGGCGCATGGTGAATATCTGGTCAATTGTCAATTTTCCCGATCTAAAGCCAAACTGTTAAGGTTCATCAATTTTTTGGCGGCGGGCTTTAATCTTTCATACAATACACTCGATAGAATCTTATACGCGATGTTGAGGAGGCTTATGCCACGGTAGTTGGTGGAGATTTTTTTTGTGGATTGGGGAATAGGGTTCACCATCTCCTGGCGTTATGCTTTCACTGCCATTCAGCAGGCTGGAGATATGTTCCATCCATAATTTTAAAATGTTCTGGACATCAGTCACTAGATCACCTCTGAACCCCCATAAATTCGTAACTATGATTAAAGTTAATACTTCATGTTTTTTAATAGTTACAAGACTGATCTTTTTTGGACTAGTTCATTTTGAGTACAAAATTGTTCAGTTTCGTACTAGTTCATTCCAGATATTACTATCGATAAAGGATCAAATTATATTTTTGTGAAGAACTGAATTAATTAAACAAACAAATTTTGTACTGAAAACAAAAAGCGAGTGATTTTAGATATTTAATTTCAGATAAAACCGTTATCAACATTTAATTTCCCAACGCACACATACAAAAAGCTTTACACATCTATCTTAATTACGTTCTATTGATTTTTTCTCGTAAACAACAAACTCAGATAACAAAATATCCATTAAAACCAAAAAAGAAATCAACTCACTAAAAATTTTAATGGAAACGTGACAAAAGTTAATTACATACATAGTGTACTTTTTGTGCGCAAAATTATATCAAAAGCTAAGCTAACCAACGTCAATAATCAACGCTTTGTTGCTGCTTTGGTGGAAGTCGCGTGAGCATTAAACGTTCTTTGCCCCTTCATCAAGCAATTTTTATTTTAGTCATTTACCGTTTTTTTGCTTTATTGGCGCATTAGTCGATGAAAATCAGCTCGCTTCAAGTGAGGGGGACCAGACAGACTAAGCGAGTTTCCTAAATAAATCACCACTATTAAGCGGAGTTTCAAATGTGTTTTCACTTTGTTGCGATTGTTGTTGTTGTTGCTGTACGCTGACTAGTGCTACTATTTAAACATGCAAGCTTCACATTAATTATTTTCGGTTGTCATTAGTAACAAAATACAACGCACATACATACGTATAGTTAAGTTAGTTAGTAAGTGAATAGATGTATATGTGTGTGTGTGACGATGTCCCCATCGTTCAACACGGTGACGCATAATGTCCGTAAAGCACGTGAGCAGTAAAAGTTTAGTAGCAAATGCATTAAAGTGAATACGATAAAGTACATATACATTTACATATATATGTATGTATGTACCTACAGGCATACATAACTACATGTGGGTTCTGTTTATATATTTATACTATAATAAATTATTAGTCTTAGCGCTAAATAAAAAAAATAGAATTGCTGTACTGTGGCATCAATTAAAAATTTTAGAAATTTCACCATATGATTTTTTATCACCAAATTTCTTACATCAATTGATATTTCATTTCGCGGAGCCATCTTAGCTATTGAAATGTTTAAAAACTAAATTCAATAAATATCAAACAATAAACATATTGAAATAAAAGAAAAAGGCTAACGTTACCTTACTGTTAATATTACAATGTAAAAAGTAGGAGATTTGAACTGTATGTAGACTTTTGTCAAGGCAATTTTTGAGTTTTTCTTCCATAAATTTTTTGTTTTATGTAAAATAATGAATTTTTTTAATTAATTGTTATTATAATAAATATTAGAATAAAACTGTATCAACACATTTTTCTAAAAACTTTTTGTACTCTCATATCAAAAATAGTTATGTAGACTTTTGTCCGCCACTGTATGTACGAGTATATTATATAGATTTGTATGTATGTGTATATATAGTATTTCTTAATTATTATTTCAAATCAATATTTTTTATAGTTAACAGCTGATTACTATAAAGCTCTAACTGCTTACAAAATAAAAAATATATATAAAATTTAAAGAGAGTTGCCACCTTTATTAAATTTCAAAATAATTTTTAACACAAAACTTGAAAAGTTAAAAAAGTTATTACAAAAATATATTTTTTTAAAGTTGCCAAGTAATTTTAATTAAAAAAGTAATAATAAATTTTAAAAATTTTCGTGAATTTATTTAAACCTATTACACAAAACAAATTATTTAAACGAAATTGTGTACCGCAACTGCTATTACAACAAAAATTTCATTATTTCCATGGTAGGTTATAATAAGCAAATTTCAATTCCAATCTTCTCGACTTACGCGGTTTTTGCATAAAGTTGGTGGAGAGCAGCACCGCATGGCTGTAAGTACTAAGCGTTTAAAAAGGTTAGAACTAACTAAAAGTTGCTACTAATTTGCCACCATTATTCAATTTCCATATTTTTTTTACTCAAAACTATAAAAATATTTAGAAAAAAATTATCATAATGCAAATTTAGTTGCCAGCTAATTTTAAAGATAAAAAAGTTGGTTTTTACACATTTAATAAATTTTAAAAATTAAAGTAACTTTCTTCTACAAATCTAATAATTTTAGAACTAAAAAAAATGTTTTTTTTACAAAGAAAAAAAAATAATTTCAACTATAATTCGGAAACAAATTTATTTATTGGAAAATTTTCACTATAACTGCTAATACGACAAAAAATTTATTTTTTCATAATTTAATATTTTATTTGTATTAAAATGTATTGTAATGTTGTATTTGCATAAAATCAAAATTATTTAGACGAAAAGTTTTACAACTACTACAACAAAAAATTTATTTTTTTTTAATTTTATATTTTCAACTTGCGCTGTTTTTGCATAAAATCAAACTTAATTACTTGAAAATTTTTACTACAACAAAAAAATTTATTATTTCAAAATTTAATATTTTCTACTTGTGCCTTTTTTGCATAAAATGTTTTATGGAGGCTCGCCAGCCGGACCACACGACTGAAATGAATACGAGAAAAAGATGTAAATTATTTTTAAACAGTATATTTATAATTTATTTGTTGTTATTGTTGACATTGCATAAAAGCTGTTGACATCAGCATTAAACCGGCAGAAATGTCTGTTTATAACAAACATACTTATGTACATATTTTTATAAAATGCGAAATGAGGAAATGTCAAACAAGTTTAGAGCATAAAATGCATGTCATGGATAATATATTACAGATGTATGTATGTACAAATATTTATGCTTATGAGTTAAGCTTTATGACAAATTGTATAAAGTAATAGAAACTTCATTTCTTCGCTTTACAATTGATGTAAAATCTAGCCAAAAGCGAATATAGCAACCGTTTCAGTACTAATGAACCTTCTTTCCACTCACTAACGCATAAAAGCTTTTGAACTGTGCATTCGATCGGAAAATGTTTAAATTATTTATGCCCGCTTCATAACAACCACCCACGTAATGTCTTCTCTAAGCAACCCACCCACATTGTTGCTATTGTTTTTGTAGTCACTGTGCGAAAAGTGTCTACAAATCATTTTTGTTTATAGTTGAGTTAGTTTTTAATTAAAATCCTGTTATAATAAATTATAATTTATAGGGGTGGATCCAAGTGCGCGCCTTTTAGCCGCAACCACAGCACGCAGCAACGTTTACATACATACACCAGTAACGGTATATAAAAACACTACACTAATACAGGCACATGCTGAAATATGTCGCTATAAATCGAATTTTTGTTATTTATTTTCATTGCTGTCGACTGGCGGTGGTCGATTTCCGCTTCTCTAAGGATATGCGCTTAAACAAACGCACACACACTAGCTGATATACATACATATACACATACATACTATATTATTTCTGCTTTGTATAATTTTGTTAGGAATATTTTAACGTTTTATACCCTGAACAGGGTGTAACAGAATGACCAGCGTGACATGCTGAGTAGATTTAGTAATCATCGCCTGTCTTTATATACTTACATACGTGAATTAGTCGCTCATTTTCTAATATATCGATGTGATATTTTTCATACTTTCTTTTCTTGTCAAGAAGATACTCATTTATCGGAATAGCCGATATCGGACCACTATAGCATATAGCTGCCATAGAAACTGATCGACTAAAAACTAGTCCTTACATGGAAAACTTTTTTAATTTATGAGATATCTTCATGAAATTTGGTAAGGATTAGTATCCAAAGAATTAATACAATCATTGAAGAAACTATTCAGATCGGACCACAATATCACATAGCTCTCATACAAAGTTATCGATTAAAATCTAGTCCTTGTATGGAAAACTTTTTTAGTTTATGAGATATCTTCCCAAAACTTAGCACAGAATATTTTCCAATATAACGCTATAATCTCCAAAAGAATTGTTCTGATCAAACGTCTATATCATATAGCTGTCATACAAACTGAACTTTTAAAATTATGTCCTGTATATGGCATACACTTTTATTTGACGAGATATCTTCTTGAAATTTGGTATGGTTTGGTGCCCAAAGAAGTAGTATAATCTCTGAAGAAACTATTCAGATCGGACCACTATAGCATATAGCTGCCATAGAAACTGATTGACTAAAAACTAGTCCTTACATGGAAAACTTTTTTATTTGATGAGATATTTTCACAAAATTTGGCATAAATAATTTTCTTATACAATGCTATAATATCCAAAGGAATTGTTCAGATCAGATAACTATATCATATAGCTGTCATATAAACTGATCGATTAAAATCTCGTCCTCGCATAGGAAACTTTTTTATGTGGCGTGATATCTTCACGAGATTTGGCTTTTATTATTGCTTAAGCAAGCTATATCTTCTAAGAAGCTGTTCAGCTTTCATACTGACTGATCAAAATCAAGTCCTGTTTTAGGGTTTTTACTTATCAAGGGTATTATTGTTTTAATGCAACCGAAGTTAACGTGTTTTTGTTTTTTTTTTTACTTGCATTTATTAGATGATTTTGTTTTCGTTGTTATTATTATTATGATTGCCATCGCTAGCGCTCTTGTTGTTATTGCAAGTTTATTTATGACCCCAACATGCCAACAACATGGCAAGGCAAAACAAAACAAAATCAACTTGAAATTTACGAGCGTACAATTATGCTAAATAAAATGCAGCATAACAAAATGTGACTACAAAAGCAACAAGCAAGACATAACTACATACAAAACAATATACATATACATACATACAAACATACTTGCACACATATACATATATACACATCCATAGTTATATGTAACACACTCAAAGCAACCGATTTCCATGCCATCGAGTTTGCTTGCGTTGCCTCGCAAATTAAACCTTCTACGTATAGCGTTTTGTCGCAGCCCCAAACCACCGGCCCCCCCTCCACCAACTTGTCACATAGTACATATTTGCGCCTCACTAATTTTCCATATTCCGAAAATTTTACATTTTACATTTTGTATTTTGCATTTTCTGTTTTCCATTTTGAATTTTGCATTTTCGTGACGCCATTTTTCTTCTTCACTCACACACAAACGCGCACATGTGCACACATACATACTTACATATACTACACTCTGTGCTATGTATGTTTGTCAGGTTTTGCACACTTTTTGCTCGCTCTTTGTTTAGTTTTATTATAAACTCTATTTTTGCATGAAGTATTTTATTTGCATATAAATTACAAAGAAGCCCCGCATAATTGCATTACGGCACAATGGTCGGAAAAGGGAGGGGTAGGAGAAAAGTTTTCAGTCGAAGTTTTTCGATCGATTTTAAGGCGGAAGGTCGGTCGGCCGCTTGTACTTTTGCACGTTTGGAGGTATGTAAGTATATGTGTTTGTGTGTAGGTACTGTGTTTTGAAGATTCAAGCGAAATTTAAAGGGTGTTGCATTTGGAGGTAAGGGACTGTTATTGCAAGAAAATGGAAGGCAAGGAAGTATTGAGGGTATTTGAAGTGTAGAAATGTATGGTTAGCCATCCATTTAGCCAAAAATGTTCTTCATCGTTAATCGTAATAATATGTTGCCTACTTTTAGGGGCAATGTCCTCTTTTCATATCTGATTTATCCTACAATTAGGAAAAGTTCGTTTATTTATCGAATTGGAGGCACATTAATTTGGATTCTTCAGTCACGGCCCTTGCAAAGAAATCTTTTATTTCCACCTACTTATATTCATGACACAAAAACTTCACTCAAAAGCTCTAGGGGTTCCAGAGTAAATAAAAAGTGATCACACTTTTACATGCAAATATAAAAAAAACTCGGGAAAACTATAAATAATTTTAAGAGTTCCTCGATTCCTGGTCGCACTGTAATGATCTAGACCAAAAAACAATTAATCGAAACTTGTTTTGGCAAAAAAAATCTCACACTTTTCTATCCAAACATACAAACTCTTTCCTTGAGCTCTTTCCTCACCGACCCTTCGTCGCGCAAGTTATCATCCAGCTCAAAAACCAATTTCGATAATACTAAAAAGAACTTAGAATTATTCATTCTTCGAACCTTGAGATACATTCTTTTAGGCAAAGTTCTCTGTTATTGACGTGGAAAGTTCAGACAGATCATTTATTTCAATTATAAGATTCTTTTTCTGTTTAACTTTGCATCAGAGAGTTTTGAAAAGCGTACATTAAAATAGCGATCCTCTAACTGTTTAATCGTTTATGTAATCATCACTTTGTACTACTGTGAATTATGATATGATATACGTAGATATAATTTCAATATAACTCTAACAAGTTTTTCAAAAATATATATCGGTTATCAGGACTAGTTCGGAATTAGTCAGAACTGTGAATTATGATATGAAGTAGATATACTAGCTACAATCTACATACATATTTCAAGCAAATTTTTCAAAAAAATATATCTGTTACCAAGATTAGTCCGGAACTAGTCCAAACTGTGAATTGTGATATGATATAGATATAATTTCAATATATTTCTAACAAAACATAACAAAAACATATATCGGTTACCAGGACTAGTTCGGAACTAGTTGGTAACTAGTCCGCATAACTTCACAAAACCAAACCAAATTTTTCCAAAGTTGTAAATGTGAAATGGCATAAGTTATCTATTAATTTTATCAACTGATTATACAAAAACAATTCATTCCAACATAACAACAAAAAATATGAAAATAAAAAAATCGGTTTCACTAGAGCAATAAAATTAAAAAAAAATACAATTAAAAACTAAACCGCTAAAGTGGCTTTAAAAGTGTTATGTACAACAAACACTTTGCTTTATCAATTAATTATTAATATTTTTACATATTTATTTTAATTACCGCAATCAGTTTTGCTACTTTTCCAGCTCATATTTCATCCGACTAAAAATGTACATAGTAAAACCGAACCGGTTTTTATTCATATTTATATTTTTGCGCGCGCTAATTTATTTACATAAAATATTAGTTTTTGCACTTTTATTTCTTCGCTTTAATTACAACAAAATGAAGCGATCGCCGCGCATTGATAGGCGGCATGTCAACAGCTCGCGGCACAATGCACTCGAAGTGTTCTCATGCAACACACAAACGCATAGAAGTCCACTATAAAATATATGTGCATATGTGTGTATGTATATATATTTAAAAATATGCATATATACATATATGTATATGTATGTGAATGCATTTAACAGACCCCAGCGAACTATAAATAAAAGCAAACAAACTCACTCACAACTATCTAGTCATGCATTTTTGTATATAACGCTTTGTGCATGAACCACGCTGCAGCGATCGCCAAGTAACCAAGCAATGCAAACGCTCGCTAGCCAACAACAACAACAACATGCATACTCATTGGATAAGCGGATGCTTATAGCCAGAGCCAGCGCCACGAAGTGCCGAGCAGCTCTTCCAACCAGCAACAGTGAAGCGTTGCTAGTGGTGTTGTTGTTGTTGCTGTTGATACGAGCAACTAAATTGTGGCCTTACAAGTGTTGTTGTTTTGTTTATGCAGCAATTTTTTTGCATTTTTTTCAATTTTTATTTGATTTATTTATTGCTGCTGTTGTTGTTGTAGTATATTTGTTGTCAGTTAGCTTGACGTTTTCGTTGTGGCGGAAAATAGCAACAGCAAAAATAACAACAAAAAACAACATGCTTATAAATAATTGCATGCCACTTTAAGTATTTTTCCCCAATTAGTTTTAGAAAAGTGTTGTATTCCAGCGAATAAAACAAACTGTTTGTATGTATGCGCGTGTGTGTGTGTGTGTTAGAGATAGTTGATAATTTAAGTGAAAAAATATAATTGCGGAAAAATGTGTGAAATACTAGAAATTGTGCAAACGAAATGCCGAAGAATGTAGGCAATGCAAACGAATTGCGCTGCCGTCTAACAGTAAATTTATGTAAATGATGGCGTGTTATGTAAATTTGCTGGGAAATTTTTTATATAAATTTATGCAATGAAAGGTGATCAATGAGATGCTGATTTGAAAGTTTGAAAATCGTTAAGTTTCCACAAAGTTATACGCGAAGAAGGTTGTAAGAAACAAGAGATATCTCTCTCCCTCTCTATCTATTGTCATCACGAGGCTCTCAATACCAAGGCACAAACATTTCTCGGTTTCTCGCTCTCTCTTGCCATAGTCTAAGATCCTAAAAACTTGTTAAAACTTAGTTAAGTGGTAGCTCACTCTATCTCACTAGTAGTTCACTCTCTCTTTCTCTTTCTCTATTATCTTAACCTTAAAAAGTTGTAAAAAAAGAAGTAAAGTAAAGAAGCTTTAAATTCCAACAATACGAGTATTTCACTCTCTCTCTCTCCTTCTATTGGCACAACCTAAAAGCCTCGTCAGAAATAAATAACGGGACATCAACTCCTAACACGAGTAACTTTCTCCCTTCCTCTCTCCAGACATAACCTAAAAAGTACTTTTGCTTCAAACTCTGTAAACATTATCTTAACACTGATATATCTTCATCTAAACAGAAAACTTCACACATACTAGATCCTTATCAGCTCTTTCTTTTATCATAGTAATCAAAAAGAATTCTTTCAATTGCGATTCTTCGTACATACTTGTTACACATCTATTGAAACTCTTGCGTTTTTCGCTATAAATATTTTTATCTCATACAACTACTCGTTGTTCTATGTATCCTGAAGCACTGACTTCCTCAGCAACCACAAACTTCAAAACAGATGGCAGGTGTCGAGAGAATATACTTCTCTTCTCTTCTACTTTCAAATTTTTAGGTATAGAAGATCATATAATAAGCATTCTAAATATCTGGCAACCATGTGTTCAGCTTAAAATCTACGCTAGACTGCTGCCGAGAATAATTACACCAATTAAAAAATACCAAGACGAGAAATTTTCACACGAGTATTAGAATCAGCATAAGAGGCAATAAATAAATTTGTTAACGGGAATTTTACGAGGGAAATTAAAATATCAGATATCAGAACAATGAAGCCAAGTGGAAGCTGGTAAAATTTCCGTAGAATTATAAACTTTTACATTTACGAGACTCAGAAATAATTTTTTGATGAGAAAATAGAATATGAATAATTTAAAAAAATTTTAAAAATTAATACAACAACAACTTTTAGCACCACAAAGCCGTTAAAAAGTTAGTTATTATGCACTTAGAGTTTGAATTTACGATCTCATTTAACTATTATCTGAATTATCTGCGGACGCGATTAAAATACCTACGTTTCCAAAACATATTGTGCCGGTAGATGGCGCTATGAACCAACTAATCTTAATAGTCATACTGTAAATGGCATAATTATTTCATAAGATATATTTATAAGGAAAAACTGCGCAGCTTTCAATCACTTCAATCTCCCTGCTACCTAAAGTACTAAACAAAGTTGTTCTAACCTCACTTTTAAGGCATACCCATTCTAAACTAAATCACATATCAAAAATTTCTAAATGAAAGATCCGAGTGACTCAATAATTTTCTCAATTGCTTTAGAAAAAACAATTAATGCTTACTAATCAATTAAGCTTTTATCAAGCTTTTATTTAATGAAAGCTTTCATCTAAGCCCTTTTGCTTTACGAAAAGATTTTGTATCAGCGAAACGTTTATTTGTGGATATGACTTTCTAGCAAAAAAAATTAATGCTTACTAATCAATTAAGCTTTCATCAAGCTTTCATTTAATTAAAGCTTTCAGCTAAGCCCATTTTCTCTTCTAACAGGTTTTATACCAACGAAACGATTATTCTAGCAAAAAAATGAATGCTTACGAATCAATTAAGCTTTTACCAAGCTTTTATATAATGAAAGCTTTAGCCTTCGAACAGATTTTGTATCAGATAAATGTTTATTTCCTTATATAAACAAAAATATATGTATGTATGTACTTCCGCTGATGATTTCGACATGTGAGGTTCTTAAAACAAACATATGCACAAACAAAATGACAAAACAATAAATTATACTTTCACTAGACATACATATCGTTTTAATCCCTTAATTAAAACCAAAACAATACACAAGAGCAGAGTAGGCATCCACATATGTGAAAATACTTATATACATACGTACATAAAGTACTCATAAAGAACATAAGTATGACTGCGGTTTATGAAGCTTAGCACAAGCTAGAGTAGTCTAAGCAGAAATTCATTTGTTTCTCAACAACTCGCGGCTTTTACTCAGAAATCCCTGACAACAAATGTGCAAAATTTAATAACATGAAAAAACATACAAACACTTGAAACATAAAAAATAAAAAAATTAATTATTTATATATACAATACATATATACAACGTACATATATTTTATGTACATTTATATATACATATGTATATATCTATATATCTATATGTCTGCCGATCTGGCTGCATGCTGTCTGACATATTTCAACAACATTTGCACGGATCTCACTGCTTCAGCTGATCCTTTGAGCTGTGCGAACTTGACTCAGCCAACAGCAGCTATAACTTACACAACAACAACAAACAACAATAAAACTAATATCAAATCAAAAATCAACAATTTTTTGTCAGCGCGCTGATGCTGCATTTACGTTCCATTTAAAATGCGAAATGTGTTTATTTTGCGCTCCAAATTCAGGCAACTTGCTGGTTTTGTTTTTGTTGTTCTTGTTGTTGCGCTAGTTTGTTGTTCTGGTTCTAAAAAAGCTATTTGGTTGGCTGTTCGGTGCTTGTCTGCCATTGTTGATCCCCAGCGGTTGTCAAGCACATACATATGTACATATACATATGTACTTATGTATATACATATACGTTTTTTGTATATGTGTGTTTGTGTTTTTTGCAGAAAACTTGTACCTTCTGCTGGAGCTTGAGACGACGCCGAGATAAACTCTCGCTCGGTTGGCGCGCATGCGAATTCTATGCGCTGTCACTATACTTCTTGTTGTTTTGTTACATTTTGTATTGCTGGTTTTGTTGTTCTGACAGTTGTTGTAGTCGCCGCGGAGTCTTGAGTGTTCTTTGTTGTTTAATTATTGTCAGACATGCCATTAATTTCAGCATGTCATGTTGTTAACGAATTCCTTTTTGTTTTCAGATTTTTTCTTATTTTTCTGCTTTTTCGCTTATTGCTCGTTTCTTGCTTCCTTCAGTTTAATTTTAATGTTGTTTTTATATTCACAGTGCTTTTTGTCTTATATTTTTTTCGATATGCGTTTTTTATGTGCTTTTGTACAATTTTTATAAAAAAAAAATTATATTTTTTATTATTCTTTTTTTAAATTTATTTTTTTTTTTTGTTCAACGCGGTATCGTAGCAAAGTTATTTTATTTGCATTACATTTTTTATAGTTTTATTTCACTTTGTTGTTGTTGTTTGCAAAAATAAATAAATTGTATTTTAATCAAAGCGGTTTCAGCTACGTACTATTTGCCGGAGCGTTGTCATTGAAATGAATATGTGGTTCATTAATTCTCTAGTTTTTCATGAGCTACATTTACATTTTTATCATTTCGTGGAAAGAAGTCATTAATTAAAATTACATATGTATATGTATGTGTATATGTATTTATATATGCATATGTCTATATAATGTATTTTTAACGTACTTGAATTGTAAATAATTAACGAGAAATTTACATATGTTTATGTAGATCGCTGATTTGAGCGCTGAAACTATTTCATACTCCGTCGTATGGTAATAGTTGTCATAAAAATAGTATAGTTTGTTGATATAACGAAAACAAGTTATACAATATGTACATTTAAAGCCGTTCTATTTCTCCCTAAAGTCATCGTTATATGAACCGATGTTTCCACCGGCCCACAAACCACACCAAACCGTTGTTTTTTCTTGATGAAATGTGAGCTCTTGAATCTTTCCAGGTTGCTCTTCGTCCCAAATGCGGCAATTTGCTTGTTTACGTTCCCATTGAGCCAGAATGGGGCCTCATCGCTGAACAAAATTTGACTGGAAAACGTCAGATCCTCTTGGAACCCATAGGGGAAAGAGATATCAGCCTAACTACACCTCTTTTTATAAATATCGATACCTTAATAAGGGTACGCGTTCATAAGAAACCTCACCTAAATTAATTATACATATGCTTACATATTCTACATTAAAATATATAAATATACATATGTACAATATATACTCTCTGTCAATATTAAATACACAAAAGTGTTATATACAAGTTATATAAACTTTAGAGCCCACATTCTGAAGAAAAAATTAATATTCATACCGATAGTAAGACCTTAAAAGAATAATTTATCTCTTCCTTTCATTTCAAATTCCCTCACTCGTTCTAACTCACGTCGCATTTCGCTTTATTGATTTACATTTCTCTGCTATGCACTTAATGCAATCAGCAAATTAAAAAAGCAAAACAATTTGATAAATAAACTAATTAAAAATTCTGCCATTAAAAATCTTATTAAATTTAATTATTTACCCATGGATTCAGCCATTAACGTTGCACGACAACTTTGCAGCAGTTGCAAACTTGTTGTTGGCGCACATGCATGCGCCCAGCCAACCACCCACCAATCCACTCATCCAGCAATCCAGCAATCTGGCAAGCGAGCAGCAGCCAACCAACTTTTCGTAATATTGCACATATTACTTGAAGCAAATTTATTGCATACGAAAATTGCAATGACTCGCCATATACAACAACTAGAATATTCATATAAAACGCAACAACAAGTTTGTAACAGGAATGTACACCAAAAGGATGAATACTTGCTTGCTTTTAAGTTTACGAACAAAGTGAAAATGTTAGTAGGAAGTGTGGGTATTTTGGATTTTTATACGTTGGTGAAAGTGTTTCAGTTGCGGCTTTAGACAAAAGAGGACTTTGAGATGGAGGATACTTAAATTAGTTCTTTCTATAAAAACAGAGTCCTTTAAGATGGAAGAGAGCTCAAGTTATTTTAAAATTATATAACGTAGACTTTCAAATTACCTCAAAGCAATTCCAAGTTCGCGTTAACTGAATTTTATTACTAAGTAATCAATTATAGCACTCAGCACCAGAGAGAAGCAGGCAACCCAGCCCCAATTTCCAAAAAAAAAGTTTTCTTAGTTAATAAGTAAGCAATTATTTCTGTTAATACCAAAATAACTGTACTGATGTACTTTTAATTCTCAAAAAAAAAGCGTATACTCTCTCGCTCTCGACTTTTTTCTTATGCGGGAGATTGCAAAATGCTCAAAAACGAAATTTTAAATGAGTATATGTATATTTTATTGGAAAATTTTGCTTCTAGAATTTAGGCATGGAACAGCTAACCTCACTTTAACTTGAACACTTTCAAATCTAACACTCTCCAAGCACAGAAGATCAATTTATTAAAACAACAAACAATTGTCTATTCTTCTGTATTCCTAGGAAAACTCCAAACACTGACTTGTCTAATAAAGAGTTTCAGTAGGCCCTAAGGATGAAAGCCTTAACATTAGCTAAACTAGAGAGCATTTGAAATCATACAGTCTTAATATTTCCCTGACAAAATATCGCATACCGCTCTATCTAAGTTTTCTCAGCTGTTTAGTAATTAATTCTTGCTCTCAGTACTAGAAAAACACGAAGTTAAAAGTGATAAGATCACTTTATGTTATCAAAAAACAATCCTCAATGCTTCTGTATTCCTAGTCAATCAAATCGAATACTCACAAAACATCGACTTACTGAAGAAAAAGTTTCAGGAGCCCCTAAAGATGAAGCCTTAACTAAATTTGAGTAAATTTAGTTTGATTTAGACTGTTTTTCTCATAACACTGAAATAATAAAATTCAAGAGATTATGAAGCAATTTAGCTCTCAAATGCACACATACTCTTTTGCTCTCAATTTTTGGTAGAATCAGAAACAAAATAGTTTGAGAATAATCCTCTAAGATTACTTTAAAAAGTAAACCAACGAAGCCTTAACCTTATTCAAACAGTTTTTCATGGAACTACATATTCAAAGCTGAAATTAACTATGAGATTAGTTCCAAAACAGTCTTCCAAACCCAAGTTCCATAAGCTTAGAACCATAATATGCAATAATTTCTATAAAATACTTCAAAAAAATTGCGAAAAAATCGCTTAAAATATTCCACATTTACGAACATTTTCGTTTGTGCGTCACGTGCGCACGAAGGACATAATAAAATTTCTCGTTTGTTATGCTGCAAAATTAACATTAATGAAATCAGAAACTTCACTTGATGTGAAGCTTTTAAAAAATCAACTAAAGCGCAAATAACATTATCGAGCTTAACATTCAGGTTGACATGTGAACACATGAAGAAGAGTGCGCGCAGTGAGAGAGTGAGTGAAAGTAAAGGATGACGTAAGACTCAAGGCAAAAGCAAAGAAGTAGGATAAAACAGAGAGATTTTAAGCTAAAATGAGTATGATGTGAGTGAGTTTGGGGGCGAAGGTGTGTTTAAAATACACTAATATGAAAGCTAAGACTTTATTAATGTGAAGCAGAGATTGCTATATTATTGGAAAACAAATTTAAATGAGTAAATTAAAATTATAATTATTTAAAATATGTATGCTATTGACAAGGTATGACACTAATTTAAATTAAATGTAAATTAAATTCAAATAAAATATTATTTTACAATATCCGCTCAGTCTTTTGTTTAAGGATAATTGGTAAAGCTCCAGCATTTCTATGATAATTTATACAAACACAAACGTCTCAAATGTCTCTCACGTGTACAGAAAATAATTAATTAGAGCTTTGTTTATGCAAAACCATGCATATTTCATATATTTTTTAACAAATTAATCAACAAATTTGCTTTGCGAAGGAAAATTTATTCTCACATGCTTGCGAATTTTCAATTAATATAATGTTTGTTATGCTAAGCAGTTAATACAATGCTAAATATATACGAAAGCCATAAATTCACAAGTAAATATTTACGAATTTCTGATAAAAACTAATTTGTAGCTTTTATACAGCCAGTCAGACAGTGCAGTGTTTAGTTTCGCCGAAACAAATTTGCGCTCAATGAATTATTGTAATTTCAACAGCAAATAATAGTTATTTGCACAGATTGTCTTACTTACTAAGTTGCTTACAAGTGCTAATTAAAAGAAGATATATAAGTGTGTAGCAAGCAAATACAATGCAGATTCTGTATACGAATATACATGAGTGAAAATGCTGATTGTGCTCGGACATTAATTTAGGGGACAAGACAATAGATTTGCAATGAAATAATCTTATGGCAGGCATAAATTTGTGGCTACAAACTAAAGCGGCCTAAGTCGACACAAGATAATGCAAATAATTTCCATTATGTCAAGGAACTATTTGAGGATTCGATATTATCATTCAACTTGCAGACAATTTTAGATAGGCAGCTTTAGATTTGGGTAAAATAATTTTTATAAAAGCACACATATTTTTACTAAGCAGCAAAATCTCAAATTAAGCATAAATGGACTTAAGCTATTTTGTCTTAATGTCACATATATTTGTATATATATGATATATATGCTGAGTAGATTATAATATGTATGTGTTTCTATTATTATTATATAATATTACTTACATAAATGCAGCCATAGATTTAATTTATGCGCTCGTAAGCACGTAACTCAATATGAGTTTGTATGTATATGTATTTATGCACAGCACTGTCTTCAACAATAGTCGCCTAATTGCATGCTATATACAATCTAATTTCACTGCACATATCAAATTAGTATAAGTTTAATTAAATAGCAACAACAAAATAGCTTTTATTGCGGCATTGAAGACAGCTGTGAGTGGTCACTCGCTCACTGTAAAACTCTGGAAAGTGCTGAAAGCCTACAAGAAAATCTTTGCAGCCTTGCAGTACAAATTTATAGTAATTTATTTTGCGAAAATGGAAATAATATTAATCAAAAACTTATATAAAAATAATAATTAAATTTAATTTAGCAATTAAGGAACTACATTTATCCAAAAATTTTAACTTTAATTTTAACTTTAATTGTAGAAGAATCCCTATATAATTGATGAATATTTATGTTATTTATACACTTGAGTCAGATACTAGTGGTTACTTTTAGAGTGAAGCAAACAATTTGAGGTTATATTTGTTGAGAATGAACTTAAAAAGTATTTTAGACTAAAATTCATAAATAAAAATTTATTCTCAAATCTTAATGTAATATATTGAAAGATAGGTTTAAAAATTAAAAATTATTTAATAACCTTCATTAACGATACCAACTTAACTTCCAATTCGTTAATATACTGTTCACACAGCCACTAATTGAGTCAATTAGCATATATCCTAACCACTATTGCTGAACTTATCTTCATCAGCTCTTCACCTATTCAAACTCCATTAATTGAGTCAATTAGTAAATTGTCCACACGCAAAAGTATGGAGAAAAATTTGTAAATTTACTCAATTAAACAACAATCTTAGCCAACCAGAACCACTGTTGCTGTAGCAACCTCCATCGCACTTCACCTATTCAAACTTGAGTCAATTAGTATACATTTTCCACATACAAGAATATGAAGCAAAGTTAGTTAATTGACTCAATTAAGCGACCACCTCAACTATCCATAACCACTGAAACTTTAGCAACCTTCATCAGCACTCCGTATACTCAAACACCATTAATTGGGTCAATTAGTAAATTGTTCAGACACAAAATTATGAAGTAAATTTAGTTAATTGACTCAATTAAGCGATCAACTCAGCCATCTAACACCAATGTTGCTTTAGTAACCTCCATTAACGCTTCCAACTTAACTTCCAGTTCTTAAATACACAGTTCAGACAGCAACTAATTGAGTCAATTAGCAAATATTTTTCACAGAAGGTATCGAAAAAAATCAAGCGACCATCTCAGCCAGCCAAAGCCACTGTTTCTTTGGCAACCTTCATTAACACTTCGCCTATTCAAAGGCCAATAAAAAAACGCCTTTCATAATTAACTATTTGCCACACACAAAAACACAAACAAAATAAATGAAAAGTTAAATTTTCTATTTAAATAATTTCTACAATCTTTCAACTGTATTTAATTGTATGTGTGGCGTACGAATTCTTACATTCTCATGCCACCGCTGGCTGACGGAAGAGGTTGTCCAACTCAATTTACTCATGTAACGGCGCACCAACACTAACAAACTTGCGCTTGTTAGCACAATGTATGCTTGCTGCTTTTACTGTATTTGTTGTACTGGTTGTTGTTGTTGTTATTGTAGTGGTTCTTGTTGTTTTTGCTGTTGATGCTGGAGGACGTGCAGGCAATTAAAAAGTTTTACGATAAGTACACTTGAAAGGATTTACAAAAAGTTCTGTAATTTATGTAGCACAATAGATGCAGCAACAAAAATAAAAAAATTAAAAAACTTTCATTAATATAAGGGCAATAAATAACTATGTGTATAAATACTTACATGTGTATGTAGACATAGCTATGAGTGTATATTCTTATGGTGTATAGCAGCGGTCCCATGTCCAGCTTGTAGACCATTTTATGTGTGTGTTGGTTTACCTTGAGCATATGCCAGCTTTATTTTCGAAAAGTTTTCAAATAAAATTGTTATAAATTAAATAGTAAAATTCAAGTGCAACTCAGATTTGGTAGTCAAAGCAACATTTTATTTAATTGCAGTGACAAATTTCTCAGCTTAAAGGTAAATAAAATGAAGAAGAAATATTTTTAAAAAATTTTCAAATGGTTTCGGAGTAACAACTCAATAAAAACAACTCAGTATATTTTTATAATACTTTTCTTATTATTTTGGATTTTGGGTTTGAGTTTATTTTAAGTATAAAAGTCTTCCTCCCCTTCAGGCATGTTTTTTCGCAGGCTCTACTGGAAATAATCATTGGGTTCAAGTTAATACAAACCTTTATGAAATGAATCACCGATTATTAAATAAAACATTAAATGCTGTTACTAAGCATTATTTTTATTTATTTAAAAAAAATATTCTTCCGAAAAACGATCTGCAAAACGCCTTTCCCTGATTTGCAAGTGGTTACAACCTCTTAGTACTACAGTAAATATCAATTCAAGTCATTAGTAAGCTTTCCTACCGTAAAATTAAATTTTATTGTCCACTTGTCCAATTGCATTAAATATAATTAAAATACAAATACAATTAACTACGACACACCAACAGCTCCAAAGCGAGCACTGAGCTTATAATTATTTCGAATTTACTTCAATTTATCTGCCGTGTTGAATTTAACTTCAATTGCGTCTACAATTGTTTCGTATTCATAAGCAAATACCATGAATTGTGCGCATATATACGTTTGAGCGCCTGAAAGTATGCTATGCTTTTACATTTACATCGAAATATATTTGTATTTATTTAGTTGAATTGCATTTAAAAGGCTGCAAGGCATGTAAACAATTTCGTTAAATTAAGATAACTTGTGGAGCAGCAAGATTGAGACTGCTACAGCAACAACAACGAGCGGTGTGTATGCAGTAAGCACGGACAGCACAGCAAACATGCGTTTGTGTGTATATAAATACATAAAATTATCTTACACAAACAGACGTGTATTTGCTTGCTGCTGCCTACAGCGACCTCACGCACACATCGATACAGTTGTAAATGTCACGACAAGTGATAGTTAAATGGAAAATATATTTTTTTAAATTTTGTTGTTATTTTATTTAATATAGTTTCATTTTTATGGGAGCTACGATCAAACATATATGCATATATGTACTTACATACATCTGTAAATAAATTTTATTTAATAATTAACAAATATTTTTTCCATACTTTCACTCTTCTTCCTAGCTCTTTTAGTTTATTTTGAAAACTTAATTAAATTTAAATGATTTTTAAAGAAATGTTATATTTACTTATTACATTTGCACTAAAAATCGCATAAACACACACATACACATGCAAATATTTACACAGCTAATGATTCGTAGCCTATCCACAGGCGCTACGTGTTCTCATTCGTCCAGCGGCAATTTAAATATTTGTCTGCCGTTTAAAATATATATATACATTTATATATGTATTTACTTTTTGTTAAATAAATTGCATTTGCACTTTCATTGACATAAAATACTCAATTGACGACAGTTCATTCATGCCTTTTCTTGCATATTATTTTTTTATGTGCAATTCATTTACGATTTTCCTAATCATCTGCAAGTGTCTCGTAAAATTTTTGCAGACACTTTTATTTCACTTATACTTGCATTTAATGTTAGGCGAAGCATGTGAGCAGACAGTGTTGGACAAAATTATAGAGACGGTTTAACAAAAATTTTTAAAATTTTTTATTATATTGAAAATATTCCAGAAATAGTAGTGTTCAGCATAATATCTATAATAAGTTATAATTTATGTAAGTGGTTAGACCAATCTAGAGGCCTAAACAAAGGTCTAACTCTAAAAACTTATTCTGGGAATTCAGAAAAAAGAAGGGAGGCGGGCTTCTTTCATGCATACTTTATGAAACAGGCATATGAGTAAATAAAAAATTAATTTGAAAAAAAATGGCGTATACTGGGCGTTTATGCGGAATTATCTTCTTCAAAAGATCCGTTACAGGTTGAGTGACGGTGACTCTAGGAATACGAGCCAAATAAAATTTTTTAATAAAAATACGAATTTGTTTGTTTTACAATAATTTTTCACAAAAAGGCCGATTTGTAAAAAAAAATTTTTAATTTTTTACCAAAAAATTTGAAGTAAATTTTTATTAAAAAAAAAATAGAAAAAAAGTTACATTAATAACACAAAATTGTGTGTATTCTATTACATAATAGAAATTATGAAATTTCAAGGTGATATACACAAAATTCGCCGAGAACTCTCATGGTCCGATTGAAGAAATTTGAAGTTTCGAGAAAAAATTGCGAAAATATAGCGTTTTCGAAAAAAAAAATATTTTTAACTATTCTATATAAATAATATTAAATTTTTATATCCTTAATGAACATTTTTTTGTTTTGAAAAATAAAAAAAAAAAAAAAGTTTTTGAACCCTTTAAGTCAAAAAACTCGATTTTATGAAAATCAAAGAAAGTTAAGCCAACCTTATCCTTTAATCTAGTCCAAGTCTAAGTCTAAATGTACTTTGAGCGAAAACTAAGGGTATTTCTTACAATCTTTATCGTTAAAAAATCTTCTTTCCTATTTGAAGTCTTCAAAGCCTATCCGTTTCTATTTATATACCCAACACTGCACTTGCTAGCGCTTACTAACTTTTGCTTTCGCAAAACACACCAATGTAGAAATCAAAAGTGTAGAAGAACGTCTCGCGGGAGAATACTAGATACTCCACGTTAGACAATAAAAATTCTCCATTCTACACTTTTTTCGCGCGCTGACCGCCAACATGAGGCGCGACTATAAAGCAATTGACTGCAAGCTGTAAACAACACTGTGTATTTGTATATTACATTTCAAAGGAGTTCCTGCTTGGCGGGCGCACACTGGCCCTCCCATTTCCCTCCCATTGCAATTCGGATTTTTAACACTTTTTTACAGCTTTTCTGAGCACTAGCAAACGGCATTGCGCCTTTGCCGCACCTAATTGCAGTGACGTCCTTCCCTCGGCAGCTGCAGTTTCATTCAGTCGCCTTTTGGGATTTTCGCCGCCAACTCGCTTGTAATTTGACCGCGCCACCACCCCAGCACAGCTGCACCCAATGCTTTTTTCTATTTCACTATTTTGCATTTCGTTTTCTTCGATTTCTATTTTCTTTTTGTTTTTGGTTTTTTTTTTACTGTTGTTTTTTTTTTTGATTGTTTTTCCGCCAATTGTTGTGTGTATTTTTCTTTGCATAAATCAAATAAATTTTTATGTCTATTTCTGCGCTGCAGCCGCACGCTGTTTCTCGTTGGGATAATTGAATACCTTACAAGGCAGCCGAGTGTTGGCCAGAGTCCAGCCGCCTGGCCGCCTAACCACCTCACTTTTATTGCTTTTACTGCTTTTATTGCTTTGCATGTTTGTTGCTATTGCTATTGCAACGACTGCGGCTGCTGCTGCTGTTGACTCCAACTTCAACTCCACCTTTGCGCCCATATTGGGCTGGTTGTTGCTCATTTTTATGGGAATCTGCAAATTTAATGGCTTTCTTGGGTTTCTTTTCGGGATTTATGCCCATCCTTATGCACTCGGTGTCGTCGCAGCTCAGTGTATTACCACTTACATATATATGTGAGTGTGAGTGTTCATTCAAGTGCTTATGTATTGTGTAATCTTATGGGTGGGAGTGCGTGTGTCTGTGTTCTTCCTGTGCTTTGAATTGGCACTTGTATGCCATTTTAATAGCATTTATTTCACTTTCATTACTATTTTTCATTGCCCAGACAGTCGGGTTGAGTGTCGTGTGAACCTAACGAGCAAGCTGTTTTGCTTACTGTACATATGTAACTCTATATGATTGATATAAATATATATTATCGTTTCATTACTGCCAATACTTTGCTTGATTTGAATATAAAAGCTAAAATTTCTCACCGAAAGCAAGACTAAGCGGGGTTTCGATTTTCAATATTCAATATGCGTGTCGATCTGAAAAAAATAATGTGAGATATCCAATTTACAAAAAATTCATTTTTTGAAAGAAATTTTTTTTGGTAAAAATTTGTACGAAAATTGTCAATAGATATGTTTTTTTTTTTAATTTTAAGTGGTTATTCTAGTCTAGAGAGATCAGTCGGATATTTTTTGCGACCCTAAAGGAATCTTTTGTAGGGTGTTCTCAATCAACTCTTGTTACAGACTGTCTAGACTCTAGAGTGTCTTCATAGTAGTCGTTCTAGCAGAGTGGCCGCCAACAAGGTAGCAGCCGATATACTTCTTCAAATTGCGGCTAGTTTTTGGGAAGTTTGCATCCACTCCGATACTAGAGCTGCTACACATGCTTTAAGTTGGCTGACTATGATCTCAAAGCTAGTTAAAGAATGCGTGACTTCACCAGCAGAAGCATCAAGTTACTTCCATATTAAATTTGTCTGTGGGCTTAGCTACATCGTTGGAAATTGTAAGGCTGATGAACTCAGGCTGGGAAGAGCAAGGCATCCCCTTATCTTCGTGCATTCGGAGGCTGGATCTATGGGCTATCATACTATTCCGCTGACATAACCTAACGTGGACTAACCTAACTGAATATTATTCGGCTTACTTCATTTAGAAAATGATTTTCACGTTATTTTGCTAACAATCAAATGTTCTTAGAATTTCACTGCTGATTTTTATACTCAACAATTTTCTTCTTTTTTTTTGTTCAAAAAACCACTTTATTTTCTGGTTTTATGATTATACCAATTTATCAAGCGACTTGCTTCGTTTTGCAAAGTCTGCTCCACGTAGCTTTAATATGATTTATTTCATAGTGACATATTATTAAAACATTGCTGTTTCAAACTAAATTTTTGCTAATAAAATAAATTGCAAGTAATTAAATTTAATTACGTTTAACACTTTGCAATTTAATAACATTAATTAATATGTAAATTATATAAATTATAATTAATAACTAATTAGTCAAACAAGTTTCTTTTGACGTTGCAATAAAAGCGGCGATAAATCTTTGCAGTTAGTTATGAATTTGAAAGTGCAACAACAAAACAAGAAAAGCTAAAGCTCAAAATTTTTAATAAATACTGAAAATAAATGTAATTAAATGAAATCAAAAATTGTCTTTGCACAAAAAGAAACCTACAACTCTTTTATTCAAGTATTCTCACAAGCATTGTTAAGTAATACATACAAATAATTCAAATAAATCAAAAATTGTCTTTGCACAAAATGTCACTTAATTTTAATTTAATGCAATTAAACTAAAAACTAATCTCAAACTTCTGAAAATATATTTTCAAGTGCTAAAAAATTTGTTTTTCTGTATAAATTATCATTTGTGCTTGTATATACATATGTACATATCGTCAACTAAAATGCAAAAGAACATATCACCAAAAAATCGAAGTTGAGTTTTTTATTACATAGAATTCTCTTTATCCTATTACATATATGTATCATAAAATTTTCGGCTTCCGCTGAGAGATATAACCATTATATAACCGTTATATAACCAATAAATAACCACTATATAACCGGTATGTAACCACTAAAATAACCAATACATAACCAATATATAACCAAAACCAAAACAAAAATTTAATTTTCAATATGAATGATGTCTATAACATCACTTTTCCTTCATCTGTAAACTTATAAAAAGTGATGTTACTTTATTTTGCATTTTAGATAGCGATATATACTGTATACACATATATTTATTGGCGAAAGTATTTGAGTTCAATCTAAATATGCAAATATTCTCACAAGAAAACGATTTCCATTTGCGCAATTAGCTAAAACTGCGCCACATAACAAACTTTCTGCACAACTAACTAACTATATACATACATATACATACATACATGTGTCCGTCCTTATTTGTGTATGCTTATACGTATGTATGTATAGGTAGATGTGAGCATATTTGTCGACCACAAGCAATTAAGCTTTACTTCAACTGTAATTGCCAGCGCTGCAGGATATTAGCTCACCAACACAAGCCGATTTCGGCACATAAATACACACAATACACACATATTATTTGCAAACACACATTTACATATACATATGTGTATATGTAAGTATGTATGGCTATTATTGCTTTTTCTACTTCATGCTAGCCGCAATAATATGCAGCACCTGCCAACGATGTTGCAATGTGGCAGCTGAGATGTATACCATAGATTTGTTGTTGTTGCTTTTTTTCGTTCTTTGCTCATACACACACCAAGCAGCTAACTAACTAACTATGATGGTAATATAAAGAGCATACTTACATATCAACTTTTGTTGTTGCTGTTGTTGTTTGTCGTTGTTGTAGTTAGTGTGTTTGTGCAGCGTCTGCTGTCGTTTTCATCTTGAAATATTAAACACCATAAAATACCGTCATAAATTTGCATTTACGCCAAATGTATTAACGTTCGTCAGGCGGCGGGGAGGAGATGGAGTTGCTGTTGTTGGTGGCGGTGGAGGCGCAGTTGGCGTTCTGGGCACTCCTACAATCTAATTCAGCAACGCATTTTCTTATTATTCAATGCTTGCCGACTGTACAAGCACTTACTAGAAACAAATGTGCATGTGTGTGTTACATAAAAGTGTATATAAGTATGTATTATATATGCCTATATAAATGTATATAAGTAAATTACAGCCAAGCAGCAATTAAGCAACAAAAATAATTATGCAGAAAAATATAAAATTAAACTGACTCTCCAATTTAATCACTCATGTATGGCTTGTATATAATTACTGGCGAGTTTTGGCTCTTTTACTGTAGTCTTCTAGTTGTAAGTACATACTTATGTCTGTCTGCCTGTAAATCTAGCTGTTGTAATGTTGTATAGGCCATATAACTTATTTATAACCTCACTTTATTGCTCTTTCCATACATAAATCTTTTGGCAGCAGCTGTAAATGCCGCACTTGACTGCTATTTGCTTGGCTTGATTTTATTTGCAGCATTTTACTACACTGGTGTGTTCTTTTAGCGACCTTTCTTTCTTCAATTGTTTCGCGAAACAAAAGGCGCTTTTTATATCAAAGAAACCTTCTAAATCAACATTCAGTTTCCAGTTTTTAATTTCAATGGAAAAATCAGAAAATTTCCAAATAATTTAATTATGATTTTATAGAATTCTTTTGCATCATGAACTCAAACAAATTTCTAACTCTTACCTTCGTCAGTCTTCGGCAAAAGACAACAACAATTCAAATTTATATGTATGCTTTCATATGTTAATTTCTAATTTTAGGTAGCAGTACTTACTGTCGACTGTAAATAACCGTAAAAAAGTACACAATTTTTCCTATATGAGTAAAGGAGTTGCCACATGTTCATACATACAACACTTAATTAAAAAGTGCAAATAAAAATTTAACAAATATTTAAAACTTGGTTATTATTACGGTTAAATGTTAAGAATACATATAAAATTCCACTACCTTGCCACTTAATTTTGAATACAAAAAAAAATTATTAATAGAAATTTACATATAAATTTTGACGAAAGTTTAACTTTAAAGTTAATTATTGATTTTTTTAATAAAAAAAATATTAAATTGCTTTTTAAATTTAACTAAAATTCGTTTTTTAATTTAATTAATATGTATACAGTAAATTTCTTTTTCAAATTTTTTTTAAACTCAATTAAATTTCTTTTTTTTTAATTTTTTTTTAAATTGAAATTAATTCCTCTGTTTAAATTTAATTAAAATTCGTATTTTAATATAATTAATTCTTATTTTTTTTTTAATTAACTAAACTTTTTTTATTTTTTTTAAATTTAATAAAACATCTTTTTTTTTAATTTTTTTAAATTTAATTAAATTAATTTTTTTAATTTTTTAAAATAAAGAAATTCCCTTTTTATCTTTTCTTCAAATTGAAATTAATTCCTCTGTTTAAATTTAATTAAAATTCGTTTTTTAATATAATTAATTTGTATTCCTTTTTCTATTTTTTTTAATTTACTAAACTTTTTTTTCATTTTTTTTTTAATTTAATTAAATTAATTTTTTTCAATTTAACTAAATTTAAAGCTTTAATTTTAACCAAATTTCTTTTTTTAATTTTTTAAATTTAATTAAATTTAATTAATTTTTTAAATTTAATTAAATTAATTTTTTTAATTTTTTAAAATAATGAAATTCCCTTTTTATCTTTTCTTCAAATTGAAATTAATTCCTCTGTTTAAATTCAATTAAAATTCGTTTTTTAATATAATTAATTTGTATTTCTTTTTCGTTTTTTTTTTTTAATTTACTAAACTTTTTTCATTTTTTTTAAATTTAATTAAACTCATTTTTTTCAATTTAACTAAATTTCATTCTTTAAAATTAATAAAATATCCTTTTTTAATTTTTTTAAATTTAATTAAATAATTTTTTTAATTTAATTAAATTCCTTTTTTTAATTTTTTTTAATTTTATTATTATTTTTTTTTATTTTTTTAATTTATTTTTTAATTTTTTTAATTTTAATTTAATGAAATTTATTTTTTTTTTTTCACTTTACATTCGAAAAGAAATTTTTCATAATCATAAAATATTGCCACCTAATTTTAAAAATAAAAATTGTTAAAATTTTTCAACTATTTTTAAAAGTTAATTAGTATAATTTTATTAATAAAAAAGTTGATAATTTTTTTTAATAATTTATATTTTATGAGAAGTTAGATATAGTCATATGACAAATTGTTATAAATTTGCAATAATAAAAATTCTATTTTTTTTGTTTTTTATTTCAAAAAATTATTTATTAAAAAAAGTAAAAAGTTTATTCAATTTTTTTTTTTTAATTTTTAAAATAATATTCTAAAATTAGTTGCATGTAATTATTATATATGCTACTTTTACTCACATTTCCTTACCATAGACACTTTCACTCAAGCAATAACACGCCTCATATAAAAACTTTGAATTTTACAACAACAAAATTTAATTAATTAATCCCAGCAAACCATAAAAAAATTATTCCTAGCACCCAAAAGCACTGAATAGCTACAAAATATATCGTCTATTTTACTAAATAATTAAAATTTTTCCGCTGCCCAAGTTATTCATTGTTGCCTTTCCAGCATTATTCTATTTTTGTCGTGTCATTTGCATTTAATTGCAAATCGTTGAAATGCATTTTCAGCTAACCAGCCTAAGTTGGCCCGCTCGCTGGAATATGGGATTAATTAATTTCAATTGGTGTGACGGCGCGTTAAATTTCTATATTAGCAATTAAAATTGCATGTGAAATGCTAAAATTGCCGTCTCGTTAGTAAAAGAAAAATTAATACAACAAAGCAAAACAAAAAATAGATAAATAATTTTAACAACAACAAATTTTTGTTATAATAACTACATGTGAGTTTTAGTGTGTTAGTACGGCAAAAAGCTAGCACAGCGATTTAGTATGGCTAATGCTAGCTGCTGTCGCATGAAGAATGCACATATTCCAGCAAATAAGTGGCTATGTGTGCATAGACCCACAAACGCATACAAATTATATGGTCTATTTTGGCCTATTCATAGTTACACATACTAGCATGCATGCGGTTGTATCGTTCAATTACATTTTAATTGCGATATTTAATTCATAAAATATGAAAATTACGTGTACAAAACTGGCATTATGGCGGTCAGCGTCGGCCAACAGCGGCGGGTTCACCGCAAGCCAATGCCGCAAAGGTCAATCAATTGCACCCACAAACATATGTGGTGGGGACACACCCATAAAAATACTTAACTGTACATATACATATATATACACATACATATGCATATACTATATATATGTATGTATGTGGTACATATCATATATAATATTTGTATATATGAAATGACAGCGTGTTTACAAAAAGTAATAATAAGTTTGTAAGTTCAAACCACCAGCGCCGCAAAAATAACAGCCAACAACAGTAATGACAGTTAAGCTGGAATTTATGGCATGCAATTTGTAAACGTATGCAATTTATCGGTCAACAACAACAGCTAACAAACAAACATATATTAACATCAACGCACTAACTGCGTGCTTACTCATTTACATACATATACTATCTAAATATGTGTGTACGTATATGAGCCTAACTAGTATAGCGGCAAATGATGGCAAATAAATGTTTTGGTTTTACTTTTAGTACTTTAGCAATTATATTTGACATTTAGTTAATTTGAGATTTTAATAGCATATAAATTCGACGCAAATTGCCAAATTGTTGGGGTCAGAAGTTACAAGATATTTCAGTTATAATTTACATGCACATTAAATGTATTATTGGAAAATTGGATAAAAATTTTAATTATTTATTGCACTGAAGATATAATACCCTTTACGTTTGCCTTTCTTATAACATAAAAGGGTATAGAAAGAGGTTTGGCTCGATTATGAACGATCAGTTTGTATGATAGCTATATGCTATAGTGGTCCGATCTGAACGATTTCTTTGAAGATTGTAGCGTTAGCTTGGGTAATAATTCATGCTTAATTTCGTGAAGATATCTCATCAACTAAAAAAGTTTTCCATATAAGGACTTGTCTTTGATCTGTCAGTTTGTATGACAGCTATATGCTATAGTGGTTCGATCTAAATAATTTTTTGGGAGATTGTAGCGTTTCTTCAAACAATAAGGTATACCAGATTTCGTGAATACATCTTGTCAACTAAAAAAGTTTTCCATACAAGGACTTGACTTTGAACGCATGGTTTATACGCTCAGTTCTGTATAGAAATACGATGTCGGCGATTCCGACAAATGAGTAAGAGGAAAGGACGTTTTAAAAATTTCAGATCGATGTTTCAAAAACTAAGAGTACTTAAATACAGACGGACATAGTTAAACCGACTCAGTTAATCACGCTATTCATTTATATCACATCTGTTATATAACATACTAAAAAAAATCATCCTCAAAACTATAATAACTAACCACAATTATCACTCATTCTCTCTTGCAGGCACGTGGTCGCAAAGCTTCAACCGCCAAGTCGAATAAATTAAATGCCGCCAACGGTGCTGCTACCGCCACAGCAGCTACCACATCGCCACGTCAAGCCTCAGCGACTGTGACCGCCGCCGCCAATTCGGCATTGAGTCCGTCAGCTCAAACGATAGCCACTGTTGTGCCACATCAATCGCCAAACACCAATAGCGGTCTACTGGGTGTCGGTGCTAATCAGCAACAACAGCAGCAGCAATTGAATACATTGCAGCAACATCAACAACAACAACATTTGCAACATCAGCAGCAACACAGTCAACAGCAAGTGCAGTCTAACCAACAGTTGCAACAACAACATCAGCAACAGCAGCAGCAACATTCATTACATCAGCAACAACAGCTGCCGCAACAACAGCAACAACATCAACATCAGCATCAGCAACAACAGCAGCAACATCAGCTGCAACAGCATCAAATAACCGCACAAATACAAACCATGAAAGATCAACCGCAACAACCGATGGTGAGTTCATAATTGCGTAATATTTTATTAAAATTTTTTTTTGTAAAATATTTAAATTAGAAAAATTGTGGGAAATGTACTTAGTTTAGCGTCAAAGAACGTAAAAAATGCTTAAGAAATTTTAAATCGGTAATAGTTGTGTATACAGTCAATGGTTACTCGTTATAGGTAGCAAACATATGGGAAGCGCATAAAAACGAAGTGGTTTCTTTGGGTATTTACATAACGGTATTTTTTGCCGATTATTGCTGATTTCAAGTCAGTAATAAAAATTAGCAACTTACAATTAGTGTACGCGAACAATTTTTTTCGAATACCAAATACTTTTTAGTAACGATTATTCGAAAATAATATTTTTTTAATAAACAATTTTATCAACTAAAATATATAGTATCGTGTAATCGATTTTTTTTCATTCAATACCAAATACTTTTGAGTAACGATTAATCGAAAATATTTTTTTTTTAACATTAAATAGTGTCAACTAACAAACACAATGAAGTGTATTCGAATAACATTCTTTATTGAATACCAAATACTTTTGAGTAACGATTAATCGAAAATAATATTTTTAATAATCAATACTATGGACTGAAATATATAGCATCCTGTAAGCGAATCAGTTTTTTTTTTGAATACCAAATACTTTTGAGTAACGATTATCCGAAAATAATATATTTTTTAATAATCAATGCTATCAACTAAATAGTAATGTGCATGCAAATACTGCTATTATTGAATACCAACTACTTTTGAGTAACCACTACTCCACCAAAAATATTTTTTACAAAAGTAAATTTTAGAGATCATACGACCTCGAGAGTATTTTTTGACACTCGAAAAAATTAGTATTTTTCTCACCCTCTTTTTTAAAGCGTCAAGACATCATAATTACCACTCTTCTCAAAATAAAAAGCGTTGAGCCACATGTCGCATGAACAATTTTTTTTTTGAAATGCCCTGTACCACAAAAATTTTCTGTCAAGAAAGATTTTTTTAGAACCTGCACTCTAAAGAACCTTTCCTTTTATTCCAAGTGGTAAAAATTTGCCATGAAACTTTTCTAAATTCATAAAATCTGTTGAGAAAAAGTCTTCATTTCATTCGGTTCATTTGATTTCTCGCTCATTTCGAACCAAAAATTTATTTGCAGGCTGTAAGGTTGTCTTAAAAGTATTCCTATCCACACATAGCATCTAACACCAGCAAACTGTTCGACGTAATCTCTCCTGGCAACTTTTTCATCTATTTACTTTACACCCTTAATTATATTATACGCAAGCATATTGATTTTCGAACGAATACGCTGAGACAACACTTTAAGATTGTTCCTAAAATGCTGGTGTGTAAAATATCCAGCTTGAGTACACTGCTTGCATCAGTTTGACTTTGATATTGCTTCATACTATTAATACCATTACATTTGCATTATACTCAGCTCCCTAAAGAAATAGGAAAACTATACAAAAACAGCGCCGAAAAAAACTTTTGCACAAATTATATTAAAAATCAAAGTTTCGTCAAAGTTTTGTTGATGTTCTCTTTATACATATCTATATCTATATATTTACACATATGCAGTTATGTGTTGGTAAGGAGAAATGCACATGCAACACACTTAAACAGCTGTTCGCGCCATAATTCACGCTTCACAACCAAACTTTATAAATTTATATGTATGTATGTAAGTGTGCCTGCACATTTTCGAAAGTGTTTTGCAGTTGAAAGCATTGAAAAAGCTTTTTAACAAACGAAATTGAATTAAAAATTTGTTGCGAAAAAAAGACGAAAAGCTGAAAAGAAAAAGCGTATAAATTGCGCAAGTTTTCCCGAATGCAACCTTGGTGAGTGCACTTTCAAGGAGCAAGCGTGCACCTGGTCGTCGAAGGCTTACACATAGGGCATATGCATATACCATACACATAAAATATATATGTGTGTGGGCATAAATCATTATTTGTAACGGGGTCACTTGCCAATGATAAGACTTTGTCAGCCATAAATCGAATTTATTTATAAAAAAACAAAAAAAAAGCCGAAGATAGCTGACGTGTACTTTGTGCTGCATTGCAAAGACGTACGTGTACTATCGTCTGTCATGCGAGTGCATATGAACGTTAAGTTATGCAAATCAAGGCCACTATCGTAATTGCTTTGATTTAAGGTATTACCATTATTTTTTTTTATGCGTAAACTGCGTGTTGATAAACAAAATGGCGCGTTCGCCACGTTTGCCGCATAATTTTACAATTCTTCAGAGTTTATATAAACGAATATATGTATATATGTATGAATAATATATATAATATATATATATGATATACATACATATAGACACACATCTGCGCATCGCCAGATAAAAGAAAAAACAGACAATCAACTATTTAGAGTTTACTTCCATTATTAACTCGGTGTTGCCCTCAGTTGTAGTCCTCTATAATTTACCTTATCGCGATTTGACTTTAAATGTAATTTAATGGCTTTACCTTGCCACCCATTTGCTTCCCACACAATTGGCACGTTTTCCATTTCTGTGGCAGTCCAAGAAATGTAAATAAATATAGATCTACACACCCCTATAGCGGCACTGTAGGAAATGCGTATGCCAAGCTGAATACGACATTTTGTGTAGAGAAAGGGAAACTTGATTTTTTTGTCTGTATATACCCGAATTAATTCCTAAGTTTTTGAGATATCAAATTGAAATTTCGCATAGATAATTTTCTCACCAAGAAGTTGCTCATTTATAGGAAACGCTGATATTGAAGCATTATGGCATGAAGCTGTCATACAAACTGATCGATTTAAATCAAGACCTTGTATAGACAACTTTGTTATTTAACAAAATATCTTTACGAAATTCATCATAGACTAATCTCTCAAACAGCGCTATAATCTCCATGAAAATTGTTCAGATCGGCCCACTATAGCATATAGCTACCATACAAACTGATCTATCAAAAGCAAGTCGTTATATGAAAAACTTTTTTATTTGGCAAGATATCTTTTCCAAATTTGTCGTAGGTTATTGCTCAAGCCTAAGCTACAATCTCCATGAAAATTGTTCAGATCGGCCCACAATAGCATATAGCTACGATACAAACTGATCGAACAAAATCAAGCAAAGTATCTTTTTATATCCTTTTACGCTATAAAAAATTAACTTGAGTATGGTATTAAAGCTACGGTGCAGCTGAAGTTAAGGTTTTTTCTTGTTTTTGCTTAATTTAACAAAACAAAACTTAATAAAAATGTTAACACTGCAGTAGTTTCCTCTTATACTCATTACCTCCAACTCTGCCTACTGGGTTGTTACACTCATTTACGCCAACACATAAATATTTCCGCATACATATACGAGCATAAAAAACACAAATTTCTCCCATGGGACAACCCCACCTGCGCATAGGGCGTTCTTCCGTTATTCCAACCCCAACATTTCACATCCAATTTCACCCTGCCCACCTCCCTCCCGCCAGCAGTGTATTCAAGGGAGGTTTTCCATGTGTTTGTATAGCGTTTTAAGCTAACTTATTTTCCCACTCTTCTTATAAGCTTTCACATATTTCTTCTTCTTACTCTTGGCTGTGGTGTCACGAATTTTATCAGCACAATCGCGCATAGGCAATTGCGCACATTGCAATCAATTGCCGTTGTTCGCTTTTAATACACACATACGCATGCAGCGGCCATAAAATGGAAAGTCATACATTTTTCTTTGACATTTTTATTATTTATGAAATTAAAAAAAAAATTGTAAAAAAGAATATTTAATCATTGTGGCTTGGAGTGGTAAATTTTTTAGTAGTTACAAGAGCAACTTAAATTCGCATATTTCAAACTTTCACATTTTAGCACATATTGTTCGTCTAAATTTTCAAAACAAAAATCTTCGATTAATAAAATTAGTTCTCAAAAACAAAATATACTTCCTTGTGACGTCAGCAAAACAACTGCAATTTTCAAGTATACACCCACACAGCAGCTCGCTCGTTGAGTGCATCATCATTATTCACAGAGGTGTCGACTAAATACAAATTCATAATTGTCGTAATTAATCATGGAATGAATAAATGTTTTTCAAGTGCACTGGCCCATTGCAACTTGCATAAGAAACTTTATACACAAGTATGCATATTTTTTGCACTTTAAGTTTCTAATTTATGACAAAAATGTTAGCAAATAAATTTTCTTCCTTCCACTTATGAATTTATGTTTATTAATATGGAAATTCTCTATTACAAAAGTGGTAGCACATCTGCATAGAACCACACATCGTACATATTCATAAGTGGCAGAATATCATTAAGTAAATTAAGCGGGAAAAAATCAACCTTTTACTAAAAATAAATATAGATATGTATTTAAGTAAATAAAAGTATGCCTAAAATGCATATTTTCATTTTGGAATTTTCATCGAATAGTACTTTTCGGTAAACAGGTTGACAAAATTTAATAGGAATAAATTTCGGGCTCAAAAATATTCCGTAAAAGTATTATTTGAACATTTTTAATAAAAGTGCCTGGAAACAAGATTAACTCTTAATTCAGTATTATTTGAATTTTTTTTATAAAAATACTTGAAAACACGATTAACCTTCAATTTTAGGCTCATTAATAATTTCATGCATTGTTTTTTGTTTTATGCAGAAAATTTCTTCGAAGAAAACTTTCAAAAATAAATGGTCAAAGGTCTCGAAAAACTTAGTTTCACGCTCCTAAACCAAACCTCAGAAAATATTTTTGTCCTTAAAGACTAGCGACACACTTAGTTCACTTCATCAAGTATGAATTTTTCATACAATTCAGGTCCAGTTTTTTACATACGAGCTCAACACTACAGCTAAATTCAGAAACCTGATACATAATCCGTAGGAAATCTAAAATGTTTTCCCTCTTTAATCGCATTTTCTGAAATAATTATTTTTCTGTTTTCTTTTAAGTGTTTTTTTTTTAAATTAATATGCACTACATGCTACTATAATAAAAGTGTATATTTTCTTTAAGTGTTTTATGGAATATTTGTACACTAAGATTACTCATTTTATTGATAATATAGATGAATTATTGAAAATTTTATTAATATATGATAACACAATTTATTATTGCTAGTACTTTGGTAGATTGTAAGGAACCCATATATTTGATATACGAGTAAAATGCAGTATATATCAGTACTGCCCTATAGAATTTATTTACCTAGATATCCGTAACATGACGTCTTCTTGTTGCGCTAAATGTTACAGACGATAATGAAATGTTTAGACTTTTTTCACATTTATCACACTAAGCGCATTGGCAATTAGTTTTAAGTGAATAAAGCTAAGTTTCAAACCTAAAAATTAGCAAAGACAAGCACCTGCATATACGTTCCCATAAAATAATATATTTTGTTTTTATAAAACACAGAGTAAACTCGTAAGTGTAAATGAGTCAAAACTTATATTTTTAAAACTTAAAACTATTTTGAAGCTAGTCGCACATACTATATACTAGTGAAAAAACAAATTATGTCCATGGCACAATCTTACTTTAAATTTAACTTTAAATTTAGCGAAGATAAGCACTTTTAATTTCGCAAATAAACTAAGATCTCCAAAAGCACAGCCCTTGGCCATATAAAATCCGGGTCGACTCCGGCTGTTGTGGGAATTGTGTTTCCCTTACCTTTGGATGACTTCGATGAGAACTTATCTGAACCTTAACAGCCTAACGGGGTCTAAGAAACCGTGACAACAACTACTTTTAATTTCCTTAGTAACAAAAAAATATTAGCGTATGAAAAATTTTGAAACTTATTTTTTTTTTAATTTTTAAACTTATTTTTTAAGCTTATTTTTTAGTTATATTATATTACAATATGTATTCGGTGAATAAACTCAAACAATTTTATGAGATTTTCCAACAAAACTTATGTGTCTAATCGGTGGTTTAATTTTGCCTGGCAAATGTCTTTCTACAACATGTGAAAATAGCTGTTGAGCTTTCACTTAATTAGAAAACCATAACATTAATTTACTAAATTCCTATTTTTAGTAAAATTTAACTACATAATATCTACCAGTTTTCGTATTTCGTACATATTTAGTCAGTAAAAGTTTAATTTTTCCTTCTTATGGAATTTCGACTTTCATAAAAGTCCTCATTAAAAGCTGCAATTACTCATAAAGCTTATCATCTGCTCACTACATCCGCCAACAGGCAGCATATTTCAGCACATATAATTTATTTATGAAGAAAGCTCTTTCGCATAAATAGATATTTGCTTACATACTGTGTAAGCATACATACGTATATAAAATATATGTATATGTTTATAGATATATATTGTATATATTTATATACATATATATATTAACTTCTGATATGCATGGAGTTTATGACATTTTCGTGGTTGATAATACATATTGGCGCTCGCTTCTATTTTTCATGGTACACCGGTGCCATTACCGTGGTCATATTTTAACATTTTTCTGCTGCGATCAAGAGTTATGTTGCAAGTGCCGTTAGATGCATTCACACATATGTACTTATGCTCTTATTTTAGCATTTAACTTTCATGCCTTACTTCTGATATATTCAACTACATTAGAAGGTGTGTGAATTTATTTATATACATACATACATACATATATGCCTAAAACCCTGGATATATGTAGGTATTTCATACCTATATACATTTACTAATGTATGTAAAGCACAATATTAGCTAACATCCACACTTAAACATATTCTGATAAGAAAAAATTCTGGACAAAAATATGTATTTTTCCTTTCTTACTCCACATTTATTGCGACAAAATGTTGCTGCTATTCATGTTGTTTATCTATCAAGTAATTTTTTCAAACTTTATTCATACACATTTATTATATATGTATGTAAGCGTGTTCATACATTATTTATATAGTATATACATCACAACTACATGAAAAAATATACGCCTACAAAAGTTGTGTATAAATGTGTACATATACATATGTATGTAGATGTATATGTATATGTGTATTCATTCCCGACTTTTCATTCATAAATCGGCAATTTGTTTGTTTGCTCTATTTATTTTTATTCCAATATCATGTACAAATGTCCAAATGAATTTCGCAAAGCAAAGCAAAAAAAGCACGAGAAACGCCTGCAAATTGAATGAAATGTTTTATTAACCCAAACCCAGGTGCAATTTTTCGCAACTAAAGTGAAAGTTGTTTTTACAGCGAAATGTGCAGAATTACGCAAAGTTTATCATAAACACATATACGCTATATACATATGTATGTATGTATGTACAGACGTGAAATTAAATAAAAAATACTATAAAAATAATAAATACAAATGTTATGCAATACATAGTTACCTATATGTATAGATGGACTTATGTAAATACTACGAATCGAGGCTACTCACAAATCCTGTGGCTACAAACATTTTATAAATATATTTGTATATATGTATGTACATATAAGCAAAAAATGTTGCAAATACACTAATGTGTCATATATTTGTATCCTTGAGTTATATATTTTACGAAAAAGAACAGAAATATTGGGTAGTCGAAAAACACTTTTCGTATTTCTAATCAAACTTCAACTTATTTTTTTTATATTTATACTTATAAATTAATACACAAATATGTGCCATTTTGGTTTTTTTTTTGGTTAAGTGAAGCTTAAAGTCTCACCTTTCCAAAACTATATGGTGTGACACAATATGATTGCTAGCACTGGAGACATACGACTGCAACGACATCTATTGACATAATACGAAAAGACTTTTTCGACTACCCAATATAAAGGCAAACACTATAGATTATGGCATTAAAATAATAACTAGTAAACAATGAAATACTGGCACTCAAAAATCCAACAAGGTTAAGCGCCATAGTAACCGTACTGCTCAGAATTCCCTTAATTTTCTGTGCTATACCAGATGGAAAAGTCGATGGTCACTTTTTGTATGTATGAATTCCCAGTTGAAAGTGTTAAAAATCACCGATCTCTGTAGCAATATTTTATTCCCATGGGTGCATATATGCTTTTTATACCGTTGTCTTAGCATTTATTTTTTCTGTCATATGTACATAGTCAAATCAGGCATTTATTAGCATTACAATGAAATTTATTTAAATACCTCAACCAGGCTCTTGCTTTTAACTACCCTAACGTTCGCTAATGCGCAGGTAAACACACACACACATACGTATACATAAACTACATATCCATCTTGCGCCATTATCAGTTCTTGGGTATGCCGCAGCGAATCACTTTAAAACTCACCCCCCGAAACAGAGGAAGTGTGTTGATTTTCGTGCAGATGCTTAAATTTTGGGAATTTATAACCCGACAGAGCTGGCAGCAACCTTTAGCACCGCCTGGGGTAGCATTAACGAATGAAATATGATAGCTTAAATGTTTTAAAGAATGCTTAAATATTTATGTATTTAACTGTATACGTGTATGTATGTGTATGGTGTGTGTGCGTATTGAGCATTAGCAATTTTCATGGCCATTACTGGTTAAAAGCGCACATATGTGGATATTAATGCTTTTTAACGGCATTATAGCAAAAGTATATATATATGTACATATATACTTGTATGTATGTATGTATGTATAAAAGTTGATTATGCAAATCATTATCACTTGCTTACCTTCAATTACATAAAATATTTATCAAATTATAACTAATAAAACTCCACCATCTGCTTTTTGTTTATGTGTGTGTTTTTCAGGCGCCCATGGCCTTCTACCCTACATGGCAGGCTGATCCCTCACAGGGTTGGCAAAATCAATTTATCCAGCAAATTCCACAGAACACACCACCTATCACATCGCTCAACTCTTTGGATTTCCAAACGCAATCATATGCCTACCCATCAAATGGTTATGTGCAGACTGGACTCGGATTTGATCCGAATTACGGACGTTCTCCGTATGGTGCTCCCGTACAGCGTTACGATTTCCAGAGTCAACAACTCTCGTCTGCACCCATCAATCAGGTGGGACTGCAGGGTGTTGGCTTCAGTCCGGCCGCCGTTACATATGCCGGTCAGGTGTCGACAGCGCCAGCACCGCCCTCGGTTGGTTTGCAACAGCAGCAGCACTTGGGTGTGTCATCTGGTGATTTGAATAAGACGATGTCGGGAAACGACACGCCTGGATATCCGCGAGTGAGCAGCGTGCCGCCGCGCTCACTCAATTGTAACGGGTATTCAGGCGACTACAGCGGCTCAAGTCAACAACAGCAACAGACAACAACGAGCAACAACAGCTCAGCAGCTGCAGTAGCCGGCAACGCAATTGCCGGCAACAATGCGAACGCAACACCGCTAAATGGTGGTCAAACTACAGCAGCAGCGACAACGGCTGCCATTGATGCAACACCGATGCAACCGCCAAGCATCCCCAATGTGCCACAATCGCCAACGCGTAGCCTGATGCAACAACAACAGCAGCAGCAACAGCAACAACCCCGCCATGTTTCTCAGTCACCGAACCATATTGCACAATCGCCCAACGGCAATATGCCAACGGCACAACAGACCTACGGCACCAACATTCCACCCTCGCCACATCACAATTCCATGCAGCAACAACAACAGCAGCAGCAGCAAACGCAAAGCCACATTGCATCACCGCCACAAGCACAGCAACACCAACAGCAACAGCAGCAGCAGATGCAACAAGACTGGAATTGGAACAGCCAGTCACAGCAGTCGCCAGCGATTGGCGCCGCCAGTGATCCTTACCAGCAGGGTGAACGCGTTAATCTGAATACGCGTATAAAATCGATGATACTTCGGAAAAATGATCCCAAAGATCCGCTCTCAAATACCCCAACCGATCTGCATATGTCCAGCAATCCCGCATCGCTCGGTGCCGGTTCCAACGCATTGGGCACAAACCAACAAGCGCAGACCGGTCATTTTTTATCGTATAGCCACCATCTCCGCGGCGATTCAGTAATGAACGCCAATGGTACGACTGGTTCTAATGTGTCTGCAACACAAGCTGCACAACAACAGCAGCAGCAGCAACAACAACAGCAGCAAATGCAAGGCATTCAAACGTCCAATAGTTCGGGTTTGACACCCGGTCATGGCACATTACCAGCCGAACCAATAGGAGGTGGTGGCGATCAAATATGGAAGCCACACCACACGAATTCGTTTAAGAAACCGGTGGCAAGTAGCTTCCCCACAGCCGAACATCATCATCAACAACAGCATACAACAATCAGTCATGGTGGACACACCACTATTGCACACACTGAAGTCCAACCGAAAAAATCCAGTCGCAAGAGTAAAAGTCGTGCTGCGGCTGCAGAAGCAGCTGAACTCGATAAGAATAGCAATGATCCTGGTGGCGGACTCCATGGTCCACTACATGGCTCGCATAGTATAAAATCTTTGGATAAGACTGGCTACCCACCCTCACATGGCTATCCGCCACCACAACATCCTGACTACCACACGCCATATATCAAGACCGAGCCCGGTCTCTTGCCTGCCCAACATACCAAAATGGAGGGTTACGAGCGTAACTATCAGAACTTCATACAATATGCCGACTTTTGCCAGAATGAAGTACAAGGCATGCCATCACAGCAGCAACACCACCAAAGTCAGCAGGATTATGCCAGTTATCATAACTCACCATACTATGGCGGCTCCAGTTCATTCCAACAAAGTTATCAGCAAAACTTTGTGCCCGGCTATCAACATTCGTCGGGTAGCATGGGTTATGGCAGTACGCACGGCATGCATCCGCATCACTCCAGTTCGCTTGGCCATTCCAGCCACATAAAAGCGTCCAACGGTCCACTAATGAAGTCCAGTAGTAGTTCCAGCTTACATCACCACAACAACCATCATTTGATGGATATTGACCGCAAACCGGATACCAATAGCATCATACCATTGCCCACAAACTATGAAAAAGACATACCAGCCCATGCGTATCCCATACCACCGCATCGGTATCCACTAGGGCCAACGCCATCGCACCTAGGTCACACCATGATTGAGCCAAAAATCGAAGACTTGGGTGTGCTATCTCATAACACCAGTTATCCGTTTATGGGCGAAGGTGGACCAGCAGCAATTAAAAATAGTTCTGGTTTTTCATGCTGCCGACAAGGCGGCACACGCACACCCACCGCGGAACATCTCAAAGGCGGCACTTGTACGGGTATACAAACTAAGGATGAAATTATGGATGAGCCAATAGAAGAGCCTGAAGTAAATAACGGCGCAAAACCTAAGAAAAAGGGCGCAAAGCAGGAAGATAATGAAATTGTCGTTAAGCACGAGAAAATCAATCCAATGTTTGATACCTCAGATAGATTGGAAAAAGGCAACAAGACGGAGATACCGGAGTGCGAGTGCTTTCATTCCGACAAGAATCCACCCGAACCGGGTACATACTATACGCATCTCGGTGAGTCGTAATGTGCTGTCAAACAAAGGGACACAACTGAATACTTATACTTGCAACATTCCTTTCAGGTACTGCATCGACTTTGTCAGAACTGCGTAGAGAGTTCGAAGAACGTTGTCAAATTTCTGGTAGGCAGCTGCGTATAGAGAAGATTATTTACACGGGCAAGGAAGGTAAGACCACGCAAGGTTGTCCGTTGGCAAAATGGGTTATACGGCGCGCCGATCCAGAAGAAAAAATTTTGGTTGTTGTCAAGAAGCGGCCAGGTCACAGGTAACCCCAAACACTAATAAAAGTTTAGAATGTCCGAAATTAACAAGATTTTTTCAACTAAATAGGTGCGGCGCTGCTTTCATCATCGTGTGCATGGTTGCTTGGGATGGCATGCCGCGTCTAGAAGCGGATAATGCTTATAAAAATCTAATACCAAAGCTTAACAAATTCGGACTTCCAACAACGCGTCGCTGTGCCACCAATGAAAGTCGCACCTGCGCATGTCAAGGTATGCCGAACTGTCTTTATACATTGTCATAACCAAATAAACATTTTGTATTACCTCCCTGTTCTAGGTCTTGATCCTGAAACATCAGCTGCCTCGTATAGTTTTGGCTGCTCTTGGTCCATGTACTATAATGGCTGTAAGTATGCACGCTCGAAGACGGTGCGCAAATTCCGACTGTCCGTTAAGAGTGAAGAGTCGGCCATCGAAGACCACATGAATCTTTTGGCCACCGTGTTGGCACCACTCTTCAAACAAGTTTGCCCCCGTTCATATGACAATCAAACCAAGTACGAGAAGGAGGCAACAGACTGTCGTCTGGGGCTGGAAACTGGACGACCCTTCTCTGGCGTTACCGCTTGTCTAGACTTTTGTGCGCATGCACATAGAGATTTGCACAACATGCAGGACGGCTGTACAGTACAAGTAGCGCTGCTGAAACCATCAAATCGTGATGGACGTCCACCCGACGATGAACAATTGCATGTGCTACCGTTATACACCATGGACACAACGGACGAATTCGAAAGCATGGAGGGACAACGTGAGAAGCATCGCACCGGCGCGGTACAAGTGTTGGACAAGTGAGTGTAGTGTTGAGTTTTAATAGCAGCCCAGTGGCGCGTGCATCCCCACGTCGGAACATTCAATAATGCATCATTTGAAATATTTACACTTTCAGATTTCCCTGTGAAGTACGTGTACGCTCCACACCGCTCATACCTTGTCGGCGACATGGCAAAAAGCGAAAAGAGGACGAAACGCCCGCACCTGATGCCGAAGCGACAGCCACTACGGCCGCCACAACACCGACGACACCAACGCCTACTGCCACGGCGCAACCGACGAACAATGCCACTAACGCCAACAACAATAACGGTAATAATGGCACTGCTAACGCGGCTAACAACAACACCAACACGACTGCAATCAACGGCAAGAAGGAAGGTGGCGGTAGCAATGGTAAATCAAAGTCGAAATCAAAAGCGGGCGCCGCAGTCAATACCGCAGCCACAACACCGTTATCAGCACCGCCATCGACACCGTCGCCGCGCTGTCAAACGCCAGTGACCAACAATCCCAGCCCGGCTGGCAGTGCTTTCACGACACCGCCAGTGAACAATAACAACAACCCACATATGAATACCGCTGTGAACAACGCGGTCGGAGGTAACCCACCTAATCAGCTCATGTCGTCCAATTCCAGTCTAATGAATATGGCGACTATGATAGATACCTTCACAGATGCGCAATTGCAATCCAATCAGATCTCAAGCACGGTGCTCGATTCGCCCTACTCGTACGACTACCAGACCGGTTCCTACATAGACTCACGCAACTACTACGGCAATTGGCCACCGCCGCACGCCACGCACGCCACACACGCGGTTGGCATGAGCGCAGCGCCAGGCGCCACCGCAGCACCGATGGCACCGCCGCAAAGCAACGTACATCATACCACCACCGCCGCACCGCTAACACCACACCACGACACGACCAATGCAACATATGGTAGCAACTACAATAATCTACCAACGGCTGGTAGTCAACAGCTGACGCAAGTGCATGACGTGCGCGGCGATGTGAAGAGCCGCGGCAGTGAGGAGAATCCCGACTCCACCACCATAGTGAATAATACTTTAGCTGAAAGTAAGTTGACCACACTCACTCCATTGACACCAATGACTAATCTAACACAACACCATCAACACCCACACCATCATGCTACGCCCATCGAAGAAGGCTTTGTCAAACCAAAACCACCGGCAGACTATCAGTACACCCAGTACCCAAGCAACTATCAAATGTATCCGCCACCACATTCGGCCTACTCCGCCTACGACGCGTACCAAAACATGAACTACAACTATGGTTATCATCAGGCCTACTCACCGTACAGCATGTATCCGCAGCAAACACCGCCGCATACGCCACCACCACCGTCACCGAACTGGAATATGTACGGTCATCATCAGAGCACCGCCTCCACGGCTGCGTACGCAACCACAGTGCTACCGCCGAACGGTGGTACGCATCAGCACGCTTCGTTAGCCACCGCCATACCACAGGCGCAAACGCAAATGCCGCTCTCCAATGGCAATCTGAAGAATACATTATCCACACCAGTGGCGCAGGTCACGCCAACAATTGACGCTCAACAGATGCAGCAAGTGCAAACGCAAGCGCCGCTGCAGGCACAAACGCAGCTGCCAATGGTGCAAGCACAGACTGTGCTGCCCGATCTCAACAACGGCAATACGCAGTCGACGCCGTTAAACACGGAGCTTACGAACTCCAATCCGACGCTGATCGCAAATGCGAATGTAACCTCACCCATTGCCAATACCGCTGTGCCAACAACACCAATCACTGCTATCAACAATGATAACAGCAACAACAGCACTAGCAATAGCAATGACAACGGCAGTCCAACAGCATTGAATGGCGCTGCAACCGACGCGGGCGCTAGTACATGCGGCACAAGTAGCAGTACCAACACCACAACAACGGCAACCACAACTACTGCCACAGCGGCGGTGGCGACCACCTCCAATCCGAACAAGTTGGAACCGATTGGCGAGGTAACGGAAATCAATGACAATTACGAAGCATTCGCCGATCCACAAATGGGTGGTGTGGCCATTGCGCTCAATCACGGCAGCGTACTGATCGAGTGCGCCAAGCACGAGTTGCATGCCACAACGGCATTGCGCAATCCCAATCGACATGAGCCGACGCGCATGACACTCATATTCTATCAACATCGTAATTTGAATCGTGCGCGTCACGGTATTGACGAGTGGGAGGAGAAGATGCGTGTGAAGAAAATCAATACAGACCTCGATAATAAAGCCAAAGAAGAACGGGAAAAGCTGAAAAAAGAGCTTGAGGGTGGCGATGGCGAAGAAGACGAAGACAACACTGAAGGCGCGCTCACAAATGGCACAGCACAGGGTAACAACAGCGGCACGGGCGGCGGCGGCGCCAAGAAGGACGGTACGAACGCAACAAATAACGGTAATTGTGGTAGTGTGTCAACACCAATGGAGACGACAACGCTGGCAAATAGCGCAGTAACGGCACCGGCAACAGTGAAGAGCAGCGGGAATGGCGGTTCGGCGAGCAAAAAGAAAAAGGATTCGGGTAAGAAGAATGCCAACTCAAATGCAAATGTGAACGAAATTGCTAATGAGAATTCTGCTTCTTCCGTTGAGCAGGCAAAAAGCGGGAAAGCGCCACTCCACGCGCCAACACTAACAACCACCTCATGGACGACCCTCTTTCCTATGCACCCGTGTGTGGTTACGGGACCCTACCAGGAGGGCAACACTAGTCCAACAGCGGCAGCAAACGTGCAACAACAGCAACAGGAATTGCAGCAGCAGCAACAAATGCAGCAACAACAGCAACAGCATTTGCTGCAAGAACCGCTTAAGCAGCAATTGCAGCACGAACAGCATAAGCAGCAATTGGAACAGCAACAGCAACAACTACAGCAGCAGTTAATGTTACAACAACAACAACAGCAACACCAAATGCCAGCTTAAGTTGGCGCCGTGTGTGAGTCAGCCTGTGTTGCCTTCGTTCAACTTGTGTATTAAGGTAGCTTTTGTTTTTGTTTTAAGCAATTACGCTATAAATTACAGTTAAGCCGGCTTTTTGTTCTCTTTTTCTTTTTGTCTGACGAACCTCTAACTGTTTTGCTCGTAATTTTTTATACAAACTTAATCTTAACACGTTGAGTGCCATATTTTTTTATCATTTTTTGCATCTGTGGGTAACTGTAACAAGCAAAAGGTAGCTGTAAAACAAAGAGAGTGACAATCTAGCCGTTGAAAAATATTTGGAATTTATCAGCTCATAAAACAGATACAAACATACTTTTACTTACTATTTGTTGTTCATACAACTGTTTACATAACGGAAATTTGAGAAAATTTACCGTTGCATACAACAGCCTAAAGACAACAGATAGCGAGTGGCATGAGACATACAATTTTTATAAAAAAAAAATATTATTAAGACAATGCTGCAGTCAAAAACTATTCATACTCTTAAAACAAAATTGTTTTTCTGTGTTTTTAAAAGACAAAAAGTTAACTAATATATTTTTTCTATTTGTTTTATAAGAACTTGCAACAAATTACACACACAGAACTAAGCGTTAAATATTAAGAATTTTATTTGCATAAATATTTTTACTAAAAGTGTGTATTAAAATTTACGCTGCAGCCAAGAAATGTTTATATATTTCTAAAAAAAAATCATAAATTTGCGCAAACTAATTTAGCAGTCGTTAAATATAATAAAAACTAGCACAAAACTCAAATATTTTCGAATTCTTGAATTAATGGAATTACATAAACAATTGAAAAACAAAATTTTCACGCTCACAACAACTACAAACACACAAAACTACTAAAATAAAATGAAGAATACTCTACAAATTACTAAAATACTAAACTAGTTAAATCAAATACACATAGCAGCGGCAAAAACAGTATCAAAAATAACCACAACAACAACAATTCACCATAGTAATACTCTACTTATTTTCTTAAATTAGTCATACACGAAAGCAAGACTATAAATTTAGCAAAGAGTGAAAAGCATAAACAATTTGAAAACACACATACTAATAGCAGCATAATTATATACATACACACGTACATGCATACATGCATACAGCAGTTTGGAGTGAAATAAATTTTTTATGCAAATAGCCGTCAAAACTCATTTAAAAAACAAATGTAGCATACTCTTAAGTACATACATAAATACTAAGTGAAAAAAGTCAACAAATTACAAATTACAAATAAAAAAAATTTACTGTTAGAAAACAAGAACATTGCCAAAAGTACAAAGAAAATAAAACCGTTTTTAATAGAAAAAAATACAAAATTAAAATAAAAATACAAAATGCAAAATTTCACTACTCAAGTACAGACATAGCGCATACAAACAAACATATAAGCAGCTTAAAAACATACATACATAATTAATAAATCATAAATTTTACGAAAAAGCTGACAAAAGGCAGTTTAAAGGCACAAAACAGTAAAAAAAATAAGACAATTAAAATAAAAATAAAAATAAATTAAAAAAGCAAACAATAAATTTTAAAAATATATAATTTTAGTATAGAAAATGTGTGAATTCAGTAACACTGAAGTTTGCGCTAAAATGGTTTTGGATTAAAAAACAAATTTCAAAATTTTTCTAAACTATAAATTAAGTGTGCGCAACACGTTTTCATAAAATAAACAGCAAATGGACAAAAAATTGGAAATACAAACAGAAATCTTAATGAAAACTGTTTAAAAAATATTTTTAAAGTAACTTGAATTGGTAAACAAAACTCAAAAACAACATATTTTGGTTTAAATTACATTTTTGTTACATTATTATTTCTTTGCCACAGCTCAGTGTACGATTTTTTTTCCCAAAACTTTTCAAAAAATTGCATAAATAAATGTAAAATAAATTGTGTTATAAATAGATGAAAAAATTCAAAACATTACTGATTTTTTAAAAGAAATTATTTGTAAATATTTTCGAAATTAATTCAATTGTTGGTCGAAACTCAAAAATATACATATTTTGGTTCAAAATACATTATTAATAAATTTGTATTTTTCCAGAAAATTTTGATTTTTCCAAAAATAGATGTTTTCAAAATTTGCAAATAAAGTAAAAAGTAAAGTTTTCGGGAAAAATAGACAAACAATTGCCAAAAAAAATAAATTTATATTTGATTATTTCAGCTTAATGCACTGAAAAAATTTTAGATTTTTCCAAAAATTTAGATTTTTTCAAAAATTTTCAAAACCATACATAAAATACTGCAGCACATTTTCGTAAAAAATATACAAACAATTGCAAAGCAAAAAATAATTTTAATTGTTAGTCGAAACTGAAAAAACATGCATAATTTAGACAAAATAAATTTTTTTAAATTTGCATTTCTTTACTACAGCTTAGTTTCAATTTGTATTTTAACTAATTTTGCATAAAATTCATGAAAAATCTACATATTTTTGCATAAACACAAATATTTTGCGGTTTTCGAAAGTATTTCAAATTCAAAAACAATTCAAATCGCACTTAACCTAACATTCTACCAACAAAATACATTTAAAACAACAAAAGCAGCATATATGCTGCATTAAGTCTTCGAAAAATCTCAAACTTTAATTAGATTTTATGCACAATGCTGCAAAATGTATTTTTCGTTAGCGTTTTTTAAAGTATTTCCAATTCAAAAAGCGACCTAAACGAATCAAAATCAAACCTAACCTAAAATTTAAATACCAAACTACATTAAAAATCACAAAGGCGACAGCTGCCTATGCTACATTAACTATTTCGCGGCGCACTCAAAAAAATTAATTTTAGAAATTTTTTAATTTTGAAAAAAAATTTTAAATTTCAAAAACTTTTTGTCATTTGAAAAAATTTTTTTTTTAATTTTTAAAACAATTTTTTTCTAAAAAAAAATATTTAATTAATAAAATTTTTTTGTTTTATGCTAAAATTATCACTTTTAGCATACAGCATTTAACATTTTTCCGCATTTAGAAATAAATAATGCAAAAGTTGAGCGCAAAATGCCATAAAAATTGCGCATATTCACACACACACACACAAATTTCAACACTTGCCAAAAATGATGAACAAAAAATCTAAAAGGTTTGTAAAAATATGTAAAAATTATTATAAAAAAAATATTATGAAATGTTTAAAAATTGTATTTTCACAAGAAAAAATAAATAAATAACCACAAAAATACTGAGCGTATAAGCGCGTAAAGGCAGAATACTGACACACACACACACATAATTAGTTTGTAGGCAGCGAAAGACATCAAAATAAGCAAAAGATTGAGCAAGAATATTTTAAATAAAGAAATAAAACATAAATACTTATCAAAATGTATACATACATATACATAGACATAGGGAATGAGCGTGTTTTACGCAAGATTTAAGCGAAAATAAAATTAAAAATTATAAAAAATTAAAATTTAGGCAAACACACACATACATTTAAAACAAAGCAGTTAGTGGCATTAGCGATTATTGTTTTCAATAATTATGAAATACATAAATGCAAAATAAATTGCATGCGCGTATTTAACATTAAAAATATATATGGAAGACAAAAGTAAATAAAGTAAATTACAAAAATATAACAAAAAATATTTTTATTACTTAAGTAATAAAAAAATGTAGACTTAAACACACAAACAAACAAGCGGCAAGCACTAAGTTAGCGTGTATAAATATTTACGCGAAAAATTTATATATTTCAGTTACTTGTATAATCATTTTTTATTTTTATTTTTAGTTATAAGATATTTAAAGAAATTTTTAAGTTTCTCTAACTAGTTGTAAGCAAAGCAAAATCAACACAAGACATTTTTGAAAGCAAAAGTTTGGATAAAAGAAAGAGATTTATTATTATAAATATTATGAATATTATAATTAATGATATATGATAGAGATAAACGCAAGAAAATATATATTTATTTACGTAAAAGAAAGCGAAAACAAAAGCAGTGCAGTGGAAGACAGCAAAAATAATTACAATAAGGCATTATTAGTATACAAGATATTGTACATTGTAGTTGTTTAGCATGAAAGCATGAAAGCAAGAAGATTGAAGGGTGCGCATTTTGAGCGAGTATGAAAAGATGAGCAAAAATAAAGAATATTAAAATTATACCTAAGAAGAAGCGGAAGCAGAAGAGCGAAGGAAGCAACTAAGCAAAAAAAAATAATAATAAAATAAAAATATTAGTACACAGCAGGCAAAAAAGTTAAACTGAAATAAAAATTTAAGCTGCAAATGGCAATTGGACGTAAAAAATTGAACAAAGAAGACTCGAAACCAGCAAAGTATTAAGTACGTAATGAAGCATATGTAAATTGTATGATTATACACACACGCATATATACATATGTATATATATATTATATACATAAATATATATATGTATATTGGTTTTTACATAATTAGCAAGCCAAGCACGACGAAAAATGCCTAAAAATCAAAAATTAACATTAAATGCATAAATAAAAGATAAAACTCAAACATTTACATACATATATACATATGTATATGTAGCTATGAATGCAACACATATGTATGTAATAAGAAAATACTAATAAAATGGAAATACAGTAATTTACATGCGTCAAAAGCGCTTAAGTCTAATAAAAAATGAAATATAAAACTACAACAACTACAACTACACAAAAATATGTATGCATAAGTCATGTAACAACACATACAAATTAATAAATTAATTTCAATAGTTAATAAATTAATTTCAATAATTAATAAATTAATTTCAATAATTAATGCATTAATTTCAATAATTAATTCATTAATTTCCTTAATTAAATTTATTAATTAAGCGCATAAAACCCAGAGACAAGAACAGCAACAACAAATCATACAAAATTACGCATAGCATATGTTTTGCATATATGCATAAGCTTCAATGCATACAAACACACATGAAACATCCATCCAAGCAATGTGTTTGCCACAGCCGCCATGCAACTAACGCATTTCCTTCATACACACACACACACACACTCATACATACAAATTAATCATGCATAACGCGACCAAAACGCGTAACGTTCAAGACTTTGTTGTGCATTGCAGAACAAAACAAAAAACAACAGCAAAAATATAAACAAAATCAAAATAGTTTTACTGACTTATTCAAATTAACTACTAAAATATTATTTTATTTATATATTATAACATTATTTTCATTACTAAATATATTTTTTTCTCTTCTTACTATAGTACTTGCAACATAAAGTGCATATGTTAGTTATGAATTTTTATAAATTTGTATTAATTTAATTCAGCAGCTTCAAAGCGTTACTATTTATTACAAAAATAATTGATAAAAATAAAACAAAACAACAAAAAACAATGTTAATTGCATTTCAATAATTGTGTAGCTGTACTTTTCAATAATTAATTTTAATTTATAGTTACTAATTTTATTATTATTTGTTTGTGAATAATTTTTCAACACTTGCAACCAACGCTTTGGCTTGTTTTGTTGCCAACATAATTGCAAAAAAAAAAACAAATAATAAAAATATATATGTGTAAGTGAAAAGTGAAAAATGAGCGTAACAAATCCAAAAAGCAACAAAAATAAACAAAAATAAAAATGAAAACAAAGAAATTGCGCGCATGCGTCACTGCGATGTAATTCGTTGGCGAAAGATATTTGCAAGATTACGTTAAGATAATCTTAATTGTAAAACAAATGCACATAAATACATATATATTATATATATAAGCATAATATATATACGTACGAGTACATATACATACATACTATATACAAAATATACACATACACGGTATATTATGTTGCAAGCATGCGACAACATGCAACACTTTTCTAAGCTAAACATTTGCATTCATACATACTGTTTGCATAATTATAAATATTAATAATATATTACTATAATTAAAATTATTACGATTATTATTATTATTATTATAATTATTATTACCTATTACTATTATATAAAATTTCTATTGGCCTATATTTCATTGATTGATTGATTTCATTTCTCAGTTTTTATATGCATAAACAGAAACAAAAAATAAATGTATTTTTAATGAAATTGAATACAAAAAAAACTAACGGCGTTTTATTTACACATCGGGGAAATATTGGTCAGTCGAAAAAGTCTTTTCGTATTTCTAATCAAACTACTTATTATTTTTTTTACTTATATTAAAAAGTATATAAAGAAATATGTACCATTTTGATCGACCGTTTTTTTGCCATTTTTTCGCTAGAGACATTATTCCAACAGTGTAAAAGTTTCATTAGTGTAGATCGAAATTTCCAAAATGGAAGCGAGCGAACTATTTTTATGCTACACGTGCTGATACAGCATCGTCTCCGTAAACTTCACAAATTTCTTTGGTGGTTTGCGTGGTATTCTTTCCTTTTTTATACAAAAATTTCAAAATATAGCGATTTCCTTCATTATTTTTACTAATTTTTGAAATACTGTAACTTTTTTACAGTTAAAATTTTGTTTTGGTTAAATTAAGCATAAAATCGCACTTTTCCAACACTATATGGAATGACACAATGTGATTAGTAGCACTGGAGATATACGACTGCAACCAAATCTATTGACAAATACGAAAAGACTTTTTCGACTAACCAAAGAACTACCGAAATAAACTCTTGAAGGTAAATGACGCGCTCTCTTTATCCAAAAAGCTTTACTCTCAAAATAACGACACCTTTCTACTAGCTGTGTCTTGGAAATGCGGTGACAGCTTGACCGCCTTCACTCCACACACATAGCATTCAAAAGTGAGGTGAAGAGCTCCGAAATTGCAATTGCAAATCGACAGCACTTGAGCATAAGCGTTGCTAATACATAAAACTGTGCTTAAACTCTCACCATACCAGAAGAAAACAGATGATAAGAAGAAAACAAACATCACCCAGAAAAGAATCTATGTAAAAAACGAAGTTAACATCGGACGAGCAGCGCTAAAAGTATGCATGTACATATGTCACCTTCATAAATGAAATATGCAAAGCATACATGCAATGCGCAATATTCTCAAACGTCATTGCATCAATTTAGGCACAGCAAAAAATTCATGAATGCTTGACAACCCTATTTCAGGCGCAAGAGCTGTCAAAATGTGCATGAGTTTTGCTTTGCATGCATTGCATTGAAATTTTTCCAAATGGAGGACTCGCCAAAAAAGTAAGTGATTTTGATTCAAATGTGTGTAATATTATAAATATTAATTATTGTTTCACTATTTATAGTGATAAAAAGTGGACGCACGAGCGCAAAAAGTTGCTTATCAACGTACGACTCAGCCACGAAAGTAATTTCGCAACTAAAACAAAACGTAGCACAATTTGGCAGAAAATTAGGCGGGATATACTGAAAAAAGACAATACTTTTCCATTTTCTCTCGATGAAATAATGCGCTGCTACACCAACTTGTTGGGCACATATAAGCGAATAAAGAGAAGAAGCGCAACGTCCGGCAAAGCTGCCACCAATTGGGAGTTCTTTGAGGAAATGGACGAAGTTTACGGCACACGCTGCAGCGTCGTTGTACCTAAGAATACGGTGAAACGTTCTTTAGAACCAACAGAAAATGAAAACTCTTCTTCATCGCCTTCGCCTTCTCCTTCGGCATCCCCAGATGTCACGGATACGATAAGAATCCGAAAACGTAAACGAAATGAAGTTATTGCTTTCTTGGCATCCGAATCCGAAAAACAAGAGAAATTGTTTGAGACGCTGGTGGCGACAGAGAAAGAAAAAATAAGGATTGAAAAGGAAAAATTGTTGGAGCTAAAAGCCATACGGAAATTGTATGAACGCATTTTAGAACGCAATATCGACATTATCTAACTTTTTTTAAATTATTATAACCTTAACAAAGTAAATGAAGATTGCCAAGGTGTTTGTAAAGACTAAAAGGCTAGAGACCCTGTAAAGCATATACCAATAGAAATGATCAGTATGACGAGCTAAGTCGGTTTAACCATGTTCGCCGGCCTGTCCGGCTGTCTGTATATGCTGTATAAACTGATCGAACAAAATTCTTGAAAGGAATCTTGATTTTGTGAAGGGTATTATAGCTTCATTGCAAAGAAAATTAACATGTTTTCTTGTTTCTAGTTTCTTTTAACATTATATAATGAATTTTTAGTAAAAAAAAATCTTTTAATATTAAATTGTTTATATAAAATAAAAGCACTAATGTTTGTTATTTCAATTTTAATAAAATTAAATTTATATATGTTTATTAATATTTATATAATAAAAAAGTTATTTATTTCATCATTTATGTAGTTAATAAAGTGACAATGGCGTCCCGTTTATTTTTGGCTTCTTCTCTCAATTGACTTGCAGTTGGTAATCGTGAAAAGTTGTTTTCGTTATTAGACGTCTCTTCTTCTTCCTCTTCACTAATGACGTCGGCTTTATGTCCCTCATTTTCAATAATAATATTATGAAGAATTATACAAGCTAATGTGATAGTTTTTGGTAAATGTGCTTGGTGCACATCAATATGCTTCAAAATACGAAATTTTCTTTTCAAAGTTCCAAACGCCTGTTCTGCATGCGCCCTCGTTGAGCATAGAATTTTATTATACTTAATTTGTTTAGGTGTTAAAGAACCATTATCCTTATAAGGAACCATTAGAAAGCTTTCTAAGGGATATGTGGAATCTCCTAGTAAATGACAGCCGGAACAAATTTTTAATTCGCCCTTAACTATTGACTTTCTAATCGGACTCATTTCCCATATAGCGGCATCATGACAACGTCCGGGATAGCCAATAAACACATCCATGAACTTAAGGTTACCATCCACAATTGCCTAAATAAATTAAATTAATTATACATAAAAAAAAGAATTACACATAAAAAAATCTTTAAAGAACATTCTTACTTGCAGAACAACTGAATAGTTCCCCGTGTTATTATAGAAACTAATGCTGTCCTTAACTGGTTGTGAAATGGAAATGTGCATAACATCTATGCAGCCAATGACATTTGGAAACGGTTGGCGGTGTTTAGCTGAAAATTCGTCACATTTTTGTTTTTGTGCTGCAACAGTAGTCGGAAATTTTATGACATCTTTTTTTAAACAGCAAATCTCTTTTATAGTTTTAATACATATTTTATAGCTGGTTCCAATTGCCATATCGAACCTGTTGCTAACATCACTAAATGAAGCGTTGTGGCTCAGTTTCCACAAAGTTGCATAGAGCGCCTTTTCCAGTGAAACTCCAATACGTCCAGTGCTCTTTGACACCCAATATGGTCTCAACATGTTTAGAAGAATCTACAAATTACAATTTCAATATAGAAAAGACTAATTGTTTACTCAGAACTCACCTTAAATGTTGATTTTTTCATTCCAAAATGTGAATAGAAAACATCATTCTCCATACTCGGAATGCTCTTATAAAATCTTTTTATTTTTAGAACTCTTCTTTTATTTTCATATCTACAAGCTAAGACCGCCAACCTTCGTTGGTTTTTTATAACGTTTTTTGCAATTATTAAACTATTACTAGTAGCACTAGTTTCGGCCAAAGAAATGGCATTATTTAATGTAATTAATAATAAATTTTCCATTTTTGTAAACACGAACAACTTTAACTCTTTAATAGCTGTCAGCGCAATGCATAAACGTCAAACATGTGCCTTGCATATTTTCATAAAGCAGGGTTGTAATGCATAAATTCTTTGCATGGCATGGGCATAGGTTTTAAAAATGCTTTGCATATTGCGTTTACGAAGCAGACTTTGATATTTTTCATATAAAGTCAACACGCACACTAACTTCCTTCATGTGAATTATGTCATACGAGCCAAACATCTACACATCGTGGCCACTTACAGATTTATTGCCGAATACAGTACTTAGGAAGAGAAAAAGAAAGCAATTGAGGCATGCACCGCGACCTAAGATCTATTGTTTCTCTCTCTCTGTCACATTGAATCACTCCCAGTCCACTCAGTGGACTCCAGTGGACTCCACTGTTAAATTCCTGTATGCTGCTGGTGGCTATGGAGGCGTCATGATCCCTGTTGGCATACATAAATCTAAGAGTCTTTATCCTGCGCTTACAGACTTCTGTGCAGTCTGGCAACAGATGCTTTGGAATTTCCGACTCCATGTCGCAGAGCAGGCAGTGAACACAATAGATTATACTTTTTGAGTCTAGAGTGCCCGGTGGAGGATGGAGCCTTGTGTAGAAGTTCACATTAGTGAGGAAAGTTCTTTGAGCGCCATTCACTTGGCAGTGGCCAGAAAAGATTTTTTAACATATTGCTCATGTAGCTCACGTCTTCCGGTCTTCGACCAAGTATCCTCTGGGTAGCCAAAAAATATCCATTTGAAGGCAAACCATATCTCCCCAGCGGTGTGCGCTAGGTTTAGGACCCGCCTGGTAAAAACCCCTACCTATGAAAAGAAGAGGCAATTGAGAAGTAAAGTCGCCTCTTGACGAACAAAAACCACACGCTATAAGTCACTCTTTATTGCCGCCCTGCTTTATGGTGCAGAGGCATGGATGATGACAACATCAGATGAGTTGACGTTACGAGTTTTCGAGAGAATGGTTCTGTGGAAGATCTATGGTCCTTTGTACATAAGCAACGACGAAAATCACATTCGATGGAACTATGACCTGTATGAGATATACGACGACATTGACATAGTTCAACGAATTAAGAGACAGCGGCTATGCTGGCTAGGTCATTTCGTCCCTTTGGATGAAAACACTCCAGTCTGAAAGCATTCGACGCGTTAGCCGCCGGGGGAAACAAAGAACAATGCCTGAAGCAGCCGGAATTTGTTTCTCAGGGAGTTTTACCGTACCATATCTAATTACCTGACTAGATACTCGAAATATTGTATATACAGCAGACAGATCGACTCAACTCCTCATTCTGATCATTTATATTCTATATAGTAGGTATACCTACTTTATAGAGTCCCCAACACTACCTTAATATATGCTTCTAAGGGCATAGTAACCGAACAAATGATCATTTTTAGTAACTACCATTTTATTTTTATAAACTTACTACTAAATTCATACATATATACATATATACTTAAAAGTTGGTGAAAAAATTCCAAGTACATGTTATGGCATGGTTTCGAAATAGGTATCCAACAAAGTGTTATTAACATGAACAAAGTCCCATTGCATTAATGGAAAATTCGTGCGACACCTATTGACTACAACATGTTTGGATGCGGGCCGAGCTTCCAGACAAAATAGTCTTTTTGGACCATAAACCAGCCACTTACGCCGACGATTGTAATACCATAATTGATTCTTATTACCATAGCTGCAGTCATAAAGCAAGACTTGAGAATCTGGTTTATGGTCAGCCGTTTGTAGGCAATATTCTTCGCCACGCATACGCAAGTCATGGTCTTCACTTAGCGACCAATCTTGTCTCCGACTTGGGAATATGCTTGTCGCTTCGCAATCTTTAACTCCAACGATTCTGTAATCGGGTCGGCCTAAGGTGTCGAGACAAAATTTCGGCGCGCCCACGCTTCTCACCTGACCATAAGCGAAATCGGTGATGCCTTTTGGTGGATATGTTTTCACCAAGTCAAAGGCGACATTTTCGATAAACCACTTGAATGACTTGCAATGCAATTTCTCACGCAAAGCTAATTGCTTCGTTAAATCACCCGCATCAAGTTTTTCATAAATACCGCGCGCATGCTTGTATACATAGTTCTTGTAATCGTCCATCCACACCTCCGCAACGCGTTTGTAATTCTGCAAATAAAAAATTGTATTCCAAATATAAGATATGTTTATTCAAATTTCCAAGTCTTTCCGTTCTCACCTTATGCAAGTAATCTTCTTTGCGGTCTTCCGATACGCCAGTCCAATTGTCACTGCGAAAAATGTGTCCGACACGCGAGCATGGCACGTCCAATAACCGACCACCACACATCCAAATCTTAAAACTCAACTCATACTGTTCACCACCCCAAATGTCCAAACCGTCATCATAACCGTCCAACTCCCAAAACCATTCTCTGGATATCGCGAATAAACCACCTGCCATGATTGGGTTCTCGAATGGTTGTGTGCGATTCTTCTTAGCACTTTCGAGCAACGGCAGTCGTTTATAGTCAAGTATCCAATCGAAAGCGCCACGCGCCCCCTCATCTTGTGCAGTATACTCGAATGTAGCGTCCTCAATCACATCGATCATGGGGCATACCGCGGTGCGTTTGTTCAGAACTATTTCATGCAGCAGCGGCGGCAACCAATTGTAATTGACCTCCACGTGTGAGTCCATAAAAACCAGCACATCAGCGACAGCCTTAACGGCACCAGCTAGGCGCGCCGCAATGAGGCCTTGCCGCTTACGAAAGCGTATAATATCCACTTTAGGAAAATTTTGCTCCACATACTCGTCGAGTGGTTTCTTCAAATTGCTAACGTCACTGAAATCATCGACGAGTATTATTTCTTTAATCAATTCGGCTGGTGTACGATTGATGATACTGTGTACAGAACGCACCAAGGCGCTGAAGTGTTCATTGTAGAACGGTATTATTATACTGACAGTGGGTAAATCGGCGAAATATTTCAGCTTTTGGCAGCTGTAAAGAAATTTTTTTGTTTAATATTTATGAATTTTCGGCATAAATAGGTGCTTTATGTTATGGTTGAACGGGTGTATAATGGATGGATTGGACATATAGTTGCTGATGACAAGCTAGTAATAATTTTGGGCGACTATTTTCAAGTTACTAGCTCGGCTGGATTCACAGTGGCATCTTTTTAACCCGATTTTCTGAGACCTAGGACCTTCGCAGCCATTATAAAATGTTTCAAAGCAGCCGGATACGTTCAAAAAATTTAGTGGGTGCCATTGAATGAATTGAAGCCAAAAATCCTTGAAAGACGATTTTGTATATCAGAAATTAGATTGGATTGTGACTTGTAATGAAAAGTGTATCCATTACGACAACCCTAAACGTTAAAAAAACTCATGTGAAGCCTGACCAACCAGTCAAATCAACAGCACACATACATGCTTCCAAGGTAATGATCTGTATTTCGTGGGATCAAATGGGCGTGCTGAGCTTCTAAATCCGTGAGCCATTAATAGGGAACGCTACCGATAACAACTCATCAAATTGAAGCGAGCGATTGCTGAAAACCGGCCGGTATTTACGACATGGCATGACAACGCTCGGCGTCATGTTATAAAACCGGTTTCAAAACATCGACTGAGAAGTTTTGAAGACTTTGTCCCTTCTGATTACAATTTGCTCCGGTTGATGCCGAACCCTCTCACTAAAATACAGTTCACATCAGAACAGGGTATCGAAATTTTGGCTTTATTCATTCTTGGTCGCCATAGCAATGCTGTCATTTTGAGATTTAATCCACAAATTGTCAGAAAGATAGGAGAATGTTATAGCTTCCGATGGGCAATACTTTGAATAATACTATTATACACAAAAATAACTAAATAAGTGAATAAGTGAATCAGATCTTTAACGTCTGTGACATTTGGGTCGGAATCGTAGGGAATATTCAGCAAATGACTAAATATTCAAGAACGATATTTTCAACTCATGCTTTTATTATCAGAATATCTGCTATCTAGACCATTGATTTGGGTTATCCAAAATATGTTTGATATTTTCGTCCGCAACAGTCTCATTAGGAAAGCAGAGCTCAGAACTACAACACAAAATTCAATCGAAATTTTAATGCTACATCTCACTGTGGTACGTCCTAATTGTATAGCTGTAAAATTTGAATTCTAGCCTTTTGAAGTGTAGATTCAACTACAAAACATTGGTATTCAATTCTAGTGGCGCCCTCTCAAAAAAATTTTACAAACCTCTCCGGTCTTGCCTGGGCAGTACGTATCTTCAAAGTTTAATCACTTACCCCTGATCACGTATATCAGGCAACGACCGATTGACAGAAATCATATCGGACAGCAAAGCATTAAATCCGTTCTTCTTGCTTAAGTCATGCTCTAACTTCCGCTTTGAAAGATTCGTAATGTACGCAGGTTTGCCATGTTCGCCTAATCCATTTCGTGCTGCATCGCTGGCCATGGCTTCGACATCATGCCAATCCTTAAGTTCTCTTTTGTGGCTTCGCTGCCAATACGGTGTTTTTTGTATTAACTCAATTTCTAGCCCCTCCAGCGCTTCTCTTGTATATATCCATTGATTAACGAGCAGAAATAGTACGGCACCGATTATTAGAAATATTAGCAATCGCACGACATTTATATAATGTGAATAGCGCATTTTTGAGTAAAAGAAATTTGACTGGCTTTACTTCGACCGTCCAGTTTCGGCTTTACAGTTCTACAATTGTTCGGCAACTAAACGAAATTAAATTCTAGTAACGGCATCGACCTCATTCATTTATTTATTTAATTATTTTAGTTTTTAGAAAATAACACCTGTAATAATCATATTTGCAGCTGAATAAATAAAAGAGTAAGAGTGGGAAACAACAAAGTCTAACGAAAAACTAGTTCAAATAGGTCAGGTCCCACGAAAATACATAATAGGTACATATGAAAATAGAGACACTTGTGGGTGATCCACGGAAATATTTCTTTCAAATTAAGTAAATTTCTCAAAAATACTCTGGTCATGGGTATGTACATATATAAGTTGTAAAAATTTGTGTAATTGCATAGAATACGAGTACATACATATATGGCATGTATATATGTATGTATGCTATTGTTGTTGGCAGTTACTGATCTAATATGTATAAATCACGTTCCATGTCGTTTACCCACAGTCTAGGTCATAACCAATACCCATCACCCAAACCGCCTACGCAATTAAGTACACTTTATCCTCTCCAACCCTTTCTCTCCTCACTAGTTTTATGCTGTGAGAGAATGTATGTATTTACACAGCTTCATTACAAGTGCTTTTAGCTCTTCCCTTTCTACGATAACAGTTAGAAGAATAAGAATTATGTATTAAAAAAATTTGGTATACAATGTTGACTATATAAAAAAATCGTACAGCAATTTCAAAATTTAACGTCCCTTGAGGCAATTTAGAAATGAATGTGAACAAAGATGTTTGACTTGGCTAAAAGTAAATAAAAGAGTCAAGGACATTACAAAATGTAAACAAAGGTATCACTGACCTCGGCAAAATGTAAACAAAGGGGTCATTGACCGTAAATGTAAACAAAGGTTGCTGTCTTAGCTAAATTTAAACAAAAGGGTCAATTACATTAGGGGTATTCAGACCAGCCTTGTTAATTTGTTAGTTGTTATTCGGTAGTTTTCTACATGTATTTTGTTTTTGTAAAATTAACAGACTATCGTTTCACCGAGTAACGAACTATCCTGCTCCTCTGTACATCAATTTAAAGTACTTACCAGTAATAAATTTGATCTGCTCCACATAATTTTCAATTAAATGACTGACAATTTTTGATTTTGCACTTTGTTGCAGCATTTTTACTCTTTAATAAAATTGAATCAGCTCTTTCGGAATAATATTTACCATACTACCAAGGTAGAGCAAAAAGTATGTTCACAGTTAAGCCTTTTAACAAAGTATCCACTAACGAATTTCCAAATTAACAGGCTTCGGTCTGAATACCCCTCAACTCAAAAAGCAAGCAAAAGTTGTTGTATTGGCTAAATGTAAAACACATAACCTGATAAAATGTAAACAAAGAGGTTATTGGCCTCATAATGTAAAAAGGTTCATTGACCCGAAGTATAAACAAAGGTTGTTCTATTGGCAGAATGAAAACAAAGGTTGTGAACTTCGCTTAATGTAGAAAAGTGTCAATGATTTTATATTATTACCGTTACCGATCTACAGAAGGGCCTCCGAGAAAAGGTGTCTTTCATTGAGAAACATTTTTCTGCTTGAATTTAACTCAAATCAAAGAATGTTAATTCACTTTTAATGAATACATGTAATGAACAAAGATAACTTGAAATTTTGTTAAAATGACGGATTCCCAAAAAGTTGTTGTTTTGTGAAAAGCGCCTTGAAAATTGAAAATTTTATTTCTTGGAGCTTTACCATCGGAAAAAAGTCCTGCTAAAATTTCAAGTAGCTCGGTCCAGCCGGACCGAAGTAATTTTCCTCACCGACGCTGACAATGACGTTCCGAGAAAACGTGCTCATATTTTCGAAACTATTTGCCGGATCGACTTCATATTTTGGAAAAATATGCTTAAATATACATATGTATGCACATTCGAGATTTATTGAAAACACATAATCGATTTTTTAAATTCCCCAAGTATATTAACCCACATTTAAAAATAATGTTTTCTTTTGGAATGATGAACCATTATATTTATTTTAAATTATTTTTCCTTTCTTTATCAATAGATACATATACATGTAAGAAAGTTCTAATATTTTTCCATCATTTATTACAAATATACTTATTTACAAAAACACTTCAGTTTCTAACCTTAAAAACACAGGTCTTACTATAATATATCTATGCAAAGGTATAAATAGTCATTATATTGTCACGCATTTAAAAATATGAGCGCATTCTTCTTTGAATTTTATTTTGTGCATAATTTTGATATGATTTCAAAAATGATTAAGCTTTTCTGAGCTAAATAATATTGTGCAAATATTAATTAATACTTTTTTTTTGTATTTTACAAAATCGAATTGGCAAGGGCAGCTTATTTTAAGAATTATAATTAAATAGAAATTATTAAATGGAAGTACATTAGAATATGTTTTTTAAATTATATCAACCATTTAACAGTACAATAAAAATTGTATAAAAGAGTGATAGGAACGCGGACTTCAAAACAGAAAAAAAAACACATGAACCGGTCTGTCCACTGTTAACTTAAACTATGACTGTTTTACAAACAAGATATTAGATATATTTCTAAATACGGTTTATATCTACTCTAGATCCAAAAATGGCAAGTTATGATTTTGATAGTGACTATGCATTATTCGGCGCTTGTACAAAAAACAAGTCTAACGCTGTGTTATTCACGTTACCGAAATTCCATTTCATATAGGGATCATCCGAATCGCAGCGGTTAATATAAATTGCGCGTTTACTTGGCGCTGCCTGCAAGCAACGTTCACTGCCCTTACCAGCAATAAGCCATTTTTCAGCGCGATCATAATACCAAAACTGATTTCCACCCATACCGTGACAGTCCCAAAGCCATACGGGTGCATTTGGCGGTTGCTGTTGCACATCTAAACAGTCGGTTTTGAAGCGTAAACGCAAATCTTTGTGCCAGCTTAAAGCCCAATTTTGATTTCTTTGCGGTTTCTTCAGATTCGGTGCACACGGATAGAGACCGATTTTTGAATGACGCGGTTTACCCATTGTATCTACACAAAGAGTTGGCTCAGCCACACTTTGTATAGCGCCAAAAGCGTAATCGGGCGGCTCAACCGGTGGATATTTTTTAGGCAAATCAAATGCCACATTCTCCATGAACCATTTGAAGGACTTGCATTTGAGTTTTTCACGTATCGCTTTCTGTTGGCTTAAATCACCCGGATCAATGTTTTCATATACACCTTGACCATGATCATATAAATATGTCTTGTATTCGTCCATCCACACCTCAGCGACACGTTTGTAGTTCTATAATTAAAAACAAAAGAGGAAATTCGTTTAAAAATTTCATAATGATAATAATTTGAGCTTAAATACTTCATTATATTTGAATTCACTTCGCAAAGTGTATACACTTACTCTGTGCAAGTAATCACTTTTTCGTGGACTGGGTTGTGAATTACGTGGACCTCTATATATGTGACCAACACGTGAACAGGGTGCATCCAAAAGTTCACCACCACACATCCAAATCTTGAAACTCAACTCGTATTGTTCACCACCCCAGATATCGAGGCCTTCATCATAACCGCCTAATTCCCAAAAGAATTCACTTGATATAGCAAACAGACCACCAGCCATAACAGGACTCCTAAATGGTTTTGTTCTATCCTCCAAATCTTCCGGTAACAATGGTAAACGTTTATAATAAAACTCCCAGTCGAAAGCGCCACGTGCACCTTCATCTTGAGCTCTATACTCAAAATTACTATGATCAATAACGTCGATGAAGGGACACACCGAGATTCTCTTGTTTTTTGCAATCGGCTCTAACAACGGTGGCAGCCAATTATAGTTTGCCTCAATGTGCGAATCCAAAAAGATAAGTACATCCGCAGTAGCGTGACGTGCACCCGCCATGCGCGCACCAATCAGTCCGGTACGTTCTTTCAAACGTACGATTTGTACCTTGGGAAAGTTTTCGGCCACATATTGTTCGAGTTGTTCGAATAAGTACTCGCGATCACTAAAATCATCCACTAGAATGATTTCCTTTAACAACTCTGGAGGCGAACGATTTATAAGACTATGCACAGAACGCATAAGTACACCCAAATGCTCGTTGTAGAATGGAATTATGATGCTCACTGAAGGTAATTTAGCAAGATATTTCTTATTTTTACATCTGCAAGGAAATAAAAAGAAAATATGTATTTATAATACTATAATTAACATTACATGAATGTCAAACAAAACTCACCCTTCATAACGAATATCAGGTAGTGAACGATTTACAGAGATGGAATCGGAAAGTAACGCATTGAAACCATTTTCTAAAGACATCTTCTGCTCCAAATCCTTTTGCGATTCATCGTTTAGGGCAGCTCTTACGCCGCCTTCACCGAGTCCAACTCGTTTCTGATCGCGTTCCATAGCCAAAATATCATGCCAATCTTTTTTGAGATTATTTGGCATCAACAATTGACGGTTTTCCCTACTCACATCATTATTCAATCGTGGCAGTTTTGGTGCTTCAACTTCGCTTTCTGCGGCATTGTCCACGTCCTCAGAATTTTTTTTATGCGCACGCAAATTTTCAGCACGGTTTGGCGTCAAAATGGGCAATTTATTTCTATAGGGGCTTGAAGATATCCAACTCGTGATCAGAAGGAACAAAATGAATGATAAAATCAATAATATAGCTGCTTTTAAAATCCATTTTACATTTCGACGACGCATTTTTGTGTTACTAAATATATAAATGCACACGTTGCAATTAATTTTCCTAATATTGCTTCAGTTTCAGCCTATTGCTGCGGTCCAGGCACCAACACGGTAAAGACACAACTATGCCACTTTATCTAAAAGCAAAATAAAAAAGGTGTTTCAAAAAGAATGACGGACTTGGTAGCATACACAATATTGGCAAATAAATATATACTTACATACAGTTCATTTGATAACACAGTTGGTTTTAAAAAATGGCAATGATTAAAAAAACTATAATAATAAGTACATGATATACATATATAAACCTACAGAAGAATATAGCGCAAGCAAGTTAGCAAAAGTTTTCACAGAAACCGTTGAACATTAAAGTTGTGATAAAACTTAACGACCAACAAAGCAAAAAGAAGAACAAATGCCAACTAAGCAAATGCCTAAGCACGCTCAGTTACCGAGGCAAATAAGATAAGGAACATCCGGAAGTAATTGAAAATTGCTGATACGTATGTGTTCTATACCTACTTGTTGAATATCAGCCCAGGTTTTTTATTACAAATTTTTAGTAAATCAAACCGAGAGGTTATTAAATTTAACAAAGAATTAGGTAATTTTTTACCTAAGAGAATTACATATAAAGCAGAGTACATAGATTTATATTTAGCACTAGTGAAAAATGAATAGGTAGAAAATATCTTCAAAATTAGGAGAAATTAAATAAAAAGGTTTGCAGCTGCTGAAAATTAAATGGAATTTTATTATCTACAATAATAAATTCGGTTTATCAATCTTATGCGCGCTTTTGAGTTATTACTATCCAAAACGTGATAAGACCAGCTTCTTTTGTGTTTATGTTTACAAGTATTTTGTTCAGCACCATTTAATACATATGAATACTTAGATACCATATATATGTGTGCGGCGATATATAACAGGTTTCCAAAATTCATCAGATGTCTTACTGTGTATTTAAAATGTAAATAGTTTAAAAAAAAAGATTCCAAAAATAATTATTTGAATGCACGCAATTAGCTACGCGTTAAATCGTATGTAATACCAAATTAACTACACTTTGTAATTTTATCGGATTGAACTGTCTTCAAAATCAAATATATTTAGGCAAATGTATAAAAATTTCAGTAAGTCTTGTGCTATGTTAAAAACTTACCCAGGAGATCTTACCGAATTTGGCATCCAGCTTCTTCCGGTAGGTTGGCTAAATTTTTGTTGATTTCCTTACGGAGAATAACTAACTTTAATAAAACAAATGCATTACATGCTTTTCTGGAATATATTTTTATTGCCAAACCGCTATTTCGGTTAAATATTGTTAATACGTATGCCACATTAAAAAATAAACAATTCCTGACAACCACTATGTAGCTACGTATTAGAAATAACAGCTGATATTAAAAGTAAAGCAAAGAACGTATATAATAGAGAAGACAGAGAACTTATATTATAGAGAAGGCAGATAAAATACGGTCTCTGTGCGATATTAACGATTTTTATTATATTAATATTTGACATTAAATATAAACGGTTCTTCAATAATACATACATACATATAATATTTTAGGTTTTTAATTCAAAAATCCCTTATTATGAACAATAGCTGTAGGTATATGGAATAGCATTTGTCTTGTTGTAGACATCTGGCGCCGCACTGTCTGCTTGTCTAGTTAAACAATTGCTGAGTCTGGCGCCGCGGCTGTCTGCTTGCGTCTGGCGCCGTATAGCCGTATGTTCTGGAAATTTCCAGACGCGATATTCTAGAAGGACACGTCGGCATCAGCGAGAAGTGCGTGGCTATATAAGCCGTGGCAGCGCCAACGTAATCAATCAGTGCTAAGAGTAAACTGCTATAGTGTAGACGAGTTGTGAAATAAAGAGTTGTCGAATTAATTAAACAGTGTTGATTTTATTTGTCAATCCAGAGATACGAACCTAACAAAGTGAACTAGCAAAGAGTAAATTCGTAACAATATAATATTTTAGGTTTTTAATTCAAAAATCAGTGTAAGCTAAAATATTTAACACGTTCTTTAAATACATATATCTTTCAATTTAATACAATTAAAAGGTTTTGAAAACACATATAAACAATTTGTATTTCGTTGAAGCAATTTAGATAAATCATATCATATTTTAATAAAAAGTACTAGTGTACAAAGCAATCCACACATCACACAAAGCAAGAGAATACGAACATATTGAACACAACGGGACAGTTACTTACGCCGCTATAAACAAACAACTTGCTTTGATGAGCTTATTATGAAATTCGATAGAAAAACACGAAGGCCATCGCTATAAACTTACTGCCGTCCCTAAATAAAAGCGGTGACGGCATCTTACAGTCAAAAATTCGTGATCTCCATGGATTTTATATGGTGATTTTGACAGCGCGCTTCGAAGCAATTTTTGTAAATTTTCTTAAAAATTTCTTGAAGCTCGATGTTTAATGTTTTTAAAAATGACAGGCATTTAAGAGAGAATGATGCGAATATTGGAAAACCATTCAAAAACTCGCCGAACTAATTTTCGCCGTCGGTCAAATTCAAAAGATCGTTATATAGTATAGGCGATAACAGTAAACGGAAGCGAGAACAAATTTGAGTAGCACTTCGAGACATTATCGACATAGATCAGAAGATCATTATAAACATTTGATTCGAAAGTTCTCATACACATTGAAAATCATGAACGTTGGCTGCGTTTATGTACACAATATGGCGAATGCCATAAATATCGACATAAGGATAATGACCAAGTGTTAAATGGGGATTTATATCAAAGATATCTGCCACAACCGTAAATCATAATTAGCCATTCCGGTTGCAGCAGATTTTATGAATTATGGTTTTGTAAGTTATCTATAGTTCAGTTAGTGAATACATAAGAAATGTTCCAATATTTGCAACAGAAATATAACTATTAGTTATTATATATGTACACAATATTAGTACTAATTAAGCATTTTTTTGTTTTGGCAGCTAACTTACTCTCGAGATTGAGTGAAAACTGAACAACATTCACGAACTCCCCAAACTAATTTTCGTCGTCAGTCAAATTCAGAAGATCGTTATACGGGTAACAATAGTAATAAGGAGCGAGAACAGAAAAGTCGGGTGCGAATAAGAATTTCCTTGTTTTAAAAGTTAAAACTAATTTATCCAAATAATATATTTGTACCTTTATTTATAAATATTTAAGATAATATGAAAATATAACATTGTTTTAATGCTCTACCTAGCACTACTCTCACGTTTTCTACGTTCTCGATCCTCCATTTTTCGTCGCTGAATGGCAAGCATTTTTTCACGCATGGCAATAAGTTCATCTCTTTGATTTGCTTTCACATTTACCCTTTCCGTTGGACTAGTACATGATATAGGCTCTACTTTGAAACTGTTGATTTCCTCCGTAGAATTTTTCGAAGGTGTTGCTTGTGTAACGTTTTCTCTTAAACTTACACGACGCTTTCGTACATTCACAGATTGCTTATTTTCCTGTGTCTTCGAAACAATAATATTTTCAGCTTGCTTGTCAACTTGTGGCTGTTCCACATCCTTAACGAAATGTTCACTGTTCAACGAATTGGAAGAATCTGTTGAATTTTCTAAACTTACATTCGCGGATGTTCCAAAAACTTTACATTGATCATTTTTGAAATACTTTTCAAATAAAGCCATAAGCTCTCCATGACGACGGTCCTGATTTCGCTCCTGAATGTCATTAATTTCCAACAGAGTATTTCGAATAGTACTTGTTATAGCTGCAATACCATCTTTACAATGGAGACATTGTTTTTTAGCACATTCCAAAGAATTTATAACTTTTAATATATCACTGTCAATTTTGTCCATTGTCATTTGCTGCTGTCCACCATAAACGAGTACGAATAGGTTTTGAATTTACTTAAAAAGAACTGGCATATAAATGAGCTGCAATCATAAATCATATAGTTTTCCGGAATATTTTAACTATTAAGCAATCCATACATTTTATGGTAATATTTACTCCCTTAAATATAAAATAATTAATGTCCGTCCAGAAATTATACTCAACTTGTTTGTAATTATGGCAATTGTTTACGAAAAACAATATAAAAGCAAACTGCAAAACTTATTTGACAAATATGTATAGCGGCTTCGAATTTTCGATGTTACTGTTCGGCCTTTCGTAATTCGTAGATGGCGCAAAAACAAATATCAGCTGTTTTATAATAACCTCAAAAACAATTAACATGATCCGTTTATTGTTGCGGCAATTTAGGAATATTTCACATAATAATCCACCCATTCAACTGTTGCCGTCATCGAGGTGGATGCATACAACCAATAGTAAGGACTGAATTTCTTATTATATTAAAATGGTACATAATTTTCATTGTTCTAGCACTACTCCATGGTGAATATGAATGGCAAGATCCCAAATCAGACGACGAAATGTACGCAAAAGTTTACCGAAAACACCTATTTCTCAGTGCGATTTCATCTATTTTCGCTATCAAACTTTATTAATGCTTAAAACTACAAAGTATTCGCTTGAACTCACACTGAGAACTTAAGACAATCACTTTGTACAATGAGCTAAAAATTTGTAATAATTTCAGTGTTCGTGTTACGTACATCGACAAAGATGGTAAACGCACTGAAGTCAAAGGAAAAGTTGGTGATAATGTTCTCTACTTAGCACATCGTTATGGAATCGAAATGGAAGGTTTCTGACTACTAAATAAAAATAGTTTTATTGTATTACAATTATTAATTTACAGGCGCTTGTGAAGCATCACTGGCCTGCACAACTTGTCATGTGTACGTAATTGGAAATCATTTCGATCAGTTGCCGGAAGCGGACGAAAAAGAAGACGACTTGTTGGATATGGCTCCCTTCTTACGAGAAAATTCACGTCTAGGTTGTCAAATAGTATTAACAAAGGAATTGGATGGTTTACAATTGCAGTTGCCCAGCGCAACACGAAATTTCTATGTGGATGGCCACAAACCCAAACCACATTGATCAACTGAACAATTGAGGCATACTGTTCAAAATGATGCTATTTTCCATGTGATTACCTGATAGATATAGAGCATTCATGCGCTGAATATCTAATATTTAGTTCTTACTTTCACCTAGCATGTGTAAGACAAATAATCGCAGTTATTCACCTATGACTATGATTAAAAAAAATAAAATATGTAAATAACTATGAACAGCAGTGTGCTTTTTTTTGTTTTTTTATTCAAATTAAAGATTTTCCACTTCACTTAAATAAGCTATATTCTTAGTGCCGTTGCAGAAGTCATAACATAATAATTAAAAACTTGAATTTTAAAAATTTTAATTAAATAAAATGTTAAATAGCCAAAATATCATTCGCTATGCACATTCAACTAAAGCTTATAATAAAGCCTTAATTTACATCATTCTTACTCAAACTACAAAGTGACAATTGATTTAGTGTGCATTAAGCAACTTAAAATAATACAAAGTCTTACATAAACATTTGTTATGTGTGGAAATTAAAAAAATAGACATCCATTCTTAATGTACACACTCTTATAATTGATACTAAGTTTTCTTACATTTTTTATTTTTAATGAAAAACGGTACAACAGCTCATTTTATAATTATGTAAATAATGCTTGAAAACATAATTTAACATCATAATGGTTCACAAAGTAAACATTTAGTATAAAATTTATACATCTTGATTAAGTGGAATATTGATGTGAAAGCGTTGCATACACTCGTAAAATTTTGTTATACAATTTAACTAACACATTCTACTGTGACAATCATCAATTTGTTACCGGGCTATTAGAACCAGAACCCACACTCCTCTTTTCTTCGGTTTCTTGTTCTTCGTCACTTTTAAGTTCGTCTTTATCTATCTTTTCCTCTTTTACTTCCTTTTCACGCGATTGCTCCTCCTCAACAATCTCCTCTTTGGGTGAAAGATTTTCCCGTTTTTCACGTTCACTTTGACGCTCCTTAGCGTTTGCACCGCCACTTGTTCCATTCTTTTTTGAGCTCTTCTTAACCGCAGCTAATTCTTTTAAGAGACTACTAACTTTACGATTAAGATTCTCTACTTTCATATCATGTAACCTATCAACTTCCTTTAACTTGTTGCGCATTTCGATTTCCTTTTCGAAATTCTTGCCTTTCAGCTCTGTCAACTGAAATAAATATACAACAATAACTATATTTCTATGAGTAACCACTTTCAAATGCTTACTAATTTATCTTTTTCCAATAATTCTTTATCCTTTTGTTGTAGACGTTTTTCCAAACTGGCGATACGTTCTTTTAAATTTGTCATCGCCACGACATGATCCGCTGAATTGGGATCAATTGTTATAACTGCTGGTGCTGCAATAGAACTTAATCCCATTCCAGAGCCGTTACCACTGCCACTGCCACCACTTCCCCCAGATCCTGTACGACTTATTTTTTCAGGCATATCACTGCTTGAAGATGTAATAGCATTACTACTTCCACTCCCACCAACGGCGCCAGTACTTTTGATATCAGCTGAAGGTCGAGACGATTTTTTGCCTGATGTTGAACTCTCGCGATGAGATTTTTCATGTTGTCGTTTTTTAGCCGATATTCGTCCTTCTTGTTGAGCCTTAAGTAGAGCGCGCTTAAATGAACTGGTACATAGCCAACAAAGCAATTTACCATTCACCTACGGATAATAAAAAAAGTTGGTCTAATTAGATATTATCAATCATTTTATATGAAAAAATAGAGTGTAAATGTATTTGAGTCTATGAACGCATACATTTCGGGAATTTCTTATACGCAACGTTCCTGAACATATTATTTCTTAAATTCATGAAATCGAATTTTTTGATAATCCAATATACAATTAGATTTCACCGCGGAATTTCGCGTATATGAGGTGTTATTCCTTTTCTAACCTTTTTGTTCTCGTCACGTTTATCGAAAGCACATCGCTGCTTGCATTCATCACATTGTATCGGTGGGCCATATTTCGCTTCGTAGGTTGCACATCTATCAATCATTGCATTTACGGGCAAGGTACAGGAGTATTTATGGATATATGTTGCAGGAGAAAAAAAGAAGAAGAAATGTTTGCGTTCATAAACGTTGCATTTGTAAAGGGTTTGTTTTTAATAATCTACATTAGAGACTACAATCTTTGGTTTAACAAAGAATTAAGAGCTTAACAATTTCTATATAAAAATACGAAAGCACAATATAAAAAATGTGTGGGATACAATGCTTTAATCAAAGTAGTTTTTATTATTCAACTTGATAATCTACTACGTTAAAATTAACATACAATTTACTCTTTATATACTATTTTCCAAACCCGTATCATATTTTTTTATTGTGCATCCATTTGAAATTATGAATCCGTTTTATATACCAAACTAGATACTACATATGTATAAATATAAGTCTCATGTATACCGACCTTATACATTTTGAGTTTCCGAACGCCGCTACAATCTTGCAACATTCACAGGCATTAGGTTTGCCATACTTGTTAAGACAATGCTCACATTTTTTACAGGCTGTCTGATTCTTGCTGGAAGTGAAAACATTTCTCATGTTTGTTTGTAAGAATTGTATGTGTATATTGGGTTTATTGTAGTACTTACCTTGTTGGTTGAAATTCAGTGCGACAATAAGTACATTTAACAACGGAGCTATTTCCTCGGCAATTCTGAAAAACAAAGTTATTTGTCAAATATTTAAAATTGGAAAACCTTTCACTCAACAAAAAGCACTGTTGCTACTTTCACTATGCTATTTGCAAATGCGCATTTGCTTTAGCAATAATATATAGATTCGGTAAATTGGCGTCACAGTTCGACAAAATGTTTGACTACGTCATTCTATACACATTATTTTCAAAGAGTTTCAATTTCTTATTGTGTGCCACCATAAATAAATTTGATCTTCACCTTGCATAGCTGTTGACCTGCAGACAATTCCTCAAATGGATGTCTTGAGAAACATTTTGAGCAAGCAAATAACACAGAACTCATAATTTAGCACTATTTAAAATTTTGCAGCTGAAATAGCTTATTTATAATAATTTATTTGCCGGCTTAGATTTCAACAAGTTTACTAAAATAATTATACTTTTGCAAAAGGACGCAAATCGCCAAATTTCTGTCAATGCGATTCATGGAAAATGAAAATGGCGTACAGTTTCGATGAAACGACATAGCACGCAGAGTTGCATAAAACAATTTTTTCTTTTTAATTTCTGTTACGAATTTTTAATAATTTTTACATTTATTATAATATCTATTGTTTCCAGTTAACAATAATATTCCAAAATTGCAATTTTGCAATTTAATTATTTAAGGATATTTCTCAAAGCATTTCCCCTATAATAAAATAAGATACTAAAAATCTGTTATATGAAAATAAAATTACTATTGTCACACGCGTTGATCTTCTTTTTTCTTTTTTATGTTGGAGATCATAAGGATCATATTTTTTATTACAAAATTTCATAAATAATTAATAATGTATAATTCAATTATAATCGAAAGTGAGCCACTTAAGGAAACTTCGAATTTCAAAGTCTCAATTTCTATGTAAAAATTTATAAATATGGCCACATTATTGTGAATTGGTAAGCAATGCTACCAACCTAAAAATGATTTCAAACAGTTGAATATTCAAACTGGCAGCAAAAACAATTTTATCCATCATAAACAAGACGCTGTACGAAAATTTAGTTTTAGCTTGATTTAAAAAATATTTACAAAGCCTAGATTACAAAAAATACGAAATGTCTACAGAACAAACAAACATTAAAGTTGTGGTAAGAGTGCGGCCCTACAATCGAAGGGAGTTGGAACAAAACCAGCGCCAAATTGTCAAGGTATTGGACAACAACACTCTGCTCTTTGATCCCGATGAAGAGGATGATGAGTTCTTTTTTCAAGGGACAAAACAGAACTATCGAGATATTACAAAACGTGTCAATAAAAAAATCAGTATGGATTTTGACAGAGTATATGATCCAGAAGCAACAAATCAGCAAATTTTTGAAGAATGCACATCACCTTTAGTTGCTTCAGTGTTGAACGGGTAAGCTGTGACAACTGTACATTATCCTTATGAAACATGTATTAATATTAAATGCATTATTAGATACAACTGTTCCGTGTTTGTCTACGGTGCCACTGGAGCAGGGAAGACATTTACTATGCTTGGCAGTGAAACATGTCCTGGTCTAACTTTTCTTACTATGCGTGAACTATTTGAAAAAATACAAGTCCAAAGCACTACTCATAAATTTGATGTAGGCGTAAGCTATTTAGAAGTCTATAATGAATTAGTAATGAACCTTTTGACAAAAACTGGACCATTAAAGCTGCGAGAGGACTCGAATGGTGTAGTTGTTAGTGGGCTCGTTTTAAAGCCAATTTATAGTGCCGATGAACTTTTACAACTACTGGCACAAGGAAACTCAAATCGCACACAGCACCCAACTGATGCCAATGCAGAGAGTTCACGTTCTCATGCTATTTTCCAAGTTCATATTCGAATGACAGATCGCAAAACCGGTACAAAACGCACAGTGAAATTATCTATGATTGATTTGGCTGGCAGTGAACGAGCTGCCAGCACAAAAGGAATAGGAGTCCGTTTTAAGGAAGGTGCTAGCATAAATAAAAGTTTACTAGCATTAGGAAATTGCATCAACAAATTGGCAGATGGAATGAAACATATTCCTTACCGGGATTCAAACTTAACACGTATACTGAAGGACTCCCTTGGAGGTAATTGTCAAACCTTAATGGTAGCTAATGTTTCAATGAGTTCGTTGACGTACGAGGACACCTACAACACTTTAAAAGTACGTAAATTTTTTTAAATATAATATTTTTTATTGATTTATTAATGATGAAATGTTTTTAACATATTTTAGTATGCGAGCCGAGCGAAGAAGATTCGAACAACACTTAAGCAAAATGTGCTCAAATCCAACATGCCTAAAGATTTCTATATAAAAAAAGTTACAGAACTTATGGCTGAAAACGAACGTCTTAAAGCTAAAGTGACTCAGCTTGAAAAATCTTCGGAAGTCACACGATCTTATAATGAAAGCGAATTGAAAGCCTGGTACAGCAAGATCGATGAAGTGTATTCAAATTTTATTAAAACACAAGAATATGTTATTGTCAATCAAAGCAAAATCAAGAGTATGAACTTTCGTGAGAAACTGAAGAAGGAAAATATAGCTTACAATACGCTACTTGAGCGGAATTCCATTAAATCAGAGGAGGTAAGTGCATTTATGAAATAATATGTTTATATTCGATACGAAAACATTAGTGAATCGAATTTATATTTATAATTTTATATTGAAACAGAGAAAACAACGATTTTATGTGGCAACTTTAGTTATTTTTTATTACCGAAACAATTCAGTCTTAACGCTCTAAACTTCATAATTTACCTACTATGATTCGCCAATTAGCTCTTTTTGTTTCGTTGCAAGTAATTTATCAGCTTCTGCTATGTACTTGTCTGCTATAGCGGTTACTTGTGTTTGAATAGCGAAAATATCATCTTTCGATATATCACTTTGTTTCTTTAATTTTTTAATAGTATTATTTTGTATGTCTCGAATTAAATCACGATACTTGATGAAAAGAGTTTTTGCATTTTTCGATAGGTTTTCACGATGTTCCTTTGTGACTTTCGGTATAGGAATAAATATAGTAGTTCCATCCTGTTGTGGATTAAGATTCATGCCACTATTTGCAATTGCTTTTAGAACATCAGGTATAGTTTGAGGGAAAGCAATCATATTAACAACAATAGTTTTAGGATTTTTTCTTGAAATTTGTGCAAGTTCTTGTAACTCATGTTCAGCACCGTCGATATGCACACGCAGACTTTCTATAGCGCCTGATGTTGAACGCAGTGACAAATGTTTTACAAAATCGTCTCGCATCTGTTGCACCGCTTTCTGCATATGATCATTTACGCCATCAAAATTTATTACTTCGCGAAGCTGTGCTTCATTGATTTCAACTTTCCCCGCCTTTTTACCTTTCTCCTTTTTCTTATCTTTGCTCTTTGCATAACCTCGTATCTGTAAGGTATTTATAAATGTTGACTGTGCTTGTGGTAACCTAGCCAAGGGCAAGGTTTTAAGAACATTGCTTGTGCCTGGGAAAATTTGAGAAAATTTTAAATTTCCTAAATGCAAATCACGCGTTGAAAAATTCCGTAAAATCGAGAAAGCTCTTCTTGTGTACATCTTTAAAGTAATGCGTTTAATTTTATAGATACAAATATTTCGCACCGATACTTCTATTGCTTTATCAAGCGATTATGAATTTTGGCATTTCAACAGATGGGCTGATCAGCTGTTAGCAACGTTTTGGCAATTCTCTCTATTTTATATCTTATTATGTTTTAAAGGTATATATGTATGTACATATTTACATATGGATATCTAATGAAAAATAATTGTCTTTAAATAAACAATAACTTTTTTGCGTATGTATGTATGTATTTTTACGTACTGATGATAAAAATTCTTTTTTTTTAAAGTAGTTAATTATGTACATATATACTAAAATCATTTCTTTTACATATTTTTAAATGATAACAATAATTATTTTTTCATTATCTTGTATTATTCCTAAAGATGCTTACAGCTTCTACCTCTGGTTACAATAAAGAAATCGCCCGGCTTGAAGAGGAATATACGCGCTGGCGCCGAAAGTTACATGATGCAAATAAGGATCTAGAGAAACTGAAGAAGGAAATACAAGAATCTAAATATGTTGAAATTTTGAAAAAATATGAAAAAGGAAAAGACTTGGAAGTGCGCCATTCAAAACAAAATATTACGATCAACCACATATCCGGCATAAATGCTGAATTTTTGCGGGATTCAGATAAACTGCGCAAAGCCTTTGGTATGGCATGCGAATTACTACATAAGTCGTATGATGATCTCAGTACAAATATGCAAGATAAATACGAACAGTTACAACATTTTATAAAAACACATGCATATTTTGGTCAAGAGGATTATAAAAAGGACAGCGATGAAGATTTGGAAGTTCCAACACTAAAGATAAGAAAAGGAAAACGGTTACATAAAATTGCTAACGCCGATGAGCCCACATCCACAAGCACTGTAAAAAGACCTTGTTTGCAACGAACAGAGTTGACGAATGACTTTGACTTAGATATTATGGAGGACACGGATTCTGATGACTGCATTAGTAATTTCAAAAAACCTACAATCAAACATACGATTATGGATGAAACACATGTGTTGTCGTGTGTCACAGATGATGAGTACAGTACGAGTACGGATGTGAGTGCGAAAAAGTCAGTAACAGAGAGCAAGGAAACGAACAGCTTAATGCGAAAAAAGAATTTTGTCAGTAATATACTATCGGAGCAAATAGCTAAAGTGCCAACGAACAACAAGGATCGAATGAAGAATGGTGGTTATTTATTGCAATAAACTTAATTTTAAATAAGTTGACTTAACAATTTTTTATTGCAGTATTGTTGAAATCAAAGGCATTTAATCATCATGGGCTTTTAAAGACTGTAGCGGCTGGCGTACAAAAGGAAAATAAAAAATTCAGTCCGGGTCGCGTACGTAAAAGTCCGCGTAGTGTTATGGTTAAATGTAAGTATTAAAATTATATACTGTAGTGGAATCTTAACTACATTTTATAATTTTTCTAGCACTTGCGACAACAGCGAATATTGTGAAACGACAAGCAGTGCGCACAGTAAATGCTAATAGCAATGATCCTATCGTTCGAATAAACCGCGCCGCCTCTTTTAGAGTTAAGAAATAGTTTAATTTACACTTGACTTTCAGTCCAAATCTATGTATTATAGTTTACATCCTCTATATTGCAAGTAATCATATATACACATACTTACATACATATAGACATATATCATTCAGATACATTGTATTTATATCAATATATTTAAATCTAAGATTTTTAACTGTAATGTTGGAACAACTACATCAACACAAAACAAGCTGTTGTTAGTGTGAAATATTTCCCACTAAAAACACAAGTCGAAGATAAAATTGTATTTGTGAAAATACGTCATTTACATGTACATATATTTCTGTGCTATACTCCAGTTGCAAATAAATTTAGCTTTAATTATACATGTATATTGATATATCCATCTCGTGTGTGATACTCGTGTTAATTATATTTATTGCTATATTCATCTCGTCTGTGGTATTCGTGCATATTATAAGGTAGCCGAAAATTCGTACCCAACGCAGTGGTCGACAACACCGACACAGTATTAACAAATAAATATAAAAGCATACCAAGATTAAGGGCCAACAACAGTGAAACTGGTAGAGACGTCGCAATAGTGCCAACACCGAAATGGTTCATATCAGAATGCAACGTATGCGGTGCAACGGCATACGGGTTAAAGTAACCGAATTCATTTATAGGCGATTTTGCTTCAGCTAATTGATGTTTATAATTAACTGATATACGGTCCCAAGTATCTTCACTCCGACGGATTTGTGGACTATTTATATTGTGCTGTTCAATAAGCTCGTTTTCAACTCCTTGATTGCTGTTTGAAGGATTAACCGCCATGAGTTTATATCGGCCACCATTATCATTCCCAATAGTTGCTTTAAGCGAATACGGCAAAATGGAGGCTTCAGCTGGCGACACATTTTCAACACCAACAACTTGAGTCAAGGCGGTCGTAAGCAAAGCGCACAAATAAAGTAATAATGAAATTAAACGGATCATCTTAGTCACTCGTTCACTTTTAGAAATTGTCTCATCTATTTACACAGCGTAAAGCTTTTATATACAAACTTATTGTCATTGCAATAGCTTGTGTACATTAGAGTGACAACATAAACGTTTTGCGTGAGCATTTGGGTTGAATGCTTTTCAATGGAATTCTCTTTTTCTGCATACAATATTTTACATTTATTATTGTCCTCTAAATATTATAATATAACAATGCGAAGTACAGCCAAATAACAAGCATACATACGTATAAATAATTATCATATATAAACATTGTAAACGTTTTTAAATAGAATGTGTAGACTCAAAATGCCAGTTAAACACCATAGGGATTGATTGCTTTTGTTCTGTGTCAACAAACCGGTAAAATAAAAACGGCTTTACGGTTATTTTATTTGTTGTGCCTTTAGCACTACCAGTGGGCTTTCAATAACACCTTTACTTTGTATTAATTTAAGTTCACACTCTTGTGCAGTTACTTTACGTTTGCCGGACAAAACATCCTCGGGCATGGATTCAAGTGTGCGTTTTATTACAGCTTGCAATGAGGCTATCGTTTTTTCAAAAGCGATTCCCAAATCATTCGTGAAGTGACTGTGTGCCAGGAAAAGCGAAGCAAAGAGGTCACCAGTACCTAAAATTGCCGCAAGATTTAATTTTTGCAATTTTCAGCTATACTTTTACATCATTTACCATATTTTAACACTTTTAACCGTAATTACCTGTAAATGATATACCGTTTCCTTGACGTGGAATATTTATTATATAGCGGCTGCCGTTTTTCTTGCTCAAAAAAGCACGTAACTCATTTTCTCGGCCCAGTTCACTGCTAGAAATCACCACTGTTTCGATACCGCGGTCATGAAACCATTGAACCGCCGACCAAACATCGTCTTCGTTAGTAATCTTTTTTTCCGTTAGTAATTCTACTTCATATTGGTTTGGAGTTATTATATCGGCAAGGGGTATAATTTCATCGCGATAAATTGGCAGTAAATCTTCAGGTACATACATTTTGCCGTTATCGCCCATGACAGGATCACAAACTACATTTAGTAAGACAAATGTTAAATTCATTTTAAAATGCTTTCAATAAGACAATTTGCTGATATTTAGATATAGCTTACCATATATCAAACGGGGGTTGATTTCCCTAAGCTTTTTTACAATATAAGAAATTCGTTTTAAAAATGACCCATTACCCGTATAACCCGTTAGTAAATGAGAGTAAAATTGTAGCAAGTTATTGGCCTCCAATCCTTCAAAGAGTTCAACTAAAAAAACATATAAATTTAACATTGAACTTTTTAAGGAATAATTATTGCGTACCAAGTTCCTTTTCTTGCAATATTTGCCCTTTAATGGCTTTGTAGCCAGTGTGATTAGATAACTGCACAGAATTTATGGCGTCAACTTCGAAACCCAATACCTGTAAATTTATAAATGTTTACTCAGCAATGATGAATGCTATATAATGTATATTGGTCATATACTTTACCTGTAATGGAAATGCAGCACTCTTATTCCCGACATAACCGTGTACCACGTGACTTTGTATGGAGAGAACACGTCTGTCCAAGTCTGGTTTACCCATTTTGATCTTGTATGAATAAATATTTGCAGAAATGCTAAAGTCAAGATATTTTCAACTGCCTTTTTTATGGATACAGAGACCGTAGTATAAATGCGCTTGATGCGAGTGAAAACAGCAACTAACAACTTTTGCGAATGGACAGTCTGATATATGTACATATGCGCTTATGAGTAAGATGCAATCAACGACTTCTGAGAATAACAAAGTATATATAGAATTTTATTAATATAAGTACTGTGCTGTAAAATCTGATATTTACACATACTGTACCACCTGTATCTTATCAATTTAATAATAACAAATTATCTCCATCATTTCCATTGGTTGTAGTTTTCTTGGCCAAAGAGATTTGTATACCTTTATCTTTTCCTAAGCTAAAAATTACTCGTAACAAATCTTAGTGATCGTGAAAAAGATTATTTACACGTTATTATTTTCAGATGAGCATGTATGTATTCTTTTAAAACACAATAAAACATTGATAAGAGAAAACAGCTGATGAAGTATAATCTGCACTTTATTGCGCAGAAAGTTAGAGGGTTGTCGACAACAGCGTATATTTTCTCCAATTTGTAAAAGTTATACATATAATTACTTATATGTAATTAATTAATTACTCACTCCTCAAGAATATTTGTGTTTCTATTCGTATATATTATATTTGATAGTTATATATGTGTATATATATAATATATATATATATATATATGTATATATATATATAGATTAGTTAGTTCAGAAACCTATATACATACTGGATCATATGGGTAATTCACATAGAACTTTCCCTTCGCTTTGCTTCAGGCCTTTGTTTTGACAGCAAAGTTCGATGTATTCTTTTGTATGAGTACGTTCACATCGAAAACAAAACGCAAGAAAGCAAATCAAATTGTGTGCAATTCTTATCGTTTTACGCTTTGTTGCCATTTTTAAGGCTTAGTAGCACGGAAAGCAACGCGTTCATTGTGACATGTTCTTTGCTTTCTTCGCTTTGCTGTTAAAATATGAATTTTCAAGCAGAGCGCCGAAAGTTGAGTGTGGATGGACCATTAGCGTTAATCTCCAATAAGGTGTAAGCAACACTGTTCGAATCGTTAAAATAACAACACTGGTATTCATTTGACATGTTTTTCTTTTGAGTGCCATTAATTTTATTACGGCATTAAATTTTAGCAAATTTAACTGAAAAAATTAATGACTGCATAACTTGTAAGAGAAATAGTTTAACGATTTTTACGAACGGTCGATTGTAAGAGAAAATGGCATCTTTAACACGTCTGCTTGAGAGGAATTTACGTAATTCCAGCACAGCAGCAGGTAGACGGCTATACAGTCAGACACAAGAGGAACCAGCAGCTGGTACCAAGCATGAATTTGACGACGAAGGTTAGAATCGTCAAGTAGTTTGAAAAGCAAAATATAAATAAAAATTACTCTTTTTTCATTTAAGAATTTCGTGTACTCAACTTGCGTGCTGCTAAGCAAACAGATCAACAGAAACGTCGTGTATTCAAAAAAGAAGCAGCGCTGCCGCCTCGTCATCTCAAAATGGCAACGGATCAGGATTGGACTGCTGTGTGGCCGGGTCCACGTACATTTCAACCAAGTAGTGTGCCACTGCCTTTGCGTCAAGGTTACACAGAAAAGGGTGCAGCACCTCCATCTAAATTCGTCAATGCGGAGCTTATGAAAATTCCAAATTTTCTACATTTAACACCACCGGCCATTCGTCAACAATGTGAAGCTTTGAAAAAATTTTGTACACCATGGCCTAAAGGCTTAGAGTCTGTGGAAAAATGGGAAAAACATTTTCCTATCGAAGTTAAAAGTACAGATTACTGTCATGCTCTACCCACCATACGCAATCCAGATGCTCGGCGTGTAACACTGAATATTAAGTTGTCAGATTTGAAATTTGATGCACATGCAAAGGATAAATTTTTACGCTTAGTTGGTGATCGTTACAACCCGAACACCGGTATACTAACAATTGTGGCGGATAGATGTCCTTTGAGGAAACAAAACTATGATTATGCAATGTATTTGTTAACTGCTTGCTATCATGAATCATTTGTTACTGAACCATGGGAACAAAACAAATCGGAAGCAGATATGGAATATTATAGTTTTGAACGAAATAAGTCAAAACAAACGGCAGAGGCAATAATAAATTGGGGCATACCCACTGACGCCGCGAAATTGGAAGTCAGTCAAGATTTTGCACAAACCGTAGAATTGCTTATAAATGAAGGCGAAAATGAATACAATTTGGGGAGATATAAAGAAGAGGTATTAAAGTTGCTAAGTGTAAGAAACGAATAATTGTTAAAGTTTCGTATTAATAAAATTATATGAAATGTTGCAGAAAATTCCTAAAATATCGCTTACTGGTTTCTTATACCCCTAACAGAATATATAAAGTTTGTCAAAATGTTGGTAACACCTGTGTATTTGCCCTTCTGTCTGTGTGCGTATATATGTGAAAAAGTCCTTCAGTTTTGAAAGGCGATGTGAAATTTTCCTCCCCTCTTTTTCTTCCCAATAAGCTACTCGAATCCGCTGATATCGGACCACTATATCATATAGCTGTCATACAAAATGAACGATCGAAATCAAATCGTTGCATTGGAAAACTTTTGAATTTGTCGAGATATCTTCACGAAATTTAGAATGGATTAATATCCAAGGCAACGCTACAATCTCCGAAGAACAGATTGGATCACTATAGCACATAGCTGCCTTACAAACTGACCGATAAAATCAAAAGTCAAAGATTATACCCTTTTATGCTATAAAAAATGCAACTGTTCAAGGTATTGTAGTTTCGGTGCAGCCGGATTTGCCGTTTTTTTTTTTTCAAATTAATTGTTAACGATTAGGAAAATTAAACTTCTTCAAATTTTTTATTGATTCTTGATTCTTCAAAAGTTAAAGATACACAACATGAGTTCTATAAATTAGATAATGAGGAAATATCTTTAAGCAAATTTTCTGTGCTTTCATTTACAAAATTCCGCCATTCTTGGCCAGTTATATAGTTAGATGTTTGGAGGAGTTTCTCAATATTATGCTTAGCATCATTTTCAATTTCTTCCGATAAATTTATATTACTTAATATACCTAAAAGATCGTCAATATTTTGTTTAAAACTGTAAAAAAATATTATTAGTATAATAATCTACATCCAAAATTTAATTAACAAAAAATTTACCATTGAAATTGCTGGTGTTTTCGCTGATAAGCTTCATATTGCCAATCTAGTTGACGAGCGAGTCGTTCAGCGTTGACTTCCAATTCCCACAGTGATTTGCGTTCGCGCTCGATTTCATTTATCATACTTTCGCCAATATCGCACATTTTTTCAATATATGCATTGGCTGAATTCGAACCGATACTGGTCTCAATCTGGTCTAGGTGTATATTTAAATTTTTATTATAAGAGGCAATCAAATCCGTAGATTCTGTAATATAAAGATGTCATTAGAGTATAACCTTTTTCTTAGTGAATTTCCTAACAAAAAAGTAAAATTTACTTGACAATATACTTTATATAAAATTTTATTAGATAGTCTGAAAAATTATTCTACCATAAAATACCTTGTAAGAGTGCTTTCGGTGTTGGGGCGGTAAAACTTCTGTTTCTTTGTATGGGACTATTCACGTTAACTTGACTATTTTCTTCTACCACGGCTTTGGTTGTTGTTGTTGCTGTAATCCTCGAGCTGGGTTTTGAGAGATTTAGCGGAGCATTCGTTGAAGCTGCTAAATTCACTACAAACTTACGTTGATGTATAAAACTGTCTTGCTGTGTGATTACCGACGTTCCGGTGTTGGTGACTTGGCATTTGGTAAGGCTGGTGGTTTTTCGAAAATTTTGCAACGGTAATTGTGGTGTTAAGAACACATGTTGCTGACGTTGTAAAGGCAGTTCCAAAGTTTGTGTCAAAGATAATTCTCTATTGTTATTTGAAATTGTGGATTGCTCACTGTCACTATCGTTTTCAGATCGCGAACAATATATGACACTTTTATTCGATTCCAATTTATTTGCATAATTCATTAGAGCTGGAGATTTTGATTTAGTAGGCAATACCAAGTTAGTGCCAGTCTGTGGTGTTTCTTTTTGCGTTAAATCTTTATTCGATTGACGTTCGGGCGTTAGACACATATCAGAGATATCCAATAGAGTGGAAAAAGTCGGAAAATCACTAAATTCTTCGTAGTCGCATACGTTATTAATGCCAATTTGGCTCACATCCTGACGGCAATCTTGAATTTCATCAACTTGCTCTTCTACGTTTAATTCAGTACCAATTGCTGGCACAGGCAAATTGTTGCACAATTCAATCTGCTTTACTGCATCATTAGTGGAAGCTTTTTCGAGCATTTGCGCGACTGTTTCGGATATTTCATATTCATTTCTTTCAGTATTTCCTATCGGCAGAGCCTTTTTTACGTTGAGTGTCTCTGTGTTATATAATTTTCGTTTACAACCGACAGCACAATTTAAATTCTGCTGTGTTACATCTATATCCGCTGAATAAACAGTTATATTTTTATTTGTGAATTCTGCTTCTTCTGGTTGTTGAACTTTTGATTGGGTTATCTTCAAATTTTTCGCTGCATCAAAGGGATCCTTATGAAAAAATACACATTAAACACAAGTCTAGATTTATGAATTTTATATACATATAGTATTAATGACTTGCACAGAAACTAAATCACCTTACTACAATTAAATTAATAAGTACACTAGTTTATAGTCATTTTATGATTTTGATGTTAAAGGCCGTGAAATGCCAATTTTGGGTTGCTAAAACCGAAAACAATGGTAGATGAGTAGCTTCTTTGGGAGAAAAGGACGTGTACAAAATTTCAAATCGATATTACATAAACTGAAGGACTAGACATATCATGCTGATAATTTTTATATATGCTATATAGGGTCTCCGAGGTTTCCTTTTGAATGTTACTAACTTCGTGACAAACTTAATATACTATGATCTGGGTATAATAATACCAAGTTAAATTTGAACAGTTCTCAGGGTTAAGAATTATGCAATATGCTGCGAATTTGGCATTCTTACGTATTTCGAGGTGAAAATAGGTTAGGTCGTATATACAATATAAGTATGTGTGAACTGATTAGTAGTTAAAGAGACATCCAGAAATAAGAAAGATAACTGTTTTACGTTTATTCAAATACACAAAAAGTAATATAGATTATTTAAAACATATTTGTATGTTTTTGCAAATGTATAATATATAGAACTTTTCTTATTTTCGTTGAGTTTTTATACATACCAGCGTTTTAACTGCACTGGGTTTGGTGGACTTGAGGTTGGTAACGACAAGTTGAGTCTTTTTTTTAGTACTACGGGGTAATGAGTTTCTAGGCCGTTTTACTTCATTGTTAGTATTTTCATCGTCAAACGGATTACGCCGAATTCTAAAGTTACGATATGACTGTCCTGGCTCGGCATCGCTTACGGTAAGATCTTCATAAACATTCGTACCTAAATTCGGTAACTCTTCTACTATTGTCGAATTTGGTAAATGTTGGTTTAAATTAGTACTAACTTCTTCAGCAAAGTGACTAGTACATGTGTTTGCAACAATTTTCGTAAGTTCTTGGTTCGAGTATAACATGGGCTTAACTTCATTAATTTTTTTCATCTTATTTATAGAGGAATTAGAATTTTTTTGCTTTGCAGTTCTGCAATAAAATTAATTAATTAGAAAAAAGAAAAAAAAAAACGAAACATGTTTAGTGCAAACCTGGTACTTCGTGGGCGTGAAACTCGTTTAGTTTTGTTGGGAACATAATCAGCGTCGGAGTTGTAGTTCTGAGTTTTAAAGAAACGTTTTCGCGGTTGTTTGGCATTTTCATTTAAAGGGTTTGTAGATATTTGTGAAGAAGTTGGTGATTCTGAAATGGTTGTTGAATAGTTGACTATTTTTCTTTGAGTACTACGACTACGTGTGTTTTTTGACAATTCATGGTCAAATTTCTTTTGCAAGTTTGGTAAATGTGGCAACTGAAAACTAGGTTTTTCGGGGGAATTTGCTGTTTTATCCTTTGTATTGCTAACTTTGCCTTCTTCAATAGTTTTCTCGTTATTGCTTTTAGGTAGACCTATTAAAATCTCATAGCTTTTTTGAAACTGTTTTGAAGTTTTTTTCTTGTTTGACGTTCCGCTTCTTGTGTCTAAAAGATTAAGAAAATATGGGAATATTTTATGAATTTTTCATGCTTAATCGGGATTTACTCTTATGAACTGATATTTGTTCACTTCTACCTGTAATTCCTTCTTCAGGTGAAATATTTTCCTTGTTCTCTATGTTGCGATAATCATTCCTGCCTTTGTTTGTTTTGCTGCCAATCGCCTTTTTGGCATTTTCAGTACTTGAAAGTGGTGTGGATATATTAATTGGTTTAACAAATGATGAAATTTTGTTGTGCAGATTCGGCAGAGGGGATTCATTAAAGTATTTCAAAATAAATTCATTTTCCAATAAACGCATAGCTTCATCTCTGGGTATAATGATTTTAGCTGTTGTAATGTGACTTATATCGGGTAAATCACTAGTTTCCTTAAAAATTTGTACTGGTGCTTGAAAATGCACGATGAGTGTTAAGTTATTGCTGATTATTTTATATGGAACAAAGATTAAACGTAAATAAATAAAATGTTTAATTTATAAATCGGTTAAGGCATGAACTTACAGCGATAATTTAGTAATTTTTAGACTCGCAGAACAGTTTGTATATATTTCTTTGGTATTTGTTTGGCAACGCCCATTGAACGAGAGTGTACGTGGACAGTAATTAAAGTCTATCCAAAAATTTTCTACATTCTACGAAATATAAATTATTAAAATTTGATTATGCTGCTGATATGAGTAACTTACCAAAGGCTTGAAAAAAATTATATTTTCTCCGAACTTGAATGATTTGCAACGAAATGAATAAACTAGAATATTTTTTGCCAAATGCATGTTATAAGTGTTCAAAAGATCCCTAGCCGTCTAAAAACATTAAATTTGTATAATAAATCATCATCAATAAATCAAAAATCATAAATTCATTATTAAGTAAAGATTTCATATTACATTTTCAAATTTCGCAGTATGGAAATTGGCAACAGCTATAGCAGCAGTTAATTTATCTTTTAAAACTGATTTATCTGCGCAACGAATACTATTGAGTTCATTTTGCAGTCGCTTTGGATCTACACATTTTAATAACATTGCCAATAAACGCAATGCCAACAATTGTGTGTTAAAATCGCCGACAAATCCAATGGGAAACCAAACGCAAGCTCTGTAAATCGCACAAATTGGTAACCTAACTTAGAGTAGCCACAAACATATACATACATAACACCCGTTTCGAATGTGGCCAAGTTTTCCAGAACTCCCGGTCGTAGGTTAAGTAATAACTCATGTATCATTTCCAATAATTGGTAGTGATAAGAGATTATAGCCTTTGTTTTGTACTGCAAACAACCAATAATATATGTGATTGCGGGAGGCACTACTTTTTCAAATTGTCTGCGAATTCCATCATTATGATTTGTAAGGTTGGACTGAATTTTCTAAAAGTATATAATTGTAACATATGTATGTCATCTTCTAAATAAAAATATGCATTTTTCTGTAGATTTATTTACCAAAAACTGTTTAGTCCATCTTATAACCAGGTCATAAGCTTCCGACTGTTTATGTTGCAGTGCATCCTCCAACACACGAAATCCCAATAGCATATCATAAAATAACTTAGACTTCTAAAAAAAATAAGCAATTTTGGCATCAATTAAAAGAAATTATTGTTTCAAGGTCAAGAATACCAATTTTTTCCTCGCAATTAGCATTTCGATTTTCTCCACTGCTTCCGTTAAGTCCGCAATGCTGGGCGGCAATTCTGAGAAAATTCCGTCTCTCGATGTCATTTCTGTTTTGTTTAATTATTTAAAAATAAAGAAAAATAATTGCTGTGTATTTTAAATATTTTTCAGCTGTTCATATATTTTATATTTATTTATTATTCAGCTTACTTTTATTTTAGCAGTTGAAATAGGAAACTTCGAAGCAAAGGAAATGACAAAGAAAATAATTATGTTACCAAAATTGGGAAGCACTTTCTTATTTTGAAATTTTTATTGATTTGGTAACACAGATTAACGTTGATACCGTTCACACCACTGAAATCATGAGATAATTGATGAAGTGAAGAAAATTATATACTTTACCATTGTTATGGTATTCATAGAAATAAAGATAAGTGTATAGGCATTAAATTGGAACTTATTTTAATAATCCAGTGATTGAACTCAAGAGTGAGTTACAATGTAGGCGATTTATCCAGAAATCCGTTACTGTAATTATTGTGGGTCTAGGAACATTTTTTCGTGGTACCACTGTACATTCTTAGCTGTGTTTAAATGACCGTCAAATATTTCGTATGTAAATTTTCATATGTTTTTTATTTACATACAATTAAAAAAACGCGCAAATTCAAATCTAGAATTAAGTAAGAAAAGTGTAATGATTTTTGATTTTTATTAGCATTTAAATAATACAAAACCTCTTTATCAGCAATATTTAATTTACACTGTTGACATTAATGTCGAAAAACACACGGAAAGTTAAATGGGGCTCTCCTGAAATAACTACTAAACGAAAATGTCTGAATACAAATTTTAAGAACAATGTACATCAAACCGAAAATCTTTTTGTGTCAGATGAGGAGGAGGACAGCTTCTTCACAGTTTCGAAACTAAATTCTGCGAATAATTATAAAGACGTTTCTAATGTACTTGAAAATGAGAGCAATTCGGTTTTACAGACCCTGGAAAATGATACTAGCTTGTTTTGCGCGGAGCTGACAATGGACATAAATCGGGAATCAACATTACTTGCAGTACAGACGAATAGTAGTTTCCAAATCAATGACTTCAAAGAAGACACATTTTTGTCAAAGTCTGTATTGGATAATGTCATGTCCAATTGTAAAGAAAGTATACAGCCTGAAAATGGAACAAATCGCATATTTTCCAATACAACCACCGATAACTTAACTGTTTCCGCGGTGGAAAATTTGCTTAATGAAACTCCACTTGAGCTTTTCGGTAGCCCTAACGAGCATTCAGGCACAAATGAACCACCGTGGAGAAATGCTACCATTATAAACACAGATAGTAACAACTTTCATGTAGATGATAGCATATTTAATACGATTAATTTGCATAGCGAACAAATTGATGAAAGTCAAAAGCAGTTAAAGATAGATGATACATTTTTTGCAAATATTAAAATTGAAGATTTGACGAAAGATGGAGAAAATGACGTCTTCACTGATTTGATGGTTGACACTGAAAGTGTACAAAATTCCCAGAGATTTTTAAATGACGTTGCAATATTTAAGGTGCCACATGCACCCCCGCCAATTAAACGCAAAGTAAATAATGAAGAAACCACAAATACTATTATTCCTGCAAGCCAATACATGGTAAACAATGATTTCGCAAATGCGACTGTTCTGACGAATCTTTCACGACTGGACTGGGACTCTCAAGTATTCTCTGATAAACTTGAAAATAATTTTCCTAGTAAAGGAGATTTTTTTGGCTTACCGGACAGAGTGAAAAAAATGATATTCGCGCATAAGGGTATACAAAACTTATATGGTTAGTAATTTTTGTTTTACATATTACGGAATTATGTAAATAATAAATTAATTACATATTAAAGAATGGCAAGAAGAATGCTTAAATTTACCAGCCATTCATATGCGCAAAAACTTAATATACGCTTTGCCAACAAGTGGTGGTAAGACACTAGTTGCTGAAATATTAATGCTACGAGAGGTCTTATGCCGCGAAAAGGATGTGCTATTCATATTACCCTACGTATCCATAGTACAAGAAAAGGTTGAGCACGAATACGTAATTTATATATTATTGACATGAAAATAATTAAATATTTCAATTTAGGTCAGTGCAATGTCCCCATTCGCTATAGCCATGAACTTTATTGTGGATGAGTATACCGCCGGCAAGGGAAAATGTCCACCAATGAAACGGAAGAAACGTAAATGTATATTTATAGCGTCTATTGAAAAGGGTGCCGTTTTGATGGACAGTTTAATCGAGGCACAGCGCGCTGATGAAATAGGTTTGGTGGTGGTCGACGAATTGCATCTGATAGGTGAAAAAGGACGAGGAGCCACATTAGAGGCTCTGCTTACCAAAATTATGTTTATAGATGGTAAGTACTTTTCCAATATGTTTTATAATTGCAGACGCATTTATATGTATGATTTTATTCACTACAGTTAATATACAAATTGTTGGAATGAGTGCAACAATTGGAAATTTAACCGAGGTTTCCACCTTCTTAAAAGCAGATGTATATACACGAAGTTTCCGGCCAGTGGAATTAAGAGAATATATAAAATGTGGCAATGATATATTGGCGATAAACTCGGCAGGCAAAACGTTGGAAGAAGTATTTGTTTACAACCGAAGCGTTGATTATAAAGTAAGCTAACATTAGATATTTATAGAGAACATGTGATTATAATTTTACATTTATTTTCAATATTTAGTATAGTGAATCTATGGCACGTTGTGATCCAGACCATTTGGCTGGATTGGTGGCAGAATGTGCACCCGAACACTGCGTGCTTATATTCTGTCCGTCGCGTAAAAACTGTGAAAATGTTGCTTTGCTGTTGAGCCGTATTTTACCGAAGTATTTTATTTATCTAAAAAATAAATATAATTTCTAACACAATTCAATTTATTTAGAAAGTTTTTGCAACACCGCAAACGTGAAAAGCAGGATCTTATGGATGCACTGGATAAGGTGTGTGGCGTGCTTGGTGATGTTTTAGCTAAGACTATACCTTATGGCATAGCCTATCATCATTCCGGTCTGATAATGGATGAAAGGAAATTCATAGAGACTGCCTATCGCTTTGGCGTCTTAAGTGTCATTTGTTGCACCTCGACTTTGGCGGCTGGTGTTAATCTGCCCGCAAAACGTGTTATAATACGTGCACCTTATGTGGGAGCAGAATTTATGACACTCTGTCGCTATAAACAAATGGTCGGACGCGCTGGACGTGCCGGCATGGGTGAAGCTGGTGAAAGTTTTCTAATTGCAACTAGCCGTGACAATGTACGTGTTGGCGAAATGTTATTCTCACCAATGGATAAGGCCATCACTTCTTTGGATTATGAAAACTGTATTGGATTGCAAGTATGTGAAAATTGTATTAATTAATTAAAAAAATTAATATTTACTAATATAAACTCGATATTGGTACAGAGCTTGGTGTTAAGTGCGATAGGATTGGAAATTGCCGGCTGTCGTTCGGATTTGTATCGTCTAGTAGGCAGCACTTTGCTAGCTGTACAAGCATCTCAACTACAACTTTCCACCGAACAAATGGTGCTCCAACTAATACGTGAAATGTTCAAGCATAAAGTATTGGAATTATGCTCACCGGCGGCAGCCTTGCAACGTAATACATCGAACATACTTACCACACAAGATGTCAAAGATCCAGCCCATCGCACATCACAAGAGCATCGTCGGCTTTTCATTAGTAAATCTACACGCTTCCAGCTGACAAATATTGGTCGTGCGGCTTTTAAAGCCGGCATTGACTATCAACGGACCTATGCCATACATGCCGAGTTGAAATTGGCACAAAAACAATTAATACTAACTAACTATGCACATTTGTTGTATCTCGTTGTGAGTTTTAATTCAAATACAAAAGGTGATGAATTATTCCAAACCGACACTAACATCCTTTATCGCGCATATATGTTGTTGGATGAAACTACACAATCACTCTGCCATCTACTCGGTTTCACCGAAGCGATTGCTGTTAAAATGGCAAAAACATTATCGGTTCAAGGCCCGTTAGAAGTGAAATTAAATCGCCTTTATAAGGTGTTGATTTTGGTGGATATTTTAAATCTTACACCTATACATGTAGTAGCATCCCGTTATAACGTGGAACGTGGCATGTTGCAAACGCTAATCAATCAGTCAGCCGCTGGCGCCAGTGCAATAGTGCGTTTATGTGAACAATTGGATGACTTTTGGTGTTATAAAGCACTTTTCGAACGTGTCCTCGTAAAATTAGATCGTTGTGGCACAATGGAGCTGGAACCGTTGCTTGATTTGCCAGCCGTTAAAATAGTATGCAAATGAAATCATTGAGTAAGCAATTATATTTTATCTGTTATTATTTGCAGAATCGTGCGAAACAACTTTATAATGCGGGTTTTAAGACCGTCGAAGATATAGCCAAATGCAAACCAATTGACTTAGTAAGATCAGTAGAGCATATGCCAATGAAAATTGCGAAAGAAATTATCTCCGCAGCTAAGGTGAGCAAATTTCGATTTCTGATTTTTTTTTTTTTTGTCAGGAGGAGTAAGTGGCTCAGGACTGTCGACTCGGCACCACTCCTAGAAATTACTTTATATACAATATGTTTCTGTCTCTACAACAACATTAACAACAAATATCTGGCAGATTTTTTTCCTTTTAAAAAAGTGAAAAGTAAATTGTCCGTATATTGATTGTTTTGACTTCTTAAAAACACAAAAATAATTTTATATTAAGGGGTCTATGTTCCTTTTTTTTACTTTTACGTGCTTCTAGTTTACTGAGCTTTGTTTATGTTTCTGTTTTGTAGATTATATTAATGAAAAAATTGGACTATCTGGAGGAGGAAGCTGAAGCCTTGAAAGTCTGTCTACAATAGCCTACCATTCTAACACTAAATGTAAGCAAATGACACATGCATTACTCTTATAGTATATTACTTTATTTTAATTTCACTTCCACTTTGTTTCATATTTAATTTTCGCTTACGCTAAGCGACACAAATTATGCATATTTACCCAAAATTTAGAAAATATCCTATCATTACTATTACTATAACAGTGTAATTTTGGCAATTGTCAACATAAAAATATTATTTTGAAACAATTTAGTTACATTATTTCGCACTATAAAATATTACGCAATATTTTTATAACAATTGTATTGTTTTCAACTCAGTACAAAATAATTTACAAAGTATAAGTAAAATATTTAGCGAATTAGGGGCACAAAACTAGGCAAACAGGCATTTTGTATATGTGTAGTATAATGTGTGTACGCAATAATTAAAATAAAAACTAAATAAAACAGAAATAAAAGAAAAACTCATTTAATTATGTTTGTATGTATTTTATGTGACAAAACTTTATAGAATTCTGTCTTTGCTATCACGAAAATTGAGTATTTAATTATTTATAAAATTTTAGCTTAATTTACGCATACAGTCAACTAAAACCTATTACCGCACACATATATACATACATATGTATGTATACATATATAATTTATGTATATTTTTGATGCTCCAATCAGCCACGCCGTATGTTTTCAGCATCATACTATATCCTGTGGGTAACGAACTGCCGCTCTGCGCTACCTTCAATTCTGCTCACCAAAGTGTTGGTATTCAGCTATTTGCGGAGTACAAGTCTTTTTTAATTGCATTCCAAGGTATAAACGATGCGTGTGAACATATTCGTATAAGATTTTTCTTATCAAGTCGTTGGGCGTGTGCTGTGAGTTTTGTGTGCGTGGTGCTGTTTAGTGTGGCTGTCATTAAATACACTTATATACATTTCTAGAGAGACCTTAAAGTGGAATGAATAGCAAAATTCTCATTATTGCATAAATATTTTTGTATTTTTCGAAACGGAAACTGATTTCATAATATTTTTGCTATGAACGAAGTGAGAAAAAGCAACGATACTGCATATTGCAGTTATGAGCGAAGATGAGCGAAAATATGTGAGCAAAATAATTATTATTTTAAGCCTTATTTTTGCCATAAACAGGTAAAGAAAGCTTACAGTTGCACAATGCAAAGTAAAGATGTTTAGTAGTTGTTTTTGTTTTTGTAAAATTGAAAGAAAAGGTACATATTTAAGTTATAGATAATAATTTTTGTTATTTTAAAAATCAACAGGCAAGTTAATTATGTCAAATGCCAACAAGCAATTGATAATAACGGCATATTGCGTACACAACAAAGTTGCATTTTAATAATTTTGCATTGCTTTAAGCCAATTTGACATAAGTATAGAGAGCCTGGCTTGCTTCATACATATACAGATATGGTGAAGAGGAGCACCTAATGGATAAATGAGTGAAATGCGAAATCATGCAGATCTCAAATTAGTACTGAATAAATAATTTTTGAAAGCATGCAAAATGATTTGCAATTCTTATGAATGCTCTGAAGACATACATTACTATATACATACAACAACACACATACGTATGTATGCAAATATGTATGTTTCGTATGTATTAAGGATAGGTACATAGCATTTATGTATGTGATTATGGATAAATTGGCCATGATGAATACATAATTGCGCTTGTTGCTAACCTTTAGTATTCCAAATCATCATAGAAATGTTGGGCTATTCTCATGCCGACGCCTCTGTAGTCCGTTCGGCTGGAGGAATACGGCTGTGGCGCTGCAATGACCGCGCGCCTTCGGATATCTGTTGATGAGAAATACGAATCGTCACTATTGTAGTCGTTATAGGCACTATGCTGTTGTTGTTGTTGTTGTTGTTGTGGTAATTGTTGTCTAGTTTGTTGTTGCTGTTGTTGTTGTTGTGCATGCAAATGTTCGGTCTGATGATGAATCTGAGTTTGTAATGATTTGGAATTTGTTTGTGGTTCGAAATGGGTTTGTGGTGGTTGACTAAGCGATGGAGTGATTTGTGATTTAGTTTGATAACCATTTAGTTGTTGATGTTTATGTTGTTGGTATTGTTGTTGTTGTTGTGGTGGTTGCTGATATTGATTATTGTTATTGTTATTGTGATAGAGTGTGGGTGATTTATTGTTATTGACAAATGTACCGACGCCCGTCTCCGATGCGTATGCATGCTCAAAAGCGCCATTGTGAATCGTCGGATGATTGCTGTGATGCGGCGAAAGCGGTTTAAGCGTCGGATTGAGTGCGTCATTCAACGTGACGTCATAGTCGGTTTCGTAGAGCTCATCCAATGTGATTTTAGGTTGAGGCTCTGGTCGCGCCTGCGATGCCGGCAATGCGCTACGCGGTGGCAAAGTGGTGCGATGAGTTTGCGTTATATGTAGCTCTCTATCACGTTCACGTTCCCGTTCCCGTTCGCGTTCGTATCCGTTTGAGTCATATAAGTGAGAATTACTTAGCGTGGACCCTGAAGCACTACCCGAGTCTCGCAATATCGGTGCACCATGTTCGAGTAGACGCACACCCGATATTGTAGAACCCATATCGATGGGACTAGTGTCCGTTGTGTGCGAGCCAAGCGGCTTCAGAGCCACACCAACCGGTTGTAGGCCACGTGGCAGGTACGGGCTACCACCCCGCGATGGTAAAAATGGACGCTTAACAACACGTACCGTTGCAGTGCGTCCCGAGGGTGAGTGACCGGAACCTTTGCTCAATGTAGCGGGTGCCGATGGTTCGTCCTCCTCCTCCTCTTCTAATTCACCATCAGATGCGGCATCTTCGATTGGTGCCGCTGTTGTCGTACTTGTTGTGGATTGTCGCAAACGTGCGTTACTACCAACACGAGCGCGATTTACACTTACACGATTACGCTGTTGTGGTTCAGGTTCATGTTCGTCCTCATAAACATCTTCTTCTTCGATCGGACGTCGCGGCTTTTTAGTTCCTTTGCGTGCGGCTGCCTTTGGTCTTAACCGATGCGCCGGCCGCAGTGGCCGCTCTTCGTAGTCATCGTCGACAAAGTCGACATCTTCAGCACCACGACCAACGGCGGGTCCAAAGGAACTGCGATTTCTCGTGTTATAAGGACGTTTCCGGCTGGTAGTATGACTGTCAACAGGTTCATCAGATGCGCCAACGGCACTCTCATAGTATTCCTCATCTGCAGTGGAAACATGTTTTTTCTCTGTTGTAGGGCGACGAATCGTTGTACGCGAAGGCTTCTTTATTAAAGGTGTATCATTGTGATTACGTCTTTTCGAACTGGGTGCTTCTACCTCTTCGTCTAATTTGCTCTCTACAACGCGTCTACGTGGTGGAACACGTTGTGGACGTACATCGTCGTAAACTTCGTCCTCATAGTAGTCATCTTCGCTTGCGTGTGTAGCTTCGGGACTGGGTGTCGTTCCAGTTTTCTGTATGGGATATTGGAACTTTTTCTTCTCATTCAGCGGCACAGGACGCGCTATGCGTGGTGGGGCTCGTGGTCGTGCATAAACAGAACTACTACTCGCTTTCGGTGTGATAAATTCTTCCAATGGCTTGGGTGTTGTTTTTACTTTGGGTGGCGCTTCTTCTTCGGCAGCCTCCTCCTGATCGGGTGCATTGGCTGGTCGCTTTTCGAAATCATCCAAGTCATCGCTGTTTGCTACCGATGTGCGCTTCTCATTACTCCTACGTCGTCCATTTAAACGACGTGGTGGTGGATCTACCGCATCAATTGGATCTGCTGATGGCGTAATGCGCGATTTATCCTTCCGTCCCGACTGCGCACGGTCGTCACTTAAACTGCGTCGCTCATCGCCACCTAAACGACCTCCGACCGTCGTAGACTTACGACCACCAATCTTTCGTCGATCTGACGGTTTGTTTCGTGTATTAGGCCTATCATATTTGCGACGATCAGTATCGTAATCCTCTTCTAAATCTTCTTCATCACGGAAACGATCGCGTGAATTATGTCGCCTTCAGAGAGTGGAAAAGCTCGATTACTGCATGTGCTCAACAATTAAATTATACACTTCTTACCTTGGTTTATCGTCGCTGTAGTCCTCTTCATAATCTGTCACTGGTTTCCGCTGCCGTGGTCGTGGCTTGCGTCGACGATTCAAACGTTCCTCATAATAATCATCTTCATACACTGCCGCCGGTTCTTCCTCCTCATCATAGTAATAATCATCCACCGGCCGACGATTCACCGGACGTCTTAACGGCCGCAACGGTCTTACCAGCCGTCTACGTGGTGTTGGCGATGGCGCCTCCGTACTGCTTGTTGTCGTCGTTTTTGGTGTTGTTGCCATGTAGAGATCATCATTTCTGTTATGAAATTACAGCTATTATAGATATATGACTTATTTAGAGTTTAATTTAGATACCTATTCCAATAATTCTTCGAACCTTCACAATCGACATCAGACACAAAGTGACAAATAAATGTTCGCTGATCGAACGCTGTGAAATTGGCGCAGAGAAAATCATGTCTGATGCCATAAACACAGTGGTGATATACCTGGAATGGAAGAAACGCGTTAGAGGAATATAGATATATGTATGTATAGATCAGATCACTATGTCGGAGGAATAAGAGAGAAATAATGTAGGGGGCTCATACAAATGAATCCATTAATTTTCGAGAAAAAGATAGAAAGATAAAGTTTTCTATTAATACAAATTTAGGCAGTTTTGTGATTGCTTGACTCAATATGTTTAGAGAACGGGTCAGAGTTGAGTACAAGTTGAGTACAGCGAAAATAAACTGTCTGAACTTGGTATCCCGGCAAAGCTTATACGGCTGTGTTAGTTGATGTTGAGCAACACCAAAAGCTCCGTCAGGTTTGGGAAGGAGCTCTTCGAGCCGTTCGATACCAAGCCAGGTTTCAGGCAAGAAGACTCCCTATCGTGTGACGATTTATTGCGGGAGAAAATAATACGAACTGTACGAGATATACCACGACATTAACATAGTTCAGCGAATTAAGAGACAGCGGCTTTGTTGGCTAGGTCATGTCGTCCGTATTGATGAAAACACTCTAGCCCTGAAAACATTCGACGCATTACCCGCCGAGGGACGCAGAGGAAGAGGAAGATCTCCACTCCGTTGGAAAGACCAGGTAGAGAAAGACCTGCCTACCCTTGGAGTATCCGATTGACACGAAACAGTGAAAAGGAAGAACGACGGGCACGCTGTTGAAAACTCGGATATAACCGCGTAAGCTGTATCCACGCCAATAAAGAATTAAGCAGATAGTTACTGGTGATGAAAAATAAGTGCGAAAACGATCGTGTTCGAATCGCAGTGAGTCGTCGCAAACGGTGTCCAAGCCAAGACTGATAGTCTGGAAAATTTATACTACAAGTTTGGTGGAAATGCCAGAACGGACAACTGACCTTTGAGAGAAAAATTGTATTTCATCAGGACAACGCCAGGTATACACATCGATCGTGACTCACCAGAACTTCCGATAGCTTTGTGGGGAGGTTCTAATGCAGCCGGACCTGGCACCAAGTGACTTTCTCAGTTTTTTTGCTAATCGGGACCAGGATTTCTACGAAAGTGGGCATTATGAAATTACCTTCAAACTGTTAGAAATCAAAATAAACGGTCTACGGAGAAAACATATTGTTTGGTGATGAAAAAGTTTTTGAATCTCCAAAGGCCAAAAATATTGATATATACGACTGCAACGACATCTATTGATAAAATACGAAAAGACTTTTTCGACGACCCCAATATTAGTATAAATAATTCTGCTTTGCATGTTTTAGTGGCGCACTAACGTTATGAGAGGGTGCAGTAAAACAGAAAAAAATTAATCGATAACTATTTAATGGATTCGGCTCCCGGCATTCTCTTTTTTCTGCTCACTTTTCGGAGAACCTCTGCATCAATAAATTTATTGAAGAAATTAAAAGCCATGAGTACAGACTGAGTAAACGATCAAGAAAAAAGTATAAACTGGTTAAAAAGTGTAGTGGCATACGCGGTATCCACTCACTCTCTTATATTAAATTCTATTTGATTACTCTATTGTTTTCTCTACATATACATTTTTGGACAAGGGAGCAGAGCTCAAATGAAGCGGCCAAAAAAGTGGCTTATCAAATGCTGGTTTTAATTGTTAGTGTGCTTTTATTGACCAAATATCAGCGAATTCGAAAATAATATTATATAATGATAATGTCAACCTGAAAATTCTTCATATAGTCCAGCTCAAATTTGATAAGAAATACACTTATTATAAGTTCAGTGTTAAAATCAGGAAAAAAATAGAAAACCTGTTGTCGTTATTATCAAAAGTGAAATATATTCAGATTAGCAAAATACCTAATTAAAAGCAACAATCAAGCATGAAAGGTAGCAAACTAAAAAAGTGTGTGAGCAGGTACACAAATTTTGAGGTCAAGATCAACACGCTAGCTTGTTTCGGACATAGTCAGTAGCGGGTTAGCAACTGCCGAAACGACAGCAGACAAATTTGTACTTTTATTATTTACTAAGTTTATGTGAACACATAACAACAGTTAAGTATAGACTGATATATTTGCACAGACGTGTGTATGCTTTATTGCTTAAGCCCCAGACCGCTGCTGGCAAGTTCGAGAAATTTTCAAAATCACGCGTGAAATTAATAGACATTTCCAAGAGCGATTTCAGCTAACCAACACTGTTAAGCGCCGCAATCATATTGTTTACTGTTGCAGATAATTTCGGTTTTAAATGAAATTGATACTTCTTTGTCTGGAGCTTGCTGGCTTACCAACCAATGAAATCACTGTGTTGATGAAAATTAAAAGAGATTTGGTCATTACCTCAATGAATTAACGTTTAATGTCAATGCTTTCGATGTTTTGTTGTAATATGTACTCGTATATGTAAATCTTTCATACGTAAAGTTAATGGGTCAAGGTCATCAGCAATCGCTTATTTGATAACTTTTCCATACATACTTATATAAATATGTTTCATACATACAGATAGTTGTAGGTCAATTATAATTATGTTGTGCAATATCGTTGAGCTTACCTGGCACTTATGTTCAATGGAAGCGTAGAATCCGTCATGCAGACCATCGCATTTGAAGTGAATATCGTCCTCTGGCGGCACAGTTGAGAAGAATGGATAGCTCGACAGATTGTAACTGTAAATTTAGTATACAGAAAATGTTGTTACACTTAGTAGGAATATCAATGCGTGCGAAACTTACCCACGCAACTCGCGTGGTAAATTTGGATCCCAGATATAATCGATTTGCGGTATGCCAGTTAGCTTGGAGTTTTTCGTTGGACCTGACGCCGAAGTATCAGACTGAAATTTGAGTTAAAAGCTAGGTAAAAATAGATAGTTTATATTTCTTAGAAATAAAAATAATACTAAGAAACGAATAATTTAAATATGGAATGTCTACCTTAGTAAATAAAGCAAAGACCGTTAAAACCGTTGCAAAATCGAGTTAAACTTAAATTTATGTCAAAAGCTTTTTAAAATTAATTAAACAATTTTGGAATAAAAAAAAATTAATTTAAAATTAATTAATTAAAATTAAAAAAAATTTAAATTTTCAAATTTAATATTTAATATTTAAATTTTAATTAGTTAAAAACAATTTTATTTAAAATTTCTAAATTTAAAATTTTTAAATTTTAATTTATTTTAATTTTTAATAATAAAAATTATAAGTTAAAATTTTTTTTGTAATGATAATAATTGATATAACCCTTTAGTTTTAAAATTGCTTTTAACATAAATTTAAGTTTAATAAATTAAATTAAATTAAAATTTATAAATTTTAATTAATTTTTTTAATTTCAATTTTTAATAATAAAAACTAAGTTTTTATTTTTTTTTTTAATTTTAATTAATTAATTAAATTAAATTTTCAATTTTCATTATGAGTTATATAATTTTTTTTAGTATAGTTGAATGAGAAATTGCGTCAACCACAGCAGATCATTGAAGATGGTAGCTTTATGTGAATTCTGGTTCAAAATAATAGAATAGGAAGTACGCAAGCACGAAAAAATGTAAATTTCACATTTATTTTAATTTTTAATTATAAAGATGGTATAATTTTTTTTAATTTTCAGTCCAGTATTTGTATTTAAAAAAATATTTTTAAGTTTCCAAAGCGGTATTTGATAATAAAAAATTTGGTAATTGTTTTTAAATAAAATTTTCGGGATTATAAACTTAATTTAAATGTTAATTAAACTAATTTTTAATGCATTATTTTCAGCCCTGGTTTCATCTAACTTAAGAAATGTAGAGAACTTGTCAGTTGATATTTATACTAATTGCTGATTACAAAAGACTTAAGCCACAAACTTGGGTCAGAATAAAATATGTATAAGATTTTTTTCTATTTCTTTTTCTACAAATTATAGAAAAAATAAATAAAAAAAATACTACAAAAGTAGTAGTAAAAAAGTACAAAACTAGTTAAAAGGTAAAGATAATGTATAAAGTCAGCACTATTCAAGAATCTTCTTTCTGGAAAAGGCTATCGCCAAAAGTGGAGTTCTCTAGTTATAAGATATTTTGTTTTATGTAAAGATATATTTAAAAAGAAAAAGCTGTATATATTTTTATTGGAAAAATTACCAGGATGACCAACTTCTTATTTGGTAAACAGATGTGATATTAGTTTATTTTTAAAGTCTGTCTACAGAGTCGGCTAGCAAAATTTCTCCGAGTTGGCCGGAATTTTAAATGCACCTTCTAAAAGTAATGGCCCAAGGAATACTATTTTTCATAATACAAAACACACAAAAATGCTAAAATGGCTTAAATCGACATAGTTTAAGTGCCCTTTTTAGTATTTTCAGATTCTCATTTTTCTCTTCTAGAAACTTAAGAGATCTCCAACATATTTATAAGTAAGTGTAAGCCACTGTTCGAAGTATTACTCATTTTAAATACATATCAACGGCATTTAAAAGAATGTTTGGCTTTAAAAGTGAAAAAAGTAAAAACTTTCGCCACCTAGGTGAAGAAAGGAACGTAGAGTGCCATATTAGTACATGGGCTTAAAAGGAGAATGAAGAAATTGGCACGCAAAACAAAAACTGAACAGAAGCAGTATGTACTTATATACATACGATTATAGAAATATGAAAGTCAATTAAATTTCTAGGTGTAATGAAATATTCTTATAATGTACATAGTACAAAACATGAGCATATCTAGTTTTATGTACACACACACCTCCATATATATATTAAATAGTAATATTTTACAAGGTCAATCAATCAAATATGACTTTTTAATCAAAAGTAAATAGTTGGGTATTTGTGGGGAAATAATCAAGTTAATATTATCAAGAAATAATACTATCTAATGAAATAAAATAGGGAGAAATCGTGAGAAATCATTACTTAACAAACTTGTTAAAATTATTAATATTAATAGAATATGGTAATATGCTTTATAAATATGCATAAATTTGTTAATTATTATTATTTTTATTACTATTTAGTAAAAATATTTAGCAATCATAATTTAAGTAAACATTTACTGTGGCTTCACTGCTCGGCGCTTCATTTGTAGAGCTGGCTGTTGTTGTTGTTGTTTTTGTCGTCGTCGAGGCAGTTGTTGTGGCAATAGAAACTTTTTTAAAAGGCGCCACTGCTGCTATGTCTGTCACTAGCATTAACAGAGCTGGAAATAAAATTAATTTGAAATGCAAAGGTTTACAAAAAAATAACAATGAAGAATTACTTAAACCTCTAGTATATTTTAAAGTTTAAAAATCAGAAGATACAGGCACAGTGAGAGCTTCAACAGATCTTCAAGTCCAGCAGTTGAAACCTGTATTATTTAGTTTTATAATAACGATTTAGTACAGAATACATACCTCGAATAGCAAAGTGACTGACTAAGATATTAAGGTGTGCAACTAATGTGAGACGATTTTTGGGAATGAAAATACTACTGTATCAATTGCTTTGAATATTAAGTGTACTTATACTTCTTTATATTTTACAGTAAAATTTTTGCAGAAAATATTACGTATTTTTCGAGTTACGAGAAAAAATCAAAAATTGCCATAACGCTGGTGTTAAAAAAATTTGAATTTTACACGAAATTTTGGTTGTGTATGGAGCACTATATACAGATTATGCAGAAATTTATAGTATTAGAATAATTTGTCTGCGAGTAATCACTTCATCAGTTTTGAAAAATGTTGGTTTGAGTAAAACGCGTTTAAAGATAAACTGATGAATCCGATTGAACTGAGATTTTATATTTTAGAGGGCCAAACTCAAAAAATATTTGAAGTATTCATTTAAAACTATGGTGTTTTTTTTAAGGTTAGAGACTATAAAGTTATGAAAAATCGATTTTCTTTAATAAGATGAATGAATGGTGAATTTTACATTTATTAAAATATTTAAAAATTAAAGCTAATAAATTTATACATTATTTTTTTCAATTGTTGTACTTACACGCCGTTACGAGCAGCCATCGCCGTTCTTTTTTCATGTCTGTAGTTTTGTTTCTGAAAGAAGGGAAAAGTATTTTATTAATTCTCTAAGTTTAATTTATTTATATTTAATTTTATATAATTATATACATATGTATATATATCTTCCAACTAAGTCAGTGAATATATAAATCGTCATCAACATTTTTCGAGGGCTTCAATACATTATTGAGTTTTTATAGGAGCAATAAAGCCATGGGTTGATGTACGGGGGCACGTCTTTTAGTTCCTTATATTAGAGGGTACAATTTTTCGTTATTTTTTTAATTAATCAGTACGATGGGTAATAAGTCATTCCCATAACATTGTCATTCTTACTTCAACTTATTAAGCTCATTCGCAAACTTAACCACCCTATAGAGGCAAAGAGGTGGTTGTTCGATTATGAGATAATTAGAAAAAAAGCAGTCGAAATATTTAACAAAAGTAAAGGTATTCAATTGTCCACCAAGCGTGATATGTGAAAAACTAAACCTAGCTTTCGTCGAACTTATTGGTGGTTTCCTGTGATTTTTACCGACATTGTCGGACTAAACTATCAAACCGCTTTCTCATTTAATTATAAAATAAACAGGCTTGGTTCACCTTCGTCTACATATCTTAAAATAAACATAGACACTGAAAGCAAGCTTGTTATATGACATAGGATCATACCTGAGCAGAAGTAGTTCTTTGAATTCCGATATAAAACAAGATATAAAACAAACACTTAAAAAATTTCTCCGCAGGTCGTTCAGATGTAAACGGAACGGAAACAGATTTATATCCGGCCCAGATGAGGATTCTTGCACAAACCATAATAACTTTTGTAGTTCTACTTAATTTTTTGGACTTACTTTTTTATTTGGCAGGTTATTATTCAAATTTTTTGAAAATGAATGCTTGGGAAAGCTACATAAAATAGGGATTGTTTAGGTACCATGCTTTGCAGTCCGTCATTTCCGTCCAAAGATAGTTTATAATTCATTACGACTTAAACCTGTTTCCGTACAAAGTTTAAATAACAAGCCGGTTAAACTTTTTAGATTTGCCTATTTGTCTGCAATTTCCCTTATTATGGCCCATTTTGATCTAAACGGAAATGTTAACAAGCAAAATTGCTGTATATCACACCATATCAAATCCAGAAATAATCCATGAAACTTCACCCAGGACGACTCATCAAGGTGTATTGTCGGGTCATATATCTTTGAAGAAAACGGTGTAATAATAACGGTTAATGGGCACCCTTATTTAAGGATGTTAAATTAGTTTTTTACCCAGAACCACGCCGAAGAAGTATCTCTTTCAATAGTGTTTGGTTCGAGCAAGATAGCCCATCTGCATACATAGCCAGACCGATTATTGCGGAACTTCCACCAAAATTTTAAAACAAATTAAACTCAAGAAACTCCATTTTCCGCTGCCCCAAAGATCATTTGGCCTGATTGCACCAGACTTTTTCTAAAGGGTTATGTTAAGCAAGAGATGTACAAAACAAAACCCAGAAATCTCATTGATCTGAAGCAGTTCATTAAACTGATAATTGATGTAGTTCCGACTTCAACTCTTCACTCCGCGATTAATAATTTTTTAATTAAGCGTCACATATCCGGGCATAGCTGAGCATTGAAGGCATATATGCCAAAGGTCTTTTAACCAAGACTACGATAGTTTCGGAATTGCCTATAACCTAGCCTCTGTTAATTATTATAGGTATAAAGAGAGGTGACAACAAAAACTATGGCAGGTCCGTATGTTAGATACCATACTTGCTAACTTTGAGGAGGGAGACTCCTTATGGATATTAGGAATGTATATCCTAATTGATACAGATGGGTCTAAATATATCAGCATAAAAGTCTATAAAAAAAATATAATAAGCAGTATAGCGTAGAATGTTAAAAAGTTCAATAGTTTTTATTATATGTGAGTTTCATTTACACAAACGAATAAGCACAAGTGTAATACCTTTGTATTATCCTCACGATCCGCGGTATTTCGGCAAGAACACAGTTACTTTGGGTTTTTATTTATGCACATAACTACTACGTGTTGCGTTCGATGCGCGTGTTAATAACAAATAATCGATTGAAAATTTGCGTTTATTGATTCCATAAAAGTATTCGATTTGTTTTGAGTAAAAAAGCAATAAGAACAACACTGTGTGATAGTGCCGTGTCAATGATCCCCAAAAGGGACAGATACGAGCAGCAACCTCGAAACAAGTAACGGGGTACTGTGTGTGTATAAGTATGTGTGTGTGTCTGTATGTATGTGCTTTTGTCTTTAATTCGCAATTCTTCTGCGACAGTGTCTTCCTTATTGGAAATGTTTTTATGCATGCAGACCGCCAGTTGGAGGTGGCGACGCTTCTTTTGCTGCATTTACCTTTTCCTATCGTTTTTTATTTGACTCATTATTATTCGTGACACATGTGTGCCATAAGACACCAGCCAGCAGCTCTTTCAATTGCCGTTTAACGTCATACTATTTATACTCACACACGCCTACATGCATACATACATACATATTTACATACAGCTTACATTTGTACATACGTGACAGGGTGCGCCAAAGCAACAAGTGTATGCACGCGCTCATTTACCTACATACATACATATATACTTGTACAAATATAAGCGCTTTGCTGCAGAATGTGTACGTGCGCGTTCTTGCTGTGGTACTTTCAGAAATTCGCCTTTATGACTGCGAGCTCTGCATTTCGTACACTTTGTTGCATATAAAAAGAAAATAGTAATAACAAATTTTTATCTATATTTTTGTTTGTGATTGTACGCTAGTAAATGAATCTGTATTTGCTGGAAGCTTCTTTCAACTGTCAACCGACATTCAAAAGTGCTGAATCGCTTTGAGCGAGTTGGAAAATTTATGAGTTTAGGTTGTTGAGTGATGTCTGCCGTCAGACAGCCATCTTCCCATCTAGTCAACTAGCCATCTAGCCATGTAGCCAACACGTCAGGTTGTCAGCTCGTTAAAGAGTCGAAAATATACGACTCTAGGAATTTATAAGCACTTATTTAAATGTAGCTTATTTTAAGTGCAGCCTTTTTTGTTTTTGTTTATGTACGTACATATATATGTTTCGCAGTTTATGGCGCATTGCCGGCACCTTGTGATTGTTCGTAGACGCTTGTAGGTGCTCATTAGCACACCACAAGTTGTTGGAAGTGTAAAAACGACGTCTGTTTAGCTACCGGAAATACTTGGATTTTCAGCGCTTGAGGTGCCCTCAAGGAAAATCAACCAAGTGTGTACCGGTAATGTTTTTTAAACTACCATTCAATTTATTCGTCCAAAGACTTGAAAATTTTAGTGTGAAAATATATGTAAAATGTTAATTTTCTAAGGAAATTAGATTTTGGTTATATTTTTTTTATGAATTTGTATGCAAATTGAAAAATGATTTATGTGGTTCGTCTTTATATAAGTATATAGTAGCGCATTTCTCTGTTGGCGAAAAGATTAAATGCGACTTTAAATTATAATTATACTCTAAACAGGGTACAATAAGTTTACCACGAAGTTTTTAATACCCAGAAGTTGGAGACTCTATAAAATATATACATATATACATATATATATAAATGTTGTCGATCCGTCCGTCTGTCTGTATACAGAGATCAATTGTTAAGGGGTTACATGGGTTTATGGGTTTCAAAAAATCGATTTTTTTCTTGTTTTTTTATTATCTTATTAAGTTCTACAACACCTCGAAGATATTATCCTAAAGTGTCAAGTTGATCCGAGTAATAGTTTCGGAGACACAACCTTGAGAACTTGTGCGCTCGAGGCTAGCTAGTCGGTTGGCAAGATTTCTCGAAAACTACTCAACCGATCCTCATGAAATTTTACGCAGGTCTTTGAGATACAATTCTTAAATATTTGGAAGAAAGATTTTTTCGATTACAACTATTTGAAAAAATTGCGAAATTTTTATTTTCTTGTAAAAATGTTTCGCAAAAATCCAATTTTTAGTTTTTTTCCCTTCGTCCAAGTTCTAAGTTAAGGAAGTTAAGGTTTTAACTAAGCCACGTATTTTTTCACTTTAGATGATCCTGTAAGAAGTTAACCTGCCAACGCGGGCGCATTTTTTTTCGAGGGATCGCCGGAAACGGCGTCGCAATGGTCGAGTTTAAAATATTTTTTTTTCAAAAATTTCAGAATTTCTTTGTTAATAGTGTATGTTTATAACAATAAAAAATTTTAATAAAATATTTAATTTTTTATATGAGAAAAAATGTTGAAAAAAGGATGTTTTTTACCAGAGGAAACCCATGTAATACGTTTTTTTCTCTTCAAAAAGCCGGTCATTTGTCGGACCATTATAGAATATAGCTGCCATGCAAACTGTACATTCAAAATGAATTTTGATTAGAGTAGAAAAATTGATTCTTGAATAGAAAAGTTAATAAAATATCATCACGAAATTTAGCATGTAGATATATTTATAAATAAAAAATACGTGTCACGTTGTTTGTCCGCGGTGGACTCTTAAACTACTGAACCGATTTTAGTAAAATTTAGCACACTGTGCCCAGTTCGAACCAAACTAGAAGATAGGATATTAAAAACAAGTCATAATAAAAAAGTACAGCGAACGCTCTATTAAATGGACGCTATATTAAGCGGACATCTCTATTAACCATGCACATTGTTGATGTTTTTTAAGTACAATCATTAAGCGGACAACTCTATTAACTGGACAGAAAGGCTGATAACCAGACTTGGAGAAAGCACCCTTAAATACGTTATTTTTTCTAATAAAATTTATTTGTATGAACATAGTCATTAAACCTCAAGTACAATACCTTGAATTCTTATACTGACAAAAACGTTTTCGCCTTTATTCGTAAAAAAAATGTTCACTGTATTGAATAGTTTATTATATGAATAATAGTATAAAATCTATACTACAGCAACGCGTGACTTGTCCCCTATGTAGTATATTTATATATTTGCAGGTCTTCTTGTATTTTTGCTGTGTGTAGCCCAGTAAAGAAAATTTAAGCATTTGTACAATGTTCAAGGGAAATACTTGTAATGTAAAAATGTGATTAAATTGAAAGGTGAATTTTGTCCCTCTCTGCAATACACTTATGCCAACGAATTTTCCAGTCATCATAGCACTTGGAAAAATCCTCCGTCGTGATGGCCATCAGAGCCTTCTTCGATTCAGCTTTTATATTCTCAATTAGGTCAAAACGGTATCCTCGGAGTGGTCATGTGAATTTGCCAGAAGTTACACGATGGTAAATCAGACGAATGCGGTGGTTGCGGCACTATATTACTTGAAAATGTGGCAAAATTATTAGGAATAACCAATATAGTAGCTGCGACTAACATTTGTAAGAAATAACCTTCAAAAAATAAATGCCAAAGAATGTTCATTCGAATGATTATAAACATTCCCCTTTAAATGAATGAAGTTTCTTTGTTTTTTGTATACAAAATTTTGGAATTTTGACCTAGATGTGTCTTTTAAATATTAGAAGATGCTTGAAATTATTATTTACTAAATATTTGCCACAATTGATTTAATTAGCAACTCATCTCCAGAATTGAATATAATTACATTTTATTAAAAAAAATTCTACAGAAAACTATTAAACAAATCAAGTTGTTATGGCACCGCAAAAGGTATTTGTGAATGACTCAAGGGAAATAAATATTCATCAGTATGGCAACACCCATACATAAATACTATATGTTAAATACTGGTTTCTATAAGAACGACTAAAAACAAAAGTTATTGCACATTTCAATATCGTTTACGTAATATTTTCTTATAACGGGTGATTTTTTTGAGGTTAGGATTTTCATGCATTAGTATTTGACAGATCACGTGGGATTTCAGACATGGTGTCAAAGAGAAAGATGCTCAGTATGCTTTGACATTTCATCATGAATAGACTTACTAACGAGCAACGCTTGCAAATCATTGAATTTTATTACCAAAATCAGTGTTCGGTTCGAAATGTGTTTCGCGCGCGTGTTTTGTTCAGCGATGAGGCTCATTTCTGGTTGAATGGCTACGTAAATAAGCAAAATTGCCGCATTTGGCAATGTGGCAAAATTATTAGGAATAACCAATATAGTAGCTGCGACTAACATTTGTAAGAAATAACCTTCAAAAAATAAATGCCAAAGAATGTTCATTCGAATGATTATAAACATTCCCCTTTAAATGAATGAAGTTTCTTTGTTTTTTGTATACAAAATTTTGGAATTTTGACCTAGATGTGTCTTTTAAATATATTTAATACATATTAGAAGATGCTTGAAATTATTATTTACTAAACATTTGCCACAATTGATTTAATTAGCAACTCATCTCCAGAATTGAATATAATTACATTTTATTAAAAAAAAATCTACAGAAAACTATTAAACTAATCAAGTTTTTATGGCACCGCAAAGGGTATTTGAATGACTCAAGGGAAATAAATACTCATTACGAGTAGTATGGCAACACCCATACATAAATACTATATGTTAAATACTGGTTTCTATAAGAACGACTAAAACAAAAGTTATTGCACATTTCAATATCGTTTACGTAATATTTTCTTATAGTAAGAAATTCAAAAAAATTACTCAAGTGTTGCCAGCTAAATATGTCTTTGTCTTTTCCGCATCAAGTCTGCTAAATCAAGCGCAACAAATGCAAAGTTGTAAAAACTAAATACACTGCTGTTTAGGTGGCTAAGGCGGTAGTCTCAAATTTACAACTAAATACATGTAAATTATTGTATGCAGATATGTATAAGCAACAAATAGCATATTTGTGAGTTTTTCACTTCATTCTGCAGCAAAAGGTAGCGCTGTGCACACCTACAATGGCAATATTTTACACATTCACTTTACAATTACGAACACATTTCTAATTGCTTTTGATTTATTACATACAGATTTACTCGTAATTTATGCAGATTACAAATCATAACAAAAGAAAGTAGCAGCTACTAAAACTGGGTAACGGTTTATGTGCAAGTGGGAAAATCAGCTTTTCTTCTTTGGAGTTACCGTTATTAATAATTGTCCACTACTGTGTTCAGTTAAAAGATGCTCGCTCAATGAGTGTGACATTTGCATCGTCAGTTCAAGATATTGTTATGATTATGTAATTAATGGTTGTTGCTTTTAATCAAAGTAGTACATACAAATTTGTGATATAATTGTGTTTATCAAATTTCTGCTGTGTAATGGGCGCATTATGTTTACAGCGACGGGTGGTAAGCCGTTGCAGTTGTATACTTTACAACGTTGTTATGTAATCTATTTTCGTTGCCTAAATTGATATTGTTGGGTAACATTTTACAATTTTCAAGTAGTTCACCCATTTTAACTTTGTTTGGCGTTAGACCGCACTACGAAAAATGACATACCGAAAGAGAGGAAAAAGGTTTTCAGAAATGCGATTTCGAGCAGGGAAAATAATGTGAATACGGCGATGGTACATTTTTGTAGTATGTACTTTTCTTGAAATTTACAAAAAACTAAAAAATGTACGTTTCTGGAACTTTATGGCCATAAATGTTGGTATAACTTATCGCTGAAGCCAACGGTTACTATAGATGTAGTATGTTCTTCGAATCAGCACCAAAAAATAAAATTCAGAAGCTTCGAAGGGCCTAGGCAAAGCAATTTAGCTAAAATCAAAGACGGAGAACAATAGTTTTTCATTATTTGAACTAACTTCTTCTCACACGGGCCAAACCCTGTATGAATTTTTAGACCGTAAAACCTATCTCAAAAACAATCATGCGGTTGCCTCCGAGATATTTAAGTTTTGATGAACAGAAGCTCTAAACCTAACATCAAGGGGAACTGATGTCTTGAGACAACTTAAAATTAAGCAGCTAACGAGAAAGTGGTCCTTTTTTCGAATTTATACTTTTGAAAAAAATATTTCGTGAAGCAGAAATGCAAGTACCAGCATATGTTAATGCCAGTCTACTAATTCGTATTTTAAACCTTTACTGATCTGTGTTTATTGTTAAAAACTATGTAACGGGTGATTTTTTTGAGGTTAGGATTTTCATGCATTAGTATTTGACAGATCACGTGGGATTTCAGACATGGTGTCAAAGAGAAAGATGCTCAGTATGCTTTGACATTTCATCATGAATAGACTTACTAACGAGCAACGCTTGCAAATCATTGAATTTTATTACCAAAATCAGTGTTCGGTTCGAAATGTGTTTCGCGCGCGTGTTTTGTTCAGCGATGAGGCTCATTTCTGGTTGAATGGCTACGTAAATAAGCAAAATTGCCGCATTTGGGGTGAAGAGCAACCAGAAGCCGTTCAAGAACTGCCCATGCATCCCGAAAAATGCACTGTTTGGTGTGGTTTGTACGCTGGTGGAATCATTGGACCGTATTTTTTCAAAGATGCTGTTGGACGCAACGTTACGGTGAATGGCGATCGCTATCGTTCGATGCTAACAAACTTTTTGTTGCCAAAAATGGAAGAACTGAACTTGGTTGACATGTGGTTTCAACAAGATGGCGCTACATGCCACACAGCTCGCGATTCTATGGCCATTTTGAGGGAAAACTTCGGACAACAATTCATCTCAAGAAATGGACCCGTAAGTTGGCCACCAAGATCATGCGATTTAACGCCTTTAGACTATTTTTTGTGGGGCTACGTCAAGTCTAAAGTCTACAGAAATAAGCCAGCAACTATTCCAGCTTTGGAAGACAACATTTCCGAAGAAATTCGGGCTATTCCGGCCGAAATGCTCGAAAAAGTTGCCCAAAATTGGACTTTCCGAATGGACCACCTAAGACGCAGCCGCGGTCAACATTTAAATGAAATTATCTTCAAAGTAAATGTCATGAACCAATCTAACGTTTCAAATAAAGAACCGATGAGATTTTGCAAATTTTATGCGTTTTTTTTTTTAAAAAAAGTTATCAAGCTCTTAAAAAATCACCCTTTATATCCAATAAATTTAAACTTTCTAGCTTTCTTCTTTATTTCTATAAATTTAGATAATGTCAGACATTCTTGCAATTGATGTCAAAGTCGAGTTGGTTTCTGAAGTATAAATCTAGTTTTCGTTTACAATGGTTGACTACTTGATAGATGCAGCTTAAAAAGGTAGGTAAACCGTTAAGCAGGAGCTAAAAAGGTGGCCCAGTGACATTACACAACGGTGCCAAGCCTACCAGATCGACATGGAGCGGATCAGCCAGAGCTAAGCACATTTTCATACCATTCATGCATGCCACATTGTCAAAAATTTCTCCATGCAAGCAGTGAAAATGATTATATGCTTGTAACACCCAAAATGAAGGTAAAACCCAGAAGAAACGTTGGAGACCCTCTTAAGTATATAGTATATACTTACTACCACACATAAGCAAAAAGTAGTCAGAATTTCTACATAATTCTAGAATTCTTAATATATTTCCTTAAAATTTATGTCTTCCCCCTCAAAATAATCCCCTTGGCCCCAATACACTTGTGCCAACGTTTTTCCCAATCTTCGAAACAGTTGTTAATTTCCGGAATAGCCTTTAATACGGTGGTTACGGTATTATAATAGTAGAACATACGGCGAAAAACTCACGAAGAATCAATGTAGTATTCGACGGTGCATTATCGTGGTTCAAAAACTATGAGTTGTCGGCCCATAATTCCAGCATCGCGCAAACGACACATAAAACTCAAATAGTATTCCTTGTTGATAGATACCTAGACCTAGATGGCCTAGATAATCGAAGATAAACAATCAACAAAACCGAAGGAGATATTATATCTTTTGTCGTTAAACATGCTAATGTTGATAGAGAGCATCTCTTATGTTATAAGTTAATTAAGAAAGATACTGATATTAATAATCCTAAGAGAATTAACTTTAAGTTAGGTGTGTCCCCATCTTCTATTAACGCCGTTTTCTCCTCTTCAGTGTGGCCTTCTGGCATTAAGTTGCGTCCCTTTAAGTTTTTTCCAAAGGGAGGGGAAAACAGCGCTGCAGATTAGAGGGTGTGCCTGTTAGTCACGACTTTTTTCATGCGTTTTCTGCACCTTCTTCAACTGGCTCCTGTATTAAGGTGTACTACCAAAATCTATCGGGTATTAGGTGTAAATAAAATATTATTAAATATTTTAGTTTAAGTTATCTACCTATTTAACTGTAATTTAATTCTCCTTTAGTCTGTAAGAATTAATGTTCATAGACTTAACTAAATAAATAATAAATAAATAAAACCTTAATTTTTGACTTGCTTTGACATGTTCTTTTCGGCTTCGACTCACATTTACCATGATATACGGGTCGAAAGCATAGATCCAAGACTGAACGCCAGTAATAAAACGTTTCATGACAACCCGGTAGTTGGAAAGCCTTACTTCACAGACGTTCACGCGAAACTGTTTTTCGGAAAAAAATTGAGGGATTTTGGAACTAATCGAGATTTCACTTTTCTTAGGCCCAAATGATCTTCAAAAATAGTTTTCAATGATCCTTCCAATATTCCAACAATGTACTAGTACTATCTTTGACTATTAATCGTCTCAAGCACCAATTCCTTTATTTTAATGACTTATTGATCATCAGTTGATGTTGATGCCCGTCCTGGACGTGCTTTGTTGTTAACGCCTTCTCGACCATCTTTGAATAATTTGTACCAATCAAAAGCATTTGTTCGCGACAAAGAATTGCTACCGAAGGCCTTTTCCAACATTCCGAACATTTCGGTACCAGAAATTTGATTCCGCACATAGAATTTTATTGGACTTCTTTGTTGAATAATTTCGCTCATCGTAAAAATCGCCGAATGCTCTTTATGAACTTCAGTAAGACAAGCGTATATTAAGCACTAATGATTATTTTGATGTGACATTTGACACAGAAGTCCCTGACAGTCATACCAACGTAGAAAACAAATATTTCTTTGAATGGGTGTTCACAAGAAATTTAACTTAGAAAAACCTATTGTTTGCCCACAGTAGTATACATAAATGCATGACGAGGTGAGCCGATTTAGCCATGTCCGTCTGTCTGTATATATACGACCTAGTCCCTCAGTTTTTAAGATATCGTTTTGAAATTTTGTAAACTTCATTTTCTTTTCAAGAAGGTGCTCATTTGTCGGAACTGCCGATATCGGACCACTATAACATATAGCAGCCATACAAACTGAACGATCGGAATCAAGTTCTTGTATGGAAAACTTTCACATTTGACAAGATATATTCACGAAATTTGGTATAGATTATTTTCTAAGGCAACAATGTAATCTCCGAAGAAATTGTTCAGATCGGTTAACTATAGCATATAGCTGCCATACAAACTGAATGATCGGAATCAAATGCTTGCATGGGAAACTTCCTCATTTGACGATATATCTTCACGAAATTTGGTATGAGTTATTGTTCATAGAAATAATGTAATATCGGAAGAAATTATTCAGATCGGCTCATTATAGCATATAGCTGTCATACAAACCGAACGATCGGAATCAAGGGCTTAAATAGAAAACTTTCGCATTTGACGTGGTATCTTCACGAAATTTTACATAAATTACTGTTAAACTTTTTTCTTGTTTTTTAGTCGTTTTATTATTGAATTTTTTAAGTGTACGAGTAATATTTCTTTTATTTTTTTATATATTTTCTTGGCAAATAAAAAATAATACAAAAATATTTTTTAATGTTAAACGTATTTCACAATAATTTCAAATTCAATAACCGTTATAACAACAAATTAGATGAATTGAATTATTACACTGCACGGCTAATAATTGATTTTTGTATAGAACTGCTTTACTTCTTTGGCAACGTAACCATCAATGGTCAATTTCAATTTAATGATTTACACAATTGCAAGATTGAATAGAAATCTTGAGTAAAGCATTCAGGTTTTGCGATATTGTCCTTGAAAGCATATGCTATGAAACGCATTGACAATATAACTGTTTCACCTGATTTACAGATTTTCAAAAAACTTTCAAAGCGAAAACCGGTATTGCAGAGATTTATAGAATATAAAGATTTGTATGATCTATGGGAAGCAGACAGCTCGTACCACGCATTTGCGGCACCTACGGACGGCGAATATGTTAAGCAGCACCGAAACAAGTCAATAGCACAAGACATCGTTATAAATTGACACGTTGATGACGTTGACGACCTTGAAATCCGATACACACAATAGAGCAGTAGTACCAAATGTCGCTCAATAGCTGAAGTGCAAAATAAAAAATATAAAAATATAAAAAATGATTATGCGAGTGTTGCTCAGTTCAAACATGTTTCTTGCCCAACTAATGTTATAATAAAGATGGTAAGAGATGCTAATTAGTTGTGACACGTTAAACGTGAAACGCCTTAAACCACAAAAACCGCTGGCAGTGCTTTGGGAAGAGGAAGCACGCTGCTCACGGCACTTGAAATGACGTTCATGAGGTTCAAAGTGGCGTTGTTCTTGTAGTGCTGGTGTTTGCTGGTCGCTTGCATTCAATCGTGCTGTTCTTGTATTTACCAGAAAAAATATGCTAAGCTCATCTTATTGCTTTTCAAATCAGTTGATAAGTTCTCTAGTCAGCGCCTGGCAATAATTTAGTTTGACTGTCTAACTGGTTGGCTGGCAATCTTTGCTCCAGCAGAATATAATAATACGATTAATGATGAGTATGGCTGCCAGCAACACCACCACCTGCAACCTGTTTATACCTACACTTGGATTAATTGTTGTTGTCGATTTAATGCTAATCACAAGATCATATTTAGCATTTTTATTTTCTGTTTAAGCATAAGATTAGCGCGCTGAAATTCGAAATGAAATCGAGAGTGTTGTGCAAATGGGCGCATAAGCGTAAGCAAATTATGCAAATGATCGCATAAATAAGGTAAAACACATAAAATATTGATATTGTAATTTTTTGTGTGTTAAATATTGTGCGAATGACCTTTTTAATTTGTTAGCAAGAGTTCGGCGAAGCCTAGGTGGGCGTTTTATTTTCCATTATCATTGCGTATGACTTGTTGTATGTTTAGCTTTTATAAAATCCACCTACATTAGTTAATTTCTTATACACGGTCATTTGAAGCATCTCAGCTTTGAATGTTGATAGATATTCTAAATAAGTAACATTTGAATGAAACTTTAAGAAATGCTTGAGCAGAGGACCTTTATTAATAAAGCCATAGTGATAGTTATAAGCACTGGGTGAATAAGTCAGTATTTCTAACTCATGCAAAAATATTTAGAAATTAGACAGAATATTTGAAGTTATATATATGAAGAATTTAATATTTGAACTTTTAGGTGCAGTACGAAGAACTGGCTTTTATAGCCGATTTCTATCGTCTATCATTATAATTATGAGTCCAGAGTTGATGATGTTTCAAAGCAAGGAAATGAAAATACTATGAAAGTGATTGGATTGAAATTAACAGTAATGTATGAAAAAATAATTTATTGATGATCTGAGATCGCCAAGTGGAAGAGAGTGAGGTGTTTAAGCGTTAAAGCGTCTTTTCTTGATTTCCGACAAAACTTTGAGTCCTATGGAAAAAAGTTAAATGGCAAAGTTGAAGGTAGTGAAAAAAATTGCATTTACACTTTCTTCAATTAATCTCAAATATTATGTGAAAATTTCGAATAACCAAGTTTTTAGATTTTTATTTCTGACTTTTATAAAATTTTTTTCTGTCACGAAATTTGTTTACTCCATAAGTTAGAAGTATTAACTAACCGTTTTATGTTTAAAAATTTGTTTCACCTTTTTTAATCATAATATCTAAAAAGTAACCTAATTTTCAATCGAAAAAGTCCTTCATCAAAATAGAGTTTTTATTAAAAGTCGGTGGGCTTTTTCTTTGCTGATATCGCAATTTTCTAATAGTGCAAAAAAATATATATGGGTATATTAAGTTTTCCAGAAAATGCTGAAAAGATCCCATTAAACGAATCAAACTTGTTTTTTTTTCATTTATCCTTATGTTACCAAATTCTTGATCTTTTAGCACAATTTTTCAATGGATTCAATGAGTCAATGAATTGTGTTTATGGGCGGTTATTGGTGTCAGTTTATAGCTTTAGCAGTACGACTGAACTGTAAGAAGATATTTCTGTAAACTTGAGACGATCGATAATGTATTGATAATAATAAAATGAAGGAACAGAAATGGAAACTTTGCCTTCCATATATAATATATCATAGGAATGCATCGGCATGATTTTTGGTTAATTCCGAAATTCTAGGCGATGATGTTCAAGGTTTTTTGTTCATTAACCAAATATATTAAAAAAAACAATCTAAATTGTAGAGAAAAATATTTTTCGCCGATTGGACAAATTGGAAGATATCGAAACATATAACATTTTGAGTCGATGAAATTCGTATTTTTTTTTTAATTTTGTTAATGAAGACAACAGGATATTTTTACATATATGTATATCGCATTACTTTATTAAAATTAGCCATCAATGGCGTCCGTGATCGCGCCATATTAACCGACTATTTTATGCCTGAAATTGAAGCTCGTGATCTCGGCGGCATTTGATTTCAACAAGTTTGTTTGAACTCCTAGGGACTGCTAAGTTAATATTGTTTTTCCCAAAAAATGCCTTCCAGAAGTGTAATTCGTTTATGATCTAGACATAATAAAGCAAAATACAAAGTTGCATTTGATAAAACTTATTGAGCCGGAGAACTAATTAAAATTTGATTTTTAAATTTGAACTTTTTTAATATCACAAACTTAAATACATGCTTACAGAGTGCATTATAAAAGATAGAAAGTTTGTGGCATCTTTTGACACATTTTTCACTATTTTATATACGAGATATGTTTATATATTACCTCACCTACAATAGTTTGCTTTAACCATAGTTCGTAAACAAATATTGGCAAAAAGGGCAAAATTATTTAACAACTCAATTAAAGTTTTATAATTGGCATTGGAAAGGCATAAATATATATATGCATATACATATATATTTGTACACTATTATGTATTTGTATACACTTTATGCAATCGCACAACAAACTATGAAAAGTATTCCAAATAAAGCAAATTTTTCAATGCGAATTTAATTAAAAGGCGACTTAAATTAAAAGCGACAATGCGAAAAGTTCACAAAAGGTGCAAAGCTTCTCTGAAAATTGAAATTAAAAGCAAATAAATAATATACTTTATATTTATTTACACTTATGCTATATGTTTGTATGGCTTTGTATGTCTAACCAAACAAGTAGAAGAAAAACATCAAATGAAAGTGAGAAGGAAAGCGAGGTGCAATTGAAAGTAAAATTGGCGAAAATTTGTTACAATTTCTTGTTGCGCATCAAAGCAGGCGGAGCCGAAAGTGGTTTAAGTGGTTGTTTTGCTTTGGTGCTGTTGTTATTGTTGCTAACGCTATAGGCGCTTGCAGTTTTGATAACTATGATGGCGTGCTGCTTGTTGTTGTTGTTGTTTTCACTCGGTGCAGACAGTTAAACATGCTGTCGGTGGAGGGCGTAACGAAATATAGGGTATTGGTAGAGGGGAGAGTAGCTATGCTATACTGGACCGATTTAAGAAAATTGTTCGAAAATTGTCACGTTGCTTTGGAACATAATCAATGCAAAATTTCGTAAAGATATTTTATCAAATTAAAATGCTTTTCACACAAGGAATAGCACTTTGATCGATCAGTTTGTATGACAGCTATATGCTATAGTCGACCGATATCGGCAATACCGACAAATGAGTAGTCTCTTGAGGAGAAAATAACGTCTGCAAAACTTCAAATCGATAACTCAAAAACTGTGGCACTAGTTCGCGTATATACAAACGATTTATATTGGGTAGTCGAAAAAGTCTTTTCGTATTTTGTCAATAGATGTCGTTGCAGTCGTATATCTCTAGTGCTGCCAATCATATTGTGTCATACTGTGTAGTGTTGGAAAGGTGAGATTTTAAGCTTTATTCAACCAAAAGAAAACAAAATTAGGTTTCGACCCATATAAATTTATGGTGTTCCCAACTTTTCCTTCTGGAGGTTACGAACTTCGAGCCACCAGTGTTACACCCTCCTCAGGGTCTAAAAGTACATATATTCAAACGTCCCTTTATAAAGTCCCTGTATAAGCGCTCAATTTTCTCAAACAATTTTATGATTTGAGTATTGAAGCTTTTATAACAATTTTTAATACAAAAAGTGATTTTTGTATGTATTGTTTATCTATCATTCAAACACACAAAGTTATTGCAACGCCTTATGAACGCAACAAACCATGGAGGGCTGTTTGTTCATGCCACACAATGGGGCATATAATTAGTAATGCCTTAAATGTTTCGAAATCTTTAAGTTAGTGTGCGTGTCTATGCGATGCCTGGTAAATTTGAAAACACTATTGACTTTGCATATAATGATTTGTTAGTATGTACTAGCAGCGCACACCAATACATGCGTACATATAATGGCGTCTGCGTGTGATTTTTATATTCTTCAGCTGTTGGTTGGGTTGCGCAAAAAAATAATGCAACCGCAGGTGCCACAGCAAGTGGCGTATTTCGCCAGCTAACATGTAATTTGCATTTTCACAGCGCGTCCGAAGGCCTATGCGGCAATCAAGGGTGCGAACGTAAAGCATACAAATGTGCCTATTGTGTCATTCGGGTTTTTTTCGCAATATTAACGTGTTGTTATTTTGTTATTTTTGTTTTGATGTCTACTTGCTGCATTAATGCAAAATTTTGTCATAAAACTTACTTGAAATTGTACCAATGTGGCAGTACTCGACGAATTTTATTTCAAATCCAAGTTCGTTGCTTAAGTCTTTTGTAGTTGCTGCTTGGATTGGTTTGGTTTGGTTTGCCTTACTTGTAAGTAAATCTCTTCCTGTTGTTGTTGTTGTCGTTGTGTTTTGCACAGCGTTTCGTTTCACTTGACTTGTTATTGCACTTTTCTTGTTGTTGTTGTTGTTGTTGTTGTTATAGGCATTTATTTCCAACACTTTAACACACCGTCAACAATTATTATTTTGTTTAAATTTATTTTCAGCTTCGTATTAATGATTCTATTAACTTTTATTACAAAACAAGATAATTTGTTAACTGCAGGGAGTAGAATTGAAAAAAAAATTAGTTTAAATTTAGGTGCAAATTGGGTGCATATACTAGTAAATAGTTTGTAGTTTGCAATACAAGCCAGCAAATTTCATGGCGAAAATGAGAGTTCAGCGCAGAAAAAGCATGGCAAAAATATGAAGAGAGTTGATAAAAGAAATAAGAAAAGACACAAGAAAATGCAATTGTGCATACAAATGCAAAAAGCGTTCGCATGAACGGATAAAGTTTCGCATGCAAGCGGCAGCGCTCGCATACAATAATACAAATGTGCAGCGCGCGTCTTTGTTCCAACACCCAGTTGCATACAACTATATATAAATATATACATATCTATTATATATATAATATATATAACATATATGTGTGTAAGTAATCAGCTTTGCTGGCTTCGCATTTCATATATTTGGCGTAAGTGTTTCGGTGTTTGTGTTAGTGTGTGCGAAACTAGACACATTTCTTGTTGCATGTTGCACTGTGGCCATAAAATACAAGCGCAAGCCAATAGCAACACGCACACACATACAGCTAAGAAATGCAGCAGATTTTAAGCACTTTTTTGTTTTTATTTTTTTGTTTTTTTTTAATTTAACTTTAATGATGTTTTTACATACAACAATTTCGAAAAGTATATTTTCGTTTAATCTTTCAATCAAATTTATTCATACTGCATATATTGCCTATCAAAATCCACTTGACATTCGCGCACAGCGCAGCCGTAAAGTTATATAAACGAGTATTATGGAAAAACACAAAACAGATTTGTCAAAAAACTAAGTTTTTTTTGCATTTTTTTTAAATATATTCAGTTCTTGCAACACACATTTCATAAATTAATTTAAACAAAAATAAATTTCAGATTTGTTTTTATGGCACAAACTTGCGTATTTACTAGTCTTTCTGTATTTTTACAACAATTTCCAACACAGTCACATTGGCAACATTTCGAAAATAAATTTAAATGCATTTACTCTTTTCCTTGTTTTGCAATCCACCGAAAAAAGGGCCACTTTCAATGCGTTTGAAAATTTTGTTAACCGTTCGCAGTGCTGCTTAAACGCAGACTAAATTGGCCAACGATTGGCCAACTACCATTTGCTTTTCAAATAAAATAAATATATTCACTTGTTGCTGCTATTGCCACTGCCACTGGAAGTTGCTGACACCAAAAAGCCAATTGAGCAAAATTCACTTACTCCCAAGCAAATCGATTGGAATTGTGTGCTGCGCTGTGGCGGAGCAGCTGTGAGCTGAAATACACACACGAAGTTAACAGCAAGCGACGCATGCGCAGCTGTCAAACCACATTTCGGCCATACATGCGAGCATATGTACTGCTTTGGCAGTGCTCATTTGCAGTTAGCTTTTGCTCTAAGCTCCAAAGGCTGCCGTTGTTTCGTTGTTATCTGTGCTTGCTCTCTCAACCGGTTGTGCAGCGGCTTTGCATTTGCTTTTGCGCATGTGCAGTATGTAAAAGTGCGAGTGTTATAATTTTATTTTGTGTGTTTTGTTTTATTTTCTGTTTTTGCCTTTTTTTCGGAATGCGTCAACAATATACTTTTAATAAAAATGATTGCAAGCGATAAGGTGAAATAACAAACATACAAACAAATAAGTGATAAATCTCTAACGTTCAAAATCGATGCATCTGTTAATATTATATAAAACACAATCGCGAGTTTTTTATAGTTTTAAAAATATGTACATATCATATAGCTACGTAACTGGAAGTACTAGAAATGTACTTTGTTGGGTACATTATTGGGTCCGTTTGCCTTTATACCGGTTTGAATGTAAATTAACCATTTTATAAACATCTTTATAATTAAAAGAAATTCCGGTTAGCTACAACATTTGTAACTCAAGAAATACTGTCTGAGTGTCCGTTTAACCACACAAACTCTACGGCAATATCAAGTTCTTATATGGAAAACCTTTTATTTGACAAGATATCTTCATGCTCAGAGCGTACCGCCAAACTATATGGATCTGCTTCACAAACGGATCGATCAAAATCAAGTTCTTGTATGGAAACTTTTGCTTAATTTTATTATTAGACTAGTTTTAGTTCGGGTTATAGCGATAATACAGAAAACTATATTATAAAGTTGATGAGCTTGCTAGGATAGGTCCTTTAATTTGAACAACTGCGGAAAGGGAATGGGTAAGAAGTCCGTTGGCTTCTTGTAGTTTACTATAATGCTTGGGACTCACAAAAGCTCAGAAAGGGTTGGTCAACTACTAGCAGCTGTGCAGTCGCAAGGTTCTTTTGGACCAGTATAAATCGATGGAGCTGTACGGAGCTATTTTCTTTCAGCATTTGCTTTCAGTCGTTGTAGGAGTTCTAACTGGACACTGTCCGATAGGGATTCATGTGGTAAAATTGAAGATTTGACACGCTTTTGTCAGGTCAGTGCAAAAACACGTCTGATTTCATTCATATATTTAGAGATCGAGGTGATATAGGCGTTTCGCCGATATATCCTATCCAACTACAGGAGTCAGACTTTACAAGGGACTGTTAATAGCTGGAAACTTTTATATTTGTGAAGAGTTTTATAACTTTGGTGCAGATAGGTAGCAGTACCGCCTTATCAATTAATCCGGTATCCTTTTTGTGGACAATCATTAAAGTTTTGGTGTTTGAAGGGTTCCGAATATTTTGCATTCGCAGTGGAAGTGGAAAACCGTTTCAGCAAAAAAGGAATTTGCTTACAAGAGCGACAACTACTTTTATAGGGCAAGCAGATTTTTAGCGCATGCTCTCCAAAAAGCCAGTGCCCCGCGATAGTAGCTGTAAATATGTCTATACTATTTCTGTACCTAGATAATATGCTCTTTGTTCTCCTATTTCGGCCATATTTGTTTCTGTGAGATTTAAATTGCTTATAAAGCTTCCTTTTGATAGTCCCTAGCGGGTATAGTATTGGCTCCGCTTCGGATTCGTCTAAAAAGGCTCCTAGCAGTGCTAACCCGTCCGTTTTTTCGTTGCCAAGTATGTTCCTGTGACCCAGAACTCAAATTATGGACAAATGGAGTGGCAGGTCAAGCAGGCAGATGAGGTATAAGCTTTATTGCAGTTGTTGACTACGTTGAATTAATCTGTGGAGCTTCGAGTTAACTTTCCATGTTTATATATACATATTTTTACAGTGTCTCCGACGTTTCTTTCAGAGTCTTAAAAACTTGGTGGCAAACTGAATACTTTGTACAAAAATTCCAAAAAAATTTCAAATAGATCCAAAAACAGTATTTTAGGCTTTTTCTTCATATATTTATCTAAAAATATATCTTCAAGGACAGTAAAATTATTTCTCTTCAGTTAATAATATTAAATAAAACGCAAAAATAGTTTTTTGGATTTTACAAGTTTTTATTTTCATTTACAAAAAGTTAAAGCTCTTATTATATGCCCCATATTTTGAATACGACCCGATAAGTGCTTAGCCTCACCGCACGATGGCAACAGTGGTTTTTCGCTGTGGAAGCGAATTCAGGCGGAGTGAATTTATTTGTCCTTTAATAACCGTGAACGATATATTCTTATAGATCTAACGAAAAACAAAAAGAGCAAGGAGCAGTGAATTCTATCCAGTCCGCGAAGGTCAAGGCCACCGTTTTCATTTTGCAAAATCTGATCTACTCATAAAAAAGTAAAAAGTGCTCTAATATGCCGACTTATGGAATGGATTTGACGTTGAATTGCAGAAAAACCGGAATTCAGCAAAGAAAATAATGCTCTTTCTTCAACCAGAACGCCCATGGGCTTACAGGCAGAAATTTCGAATTTCGTCGAAATTTGAGTTATTGCCAACACGGTGGATTAGAAAAACATCTACTTCAGATAGTTTAATAATATTTTTTAGTTTTCGGCCTCATATCACACATAAAGGTATGGTTTTTGTTTATTGTAGGCAAGAGCTTCTTATCGTAGTTAAGCCAATACTGTTCTATGGAGTATTTGTCTGGTGGAGAGCGATCGATAAAGCTAAACCCTTTAAGCATTACTGCAGACTTCGGTCAATTTAACACAGTCCCTGAGAGAAACACCCCGAAATCATCTCCCACTTCGACTGCATCTCTGAGGACTTGGACCACTGCGCTGCGGAACCTACTTCTATCGGATGTGACGGAGTCGCTAAAGAAGATTCACAGTGACTTTCACGTATGGATCAAAACTTAGGGAGAAGGTTGGAAGGGGACTCTCTGTCCGGAGCTCTCAATCAACTCTTGTTTCAGACTGCCAGACCACTTGAGTGTCTTTTAAGCAGGAGTGGCAGCCATCAAGGTAGCAGCAGATATTCTTCTCCGAAGTGCGGCTTATTTTTGGGAGGAATGTCTTGGCACTCATGCTGTGAGCATAAAGATTTTTAAGGGCTCAACTTGTCAAAGCTATCATGAGAAAGATGAGGTGGAAACATCAAGACACATCTTGCTCCACTGTTCAGCTTTCGACAGACTAAGGCTGGAGTATCTGTAATAAAGATTCTTCATGTTCTTTATTGGTGTAGACACCGCTTACGCGAAATTAGCCGCGTCAATAAATTTGTGGCATCCTCTAGGCGTTTTGACGATATGCGACGGTCTTTTGATCCATACCGAGGAGTTCTGGGCATTGCAACGAACAAGCGTCTATATCAGCCCAAGTGGGATTATTCATCATCTAACCAGTAATCAACCAATTTAAGGGGGAAAGAAGATAAGGAAGGCATTAAAAATATACAAAACCATTTAGAATATTTAACAGTTTAATTAAGATAGGGCTAAGTAAGAACGAAATAACACATTTCGAAGTAGTTGATCGAGATAACACAAATTTGCTGCCAATAACTAGCGTTGACTTAAACAACGCTAAAATATTGCTAAAGATTAATCAAATAAAGTAGACAAGCCCTTCATTGTAAAGCAAGATTATATGTACGCCAATGTATATTCTGTCAAAGCAAGAGCGCTTTATGTTGCCGCTGCAAAATAAAATAACAATATACATGTAACTCACATTTTTTCTTCAAAAGATTTATATGTTAATAAAACTGATAAATGTATCCTTTATGTTAAAAGCAATACAAATACATACTTCTGAATATATATAAGCACATATTTGCTTGCGTGATAAAACTACTTTATTCAGATGTATTTGTTTCATTTTTGTTTTGCGAGCCGGCTGCCACAGGTTTGGTGAGGCGCGTGTTCGATTCGCTTAGCAAAACTGGTTTTAAATTCACAAATTTATTTCTTTTATTTTATTTGAAACTGTCTCGGGTGCTAATCTTATGTTTTCCATACATAAGTATGTACACATACTTACTTAAAATTTATATCAACGTTTTTATACGAGTATAACCACTTTTGATTTCGATCTGTTACTATTTATAATCTTAGCTTTAGGATTTACTATTATAACTGGAGTAAAGGAGTGTATGTGGAAATATCTAGACCTGCTTTAATGTTTTATTGGTAATTTTAATTATTTTTCAATCATTTTGGTACCGCCTGGCGATTTGAATATATATGTTTGAATATTATTTATTAGATGTATTATCAAAATTTTGCATTTAGCATGTCTCCCATAACCACATATCCAGTGAGTTGCACGGAATGAGGTCAGCATAACTGAAAGGCCAATAAGTATAGGTTTCCTTACTCACGTGCTTGCGTTACACCAACAATAATATATAATTGGATTTAATAATGATTTGTGCAAACACATTTAACATTCGCTGGCTAAGCAGTTCGCGTTAATTTGTGCAATCGTTGGCCCTTTAGCCCGCCAAAACAATGACATAACAGCACAAAGCGGTGTGTAGTGCGGTAGCGAGTTAATGGGTCGATAGTTCGTTGGCTGAGCACGCTCTGCTATTGCCGTTAAGTGTGCAAAACACTAGCTATTAGTCACTTTTCTGAAATCGAAATTGTTAATCGAAGCATGAGTGATTGCACTGCTGGCTAATTTATTTACAAAACGCCGCAAATTACTAAATACCCCTACTTAATTCAATAAATTCGAGTCATATGTAAAGATACGCCTTGCAAATACATAGTAACTAGGAGTAAAAGAGAAGTAACCAGCTGGTCATAACTTGTGTGCGCTTGCATTACATTTTTTCACATATTCACATTGAAAACTATCGCACAAATTTTATACATATACATATACATTTTGAGCTAGGTTATAGGCTTTCTTAAAAATCACCTTCACATAATCTTGCACTCATTACAGCATACGTTGCATTGCATTGCAGTAGTCACCGTTTAATATAAATTGCAATTTTTTATACACTTGTAACATGTTACTACAGAGTATAATAGTTTTGTTCACCTAACGGTTGTATGTATCACCTAAAACTGAGTTAGATTTTGGGTTATATACATGATCAGCCTAATAAGGTGAGTTGAAATCCGAGTGACTGTCTGTCACCTATAAAATACATATTTCGGGTTCTACTCAACCGATTTCAACCAAATTCGAAGCATGGAATCATTTTAACATTTTCATGTCATAATGCAAAAATGGGCGAAATTAGACTACAACTACGCCTAGTTCCCATATTACACAATTTTAAGTTCTTTTTATTCTTTCACTTTCCTGTACACAAATCAAGAAGCAATTAATATTACGCGATAAAACTTTCCACGAATAGTGTCTTTGAGGTATGTCACCTTATGACTAAAAATTGTACAAATCGATTTAAAACTGTTTAAGACCTAAGGTACCGAATATGTAGACTCCAATGCGTATAATTGACTTTTGACCAAAACTATCGGTCAATGTGTGAGCTATATATTTGAAAAAAACCGGGCCCAGCCACATATAACAAACATATAACAAGACTTGTTATCGGGTGACTTTATCCTGTATGTTTGGTGATAGTATGTGAATATCAGGGAACACTATATTAAAAAGCTGTTCAAGTCAAGTCCAATGAAACTAAAAGAGTCTCGAAAATCATCTACACTTGTCTTCAGAATCCACAATATATTCAATATATTTGAACAATCTCAATAATGATTCTCCCAAACAATAATAATGGTAAGTCCGATATATTGACAGCTAATTTTACTTAGCTGATATGAACCCCCGCGCCATTATATGTATCTGAGATGATGGAATGTACCCAGATGTCAACATGACGGCATTTTACGGAAATATGCTGTTCCAACAAAAAAACAATATTTATAAGTCAAGCTCGTAAAGGATCAAGTCAGGGTCGAGGACTGATTCAGAGATGGCATTTGGACTACTATATGCAGTTCTTTGTGAAACCAAACGCACAGATATTTGTGGTCTTAGAATAGAAAATGCATTTAAGTATATCAATGAGGCTAATTTTAATAAAAACTTTGGATTAAGATAACAATAAAAAAACTTGTGAATCTTAAATTTGATTCAATAATTTAGCTTACAAAAGAATAATGCATTTTTTTGTTTTGAAAAATTTTATATTTTTAATTGTTTGTTTCTCAACAAAGTCTGCTTAGATCGATACATTTGATAGTGCGATATTCCAAAGTTTTGGCCGGCCAGTGTCTCTTTGTAGTTTAGAAATAAAATGAAGTTGTACGGAGCCGAATTTGAAGAATATGGCGTAATATTCGTAGTCTAATTCGATCGATTTGGTGATCCAGACGACGGAAATGTAAGCCGATGCTATGTTATAGTGAAAGAGCCCTTTTTTTGCGAAATGAGACCATTTTTTCCGATATTAAGCGTCGTTTCAGCGCAATGATAGTAGTTAGTGCCCTGTGAACTTTTTTTCCTTCTTCAGAGAATCAATATATGTAGATCTCATTTTGTGAATCCTTGGTAACAGTGACAATTCCCGAAAAGACATTCTTTGACTGCTTTAGAGCAGGTTCGCCGGTAAAATCAAGTGTTTCGACTGTTTCTTGGCCTATTAACTAAAAAAAATTGAATAACCGCCCAATATTACCATTTTCATAAAATCAACGAACACATTTTCTTACATGCGTCTGAAATTGTGACAGTCATTATCGACAAGAATGCACCTTACAATAGTAAATTACTATTCCCTTTATGGGAAGATCATTAAATATCTGCAATTGGAAGCAACTGAGATCACTTTAAACATTGGTAGGTAGTGATATAGGAATAAGATTTTGACTTAAATGCTTTTTCATTCAACTTATCATCTATTTCAAATACTAAACAAAATATATATACATATCACACATACAATGAAATTAAATACCTTCATTATTTGCAGCAAAAACCAATCATTCACATACTAGTTATGGTCCTGAATGCACCAAAAGGGCGCCATTCGGGAACGGCTTACTTTACTGCTGTTTTAACAACACATGCTATATGAGTACTACTCACATATGTACGAGTATGTACATATCTGCAAGTACTATACGTAAACGCTTACTTCTGCGTACTTCTGCAAATGTTTATATAAGCCTTAATTTTTTGCCGCAGTGGAGTTATGGTTAAAAGTAGGCAAAAGCTTGGCATGTGAGTAAATCAGTTGGATTCGATTGTGCTAAGCACAAGAGTGGCTTTAACTTACTTTACCGGTTTTCACGATGTGAAGGTAGTTTGCGCTATTTTCATATATAGAGCAATGCATAATAGTAATAACAACAATTTGCAAAGTACTCGCTTAGACATACTTACTATTACACAAATTCGTTAACAAAAAAAAAACGAACGTATCATGCTTTGATCTAACAATTTTGTTCATTAGTATTTAGTGCTTTTTATTATGATTTTGACCACGTAACAATATACTGTTATTTAAGCGTGTCTTACACCCCCACAATAACTGTATAACTACTATTTTAGCAGAGATAAAAAATGTTCTTATTTTTGTTTTTGTTATTCATGTTGGCAGAAATGTCGCCGACGCTTCAGTTTGGTGTTGGTGGGGATGTTGACGTTGGAGATTTTGCTCATGAGCGGCTTTACCGTCACAGTTACACATTCTAATTGAATTCTGAGAACAAAATTTGCTGTTTACAAGTTGAAATCTGGAAAAACGTGTTTCAGTTGTCTTTATCCACAATTAACTGCTGTTTAACACACGTTAAAGTATTTGTTTTTGTTACTATTCTTATTGCTCATTCGTGGACCAGCTTGTTAAGTTCTTTGGCATAAGATTACAAACATACGTACATGGTGATTTTCCAGTCAGTTGTGATTTTGTTGACACGCCGCTTGTTCGTTAGCTGAATTGTAAATCAGTTTCGCTTTTTATTATTTTCTATCATAAATGTTGTTATTTTGTGCGCGGTCTGTGTTTGTTGTGATTGATTATGATCACAATCACTTAAGGCCTTGGCGAGTGTGCAATTTTATGTGCACAACTATTATGTAACCCAATCATGAAGTGCTTATATACCTATGTGCACAGAAATTTGTATCTCCATTGAAATCTCAAATGCGTTTATTTATTGAACATATTCGAAATCTAATGGTTTGACTAATTGTGTATGTATTTGTAGATATTTTGATAGGATTGTTGTAAATTGTTGTTGTGTTATTTGAACTTTTGTGAGCATTCCATAATTGGAAAGATTGTAACAATTTAAAAGCGCTTCAAAATTAATTTATTCATTTACTATATACAGAGCATCCGGATAATGCTCTAAAAGGGCGGCAATTTTTCATTATAAAACTTTTTTTTAACGAAAATATGTTGTATTTTATAAATCTATTTACTGTAATATTGCTTAGCTTAGCTCATAACCGTTATTTAGTTAGAATAAAAAGGTTTAGCAATTCATAGGAACGACCCGCCACTTAGAGAGTGATGTAAATTTGTTTAAAAAGTTGTAAAATCCAGGAAAAATCAGTTTTCTTATAATTCTTTTTCTTTTCAAAGATTTGAAAGTAGTTGAATATTTTTAAATATTGTGTAAATCTCGAAACCGACATTTAGACATGTTTAAACACTGTTTTGTTTTGTTTTGTATTATACTATACTCTATAAAGGAAACTTCAAGTTTAATTAGGAATGTGTTCATTACCATTCGAAAGAATATTTTTTGATATTTATATGTTGAAGACTATCTTTCAAATACTGGCCGCGGCTGCCTCTCAGATGGTCCATCCGTTCGCGTTCGATGTCGCGTTCGAACATTTGGACTGGTAACTGGTGAATGACATGCGTGATGTTTTGCTTCAAGGCCTGAATCGAAGCGGGATTATCCACATAAACTTTAGACTTTCATATCCCCACAGGGAAATGGTGCGTGTAACCGTGTGATATCACACGATCTTGGTGGCCAATAGACCGGCCCAAACGGGAAATTATCTGAATTCCTCTCATTAAATCCACTGATTGCGATGTATGGGAAGTGGTGCCATCTTATTGAAACCAAATGTCGCCGAGATCACAAGCTTCAATTTCAGGCATCAAATAGTCTGTTATCATGGCACAATAACCGTCACCGTTGATGGTAATGTTCTCACTGGCATCAGTTTATAATAAATATGGACTGATGACTACATCGGCCCACAAATCACACTAAACCTTTGGCTTTCTAAATGAAATAGCAGCTCTTGAATCTCTCTAGGTTGCTCTTTGTCTCAAATGCGACAATTTTGCTTGTTTACATACCAAGAAATGCGTTTCATTGCTGAACAAAATTTGGCACGAAAACGTCCGATCTTCTTGGAACTATTTAAGTGGCCATAGAGCTAAGCGATGTCACTTGGGAAAGTCGAGAGCATTCAGTTCTTGCACAAGTTGTATATTATACGCTTTCAATTCAAGATCTCGATGCAGAATGCGCCAAGTCGTTCCATAAATCAGTCCGAGTTGTTGCGAATGGCGCCAAATCGACTCTCTACTGTCTTCAGTAATTCTGTAGTGCATTACTTCTACTGGCTGCTAATCACAAAGTCTTCAATGGTAATGAAATTGTGGACGAAACTACCGAAGAGAGTGTACGTCTGTCATCCGAAAATTTAACCGAAAATGGTGGACCCATGTATTGAGTTTACCAAGAACTGAACTGGAGCATGACAATGAAAGTCAATCGCGATAAGAATCTACCAAGGTGCAAAAATGCAAAAGTCATGTGTAAAGCGGTAGATCAAAAATACACAAATCTCTTATTGGTACACGTTAGAAAGGACTGCAGACACTGTTAACAGTTGGGTTGCCGGCAGAATGGGGCGGACAGATCGAGAAAACTACCGCAACGCACAAGAGAAGCAACGAAGTATCTCTTGTGCAATTGCCTGTTATTGGTAATATCAACTGCTTCAAGCATTTGAGAGGACGACAGTATGTGAGCGTGTTGAAACTCGCATCAAACGTTGGATATCTAAACGATGGCTACTCCTCATGAACTACGTGATTGCACTCCATTTGGTGCAGCTAAGGACTACAATTTATCTATACGTGAGCGAGTAGTCAACTAGGCTAGCATAACCTCTACATCAGTAAAAAGTATGATAAATGTATATATTTTTATATAATAATTTTATATTTTTATAATTTATATTATTTTCCATAAAAAGTGAGTTTACTGTAAAAAAAACATTTTTATTACTATTTTTAATACTATATAATACTTAAACCAAACTCATTACCATTTTTTATTCGAAACCAAATCGACGTAATTAAAAGCCTTGACTTTAGTTTGTCATGAATATTAAAACGTTTAAGTCTTCCGCAGTAGTTATACATTAGTTATACATAATTTGCCATCTTGATTTTATTTTTGTCATAAAAATTTGCAAAACTATATCATTAAAATAACAAATTAAATATAAATTAATTAAATACTAATTTAATGTAACTAAACTAAATCAACATCTAACTATGTCTAGCCTAGGAAAAAATCCAACACAAAGCGATATACTTTACTAGCAGTACTATTACTGACCGGTTTTAGCAGGGGCTGCGGTTCCATGAATGTATCGAAATCGGTATAATGCAGTATATACCATTCGGCCACAAAGTAAAACACCAAAGTAATAAGGCCGAACTTGAGGTAAATCTTGAAAATATCAAATAAATGACCCAGAAGAATTTGCAAACCTTCCATGACGCAATTAAAAGCACGGCCAAACGCCACCATCACCATCATCGGTGCTTTACCAAAGTGACAATTGATTGCGGCTCACGCTGGGCCAAGAAGCGGCGAACTGTGCGAACTGCGCTCTTCGAGGTTTCGGCAATTATTGCTTTATGGCTGCGCGTATGCACAAAAATTGTCGGTGTTAACGGTGTTGGCCTGGCGATTTGGTAATTTCTTGCCTGCGTGTTTTTGTGCCTCGCATGTATGTGGTATACATACGAACGTACGGATGTATGCAATTGCAACTGTAGAGCACACAAGTCACATATCCAATAAATGTATTTATGTTTCGTTTGCTTGCTTGTTATTTTTAATATGCAAAGTAGTGAAGAAGCAGCAATCTTTCGATTATTTTTGTACGTTTTTGCAGAGTAGTCGCGTAGCGTCCTCTTTGTCTCGACGCGGAGCTCCTCACTTAAGTGCTTTAATATGTGACAGCTTTGAAATTCGTTTAATAATTCGCGAATTCGATGCGCTTGTATTTTCGTTGACAACGTCTGGTTTCACTCCACATACATGAGTTATATAATTATTGCACTTTGCTTTTTTCAAGTTTACTTTAATTAATTTTTAAGTTCAATTATTGGTTGGTTTTATTTTTGATTATTTTTTTAATTTTTGAAATAATTATGGGCGTCAGCAGATTGGCAATATTATTTAACAGTTTATTGTAGCGGTTTTTGATGTTCAATATTTTATTTAGAACTTCTTCCTTTTATTTTAAGAGTATTGAGTGCAAATCTGCAATTATAATAAAAAACATTTTTTAATGAATTTATATATTTTTAATAATTTCTGAAAAACTTTGTAAATAATTAACATGGCAAATGTACTATTAAAAAATATTGAAAACTGAAATTGTTTTTGAGGTCACTGATAATTACGGTAATTTTGAAAAATAGGAATAGACCAAATATTTATTAATATAAAATTAAATTGGAGATGTAAGAAAGGGTGTTGGGACCCATATATTTATAATTATGGTAATTAAAACCAATTCCTTCAGTTTTTGCAACATATTTTAAGGTACTATAAAAAAATAATAATAATAAAATTACAATCTTAGTTTTTCGAAATATATATTTTTTTCAACAAAAAAATAGTTTATAAAGAAATTGCAAACTTTTTGTAATTATTTACTACATTTACATAATATAAATTGTTTTATAAAAAATTTAATTAAATTTCAAAGAAGCATCAGGTTGTACAGGGGTTTAACTAGATTATTTATTTTGTATTAGTAAAAAAATTTACTGTATATATTCATTGTAAATAATCAAATTGGGATTTGCAAAGAAGTATTCGTGAAGGGGTTAGAGGTTATCAGAATTTTTGAATTTTCTTAAAGTGTACATATAGAGAGTTTCGAAGAGGGCACGAGGTTACCTATTCATGAAACTTTTTCAACTGATTTTAGATGAATCTCAAATTTTTAGTGATGGTCACTGAAAGAAGCTTCTGTTGGTACTGGATCAACACAAACAGCCATTACTTTGAAAAATATAAATTTTCCGTATTTGTGTCAAATTGACTCGATATTTTATTTAATAGCATTACATTACAGTGTGAAACTTGACGAAATCAGACTAAAACCACACATATGAACATAATTTCTATACAACACAATTTTAAATACCATCTGATTGTGTTACTTTCCAGTATATAAATCAAGAGCCAAACAATCTATCCGGATAAAAGTTTGCACGAGGTATGCCTTTGAGATATGCCGCCTTATAACCAAAAATTGTCTAAGCCGGATTAAAACTATTCACATATCCTATTGCCAATTGCTTACCGAAAATAACGCTCAAACTGTCAGATGTACTACAATTGAAGTTGCAAGCGTATAAAATATTCGATTACACGCAAACGTAGCCCTTCCTTAGTTGTTTTAGGTTAATTTTCTTCATTAGAATAAAAAAAAATCGTGTGAAGGCTTTTTAAGCGCGTTTCGGCGAGCCTTTTAGGCTCCAAATTGTCATCCTATGACAAAAAAGTCATTGTTGTACATAAGAATACCCACAGAAGTACCTATGAAAATTTGAAAATATTCATTCCTACCAAAATTATAGGCATATTACTAGATAAACTAAATTCAAGTTCTAGAGATAATCTCAAAATTTTACTCGGCAGGATAAAAATTGTCAAAGTCATTTGCCTAGCCAATTGCAAAAAAGTAGTTTTGACAAAAGCGCGTTTAAAGTTCCACATATAACCATAGCAGAGATGAACAAGTGAAAAAAAATATTACTATGAAGCATAGTTCATGCAAAAAAAATCGATTTTTTGAAGATTCTACAGTAGTAAGCACCTTAAGTAAATAAAGTTCGTTGCTTAAGTCTTTTGATTTTTTTTAACTTCAGGCTTTGACATTTGCAAGATCGAATGACGAAATTAAAAAGGTGTAGGTAGTAATTTAAAAGTAAATTTATAGAATATATACTCTTAGTATCATTAATGTAAAATTTAACTGGAAAACTGATGAAGCAAACATTTGTACAATACACTATTTGATATAGAGCACAAATAGGGCTCATCCCATGTGGCAACACCAACCCAAAAATTCCTGAAATCAAACCTTCCGATAATGAATGTGAAGACGTCAGTGTATATAGTTAATTTAAGCGACATATGTTCCTTAACAAATTTATCGTAACAAATCTAATGGACTGATTTTTGATTAATTTCAAATGTAATAGAGTTTTGAACAAATCAAAAAAAAAAATAATTAGGAAAAGTTGGAAAAGTATTTTTTGTTCGTCTGCGTCCGAACTGAGTACCTCCTTATCTATTATTTATACGAATTTTTCATAAAAAAAGAAAAAGTGAATGCAGTGTTAATAGGTTTATTTATTTTTTTAACGGAAAATAACTAAATATTCACCTAGAGTTGTTCTTTTAAGCTACACTTTATGAATAATTTGCTACTAAGCTTCTTATAAATTGTGTGAGTATTTACGTTTCGGACATTGTATACTATATATATGTATGTATCGCTTATCTGTGCTCTGTCTCCTTTATAAATTTCGCTGTTAATCCATTTAATATGCTCATGACGTAACGGGTGATTTTTTTGAGGTTAGGATTTTCATGCATTAGTATTTGACAGATCACGTGGGATTTCAGACATGGTGTCAAAGAGAAAGATGCTCAGTATGCTTTGACATTTCATCATGAATAGACTTACTAACGAGCAACGCTTGCAAATTATTGAATTTTATTACCAAAATCAGTGTTCGGTTCGAAAATTTTTTATCGACAAATTTTGTTCAGCGATGAGGCTCATTTCTGGTTGAATGGCTACGTAAATAAGCAAAATTGCCGCATTTGGGGTGAAGAGCAACCAGAAGCCGTTCAAGAACTGCCCATGCATTCCGAAAAAATGCACTGTTTGGTGTGGTTTGTACGCTGGTGGAATCATTGGACCGTATTTTTTCAAAGATGCTGTTGGACGCAACGTTACGGTGAATGGCGAACGCTATCGTTCGATGCTAACAAACTTTTTGTTGCCAAAAATGGAAGAACTGAACTTGGTTGACATGTGGTTTCAACAAGATGGCGCTACATGCCACACAGCTCGCGATTCTATGGCCATTTTGAGGGAAAACTTCGGACAACAATTCATCTCAAGAAATGGACCCGTAAGTTGGCCACCAAGATCATGCGATTTAACGCCTTTAGACTATTTTTTGTGGGGCTACGTCAAGTCTAAAGTCTACAGAAATAAGCCAGCAACTATTCCAGCTTTGGAAGACAACATTTCCGAAGAAATTCGGGCTATTCCGGCCGAAATGCTCGAAAAAGTTGCCCAAAATTGGACTTTCCGAATGGACCACCTAAGACGCAGCCGCGGTCAACATTTAAATGAAATTATCTTCAAAAAGTAAATGTCATGAACCAATCTAACGTTTCAAATAAAGAACCGATGAGATTTTGCAAATTTTATGCGTTTTTTTTTAAAAAAAAGTTATCAAGCTCTTAAAAAATCACCCTTTATAAGAAAACCTCAATATGCAAATATTTCGTGCAATTTTAACATTTATTCTGCCTCCTTGAAGTAAATGAAGTCTTAAGAAATATATCCATAAAAATTCATTTTCAGCTTTTTTAAATATATTATTGAACGATTATATATATCACGAGAAGAAAATATTGTACAAGAAAAACATAAAACTTTAATATACATATATAAGAGTTTCGGAACCGGTCGATAATGCCCAGAAATACTTGCAGGTCGCGAGCCGTACAAGCCGCTTGCCTTCAGTTCGGTACCGGCAAAGCCTGTTGTTGTTGGCAGATGTTTTGTACTTTTTCTTCTTATACTTTTCAACTTCTTCGTCTTCGGAATGAGTTGAGTATGAATAATAAAATTAAAAAATCGAAAACAATGTTAATTAAGGTCAAAAGATATAAAGTCCTTAAGTTTAGAAGATGTAGATATATTTTTGTATATTATAGCTTGATACTGTCTTTTATTGCTAGCGAAATAAAGAAATATTTTAAATAACAGCGAAAATTCCTAGAAATATTTATAGCAAAATACCAAGGTTATTCTTTGCCATATTTTCACAATATTTATTTTGGTACCTTTGTCAATATTATTGATGCGTTGTTTCGACGAATGAAACAATTGATAAGGTATCTTTTCATAAGTAGGCGCATTTTACTTATGCGGTGGGTGTTAGTACTAAAAAAATAAACTGAGCTTTAGCAAGAGAAATGAAGATTCGAATATGGATCGCTATAGCGGATATCCTACCTTAATTGCATTAAAGAAAGGCACTTTCATAACTTTCTTAATCTTCAATAACAAATGTCTGGCAATTTGACGATTTCCTCGAATCTTCTTCTTATCGAATCTTACCAAAAAAAATAAACCCTGAAGTCTAAGCAAAAGAAATAATTTGCTCAGACTTTTTTTGTTTAAGTAAGTTCTTTTGTTCGTTTATCGCTAATACGATTTAAAAGTTACGATCCATCTTTCTGTACCAGATGTAGACATTTTCATTCTTGGACCACTGCTTCACATTACCATTTAAGGGGTTATATTCACTTGCAAGTCAGAAAAAAACATTTAAAGAATTTAATGTAACTTTATGAGGGGTGATTTTGAAAAAAAGTTTAGATTTCCTTAACCACGTATCTGATCTTTAGCAGCTTATTCAAAAAAAAGTCTGACGGTGTGGAAAATTTTTCTGCTTAAAATTACTTCAAATCCGCAAACCCTCGATTGAAAGACTAGTAAAAATTTAATTTTTGAGAAAAATGCTGCTTTCCAAAAAAAAAACGATTTCGTAAAAAATGTTTACACTTCAGAGTCGAAATTATTATCAAAAACTTTTTTTGTATCTATTTTTTGCACAAAGATATACTGTTATGAGTAAAGCATGTTCTGTAATTTTTATTGAGATTACTCAAACATCGTATATCTAGTATAAAGTCACTTGGATGTTCGAAAACCTTTATATTAAGTATAGCTCCCTGAGCCCCCGGAACTATGGACCTGATTCAACCTATTTTTGATACACAGAAGTACTATTGTCAAAAAAGGATTCTCTCTGAGTTTCAATTGTGCATGGTGCGTTCCAAAGTAAGCAGGAATTTTTGATTCTAGCGCCCCTCATGGCGTAGAGGCCATTTAAAAGGCTTGCAACGGCATATTGGCGGCCATACCGGCCAACGAGCTAAAACACTCGTTCGACATGCTTTTAGACCATGCAAAAAGCTGTATTGATATTTTCTTTAAGTCCTGTTTACTTTGGAACGCACCTTGTATATCTCATATATTGACCGATATTTTCCGTCAAAAGTCATATATTCGCTGTCACATATTCGGTACCTAGGGTATTGAATAGTTTTGGCTAGATTTGGACAATTTTTGGTCATAAGCTGGAGTACTCCAAGAGAACTATTAATGCAAAGTTTTATCCCGTTATATAAATTGCTTTTTGATTTGTGTGTTAGAATAGTCATTTACTTTCCACATAAAAGGGTTCTCCACTTGATATCTTCTGTATTTTTTAACATACTTACTAAAAAAAAGTGTGTCTTCGATTTGCGGACGTTGATCATCACGTCGCGTAGGAAGTATTTTCCGAAGTGATTTTGAGTTTGAACTCAGATGCCTTGACTTTACATACTTGACTTGGCTGCTAAGTGACAAAATGTCAAGACTGAATTCGAAGGTGTTTTTAAAGATTACACACTTAATGATGTTAGGGTATGTTTATAAATGCTTTCAATGATCAGCAGACCTTTTCCTTTTTGAATTAAAAATTGCAAAATAATAAGCTTAATACGAAAGTAAACTCCAAAATAAAGCGCTGCTGATTTTAAACGCTTTACAAATTTTTATTGTTTTATAAAGCAAAAAAATAAATTAATTAAACAACTTTATAAAATGTATTATTATGTAAAAAACAATTATAAATAAATTAAATATAATAAACGATATACTTTTATTAATATAAATTTTCCCTACAGGGCACATATGCACAATATTACATAATAACTGAAGCAATATTGTTATTTTGTTCGGCATGCGGGCTTTGACTTCACTTATACCTTTTTCTTCATGCACACACGCATCTATACAAACATATGTATATATTTCTGGATGCTTTTGGGTATTATTTGTTTTGCTCAATTTATTGAGCTCTTTTTGTTTGTGGCTTTACTACCCTACAACGGGCTATAGTTAACCCAAAAAAATGTGGGTGAACGTTGGACTATATACGCGCAAAGCCATGCATGTGAAGCACATATCTTCGTTGCCCTCTCTATCTACATTGCTGCATATAGAGCTTATACATAAATGTGTGTATGCGTGTAAACAGAGTTAGCCCACTACTCAATGGCTCGTTGCCGCAGTTTTGACACATTAGTGGAACTCATTTGAATTAGTATGATACTCATGCGCAGTTGTGCAGTTAACGTGAACGCATTCACTACCGGTTTGTTGAAAGAGTTATACGCACACATACCCGCGTATATACATATATTGGTATACCAATAGACCCCAATCACGTCGTTAAAATTTGTGTCACTTTTTAGTTAACCGAAGGTGTAGCAACCATATTACGGGCATTATGTATGCCTTCAGCTAATTAAGTGAGGCATAATAAGTTCATTAGCTGATAAATCATTTCGGTTATTTTTTGGGTTATCGCATTTGAAATTTTCTGCCGGCGGAGAATGTGAGCTTTGAACGCCCACCCACATTGTGCGCACTCGTTGCTAAATATTTTGAATTGTATGCACACACACACATATGTACACACTTATGGTATGCTTTTATTGCAATTTTTATGTGTAAGCTTCGACTACTGAATAAGCTACTGGAATTTTCGCACACTCTATCTACTCCATTCATGCATACTATATATAGTATGTATATCGATATCATTGTGCACCATATACCCATATGCTACATATGCCAAGAGCGGCTAACTTTTTTCTATTGTCACGTAATTTTTTCTTGTTTACAAAATTCGGCTTAAATCACTCACTGAATGCTCTACTGGCTCGACACTTTTCATATTAGAAAATATTTATATATAAAATATAATATACAAATATACTCGTATAACTGTTAAACAATTTTTACTTTATTCTTACACATTTTGTAACAGTTTAGAGAATCTCTAAAAAAATCGAAATTAATATTTTAAAATTATTTTGTTGCTCCTCTTACGTATTCAGAAAGTGTTGCTCCAGCGACTGTTGTTTGGCTTTTCGTGTTTTGACAACTGGAAATTGTTTAAACTGAGCGCGCTTACAAGTAGCTGAATTAAAAGAGCGTACATCAGTTGAGTATTATGTTGGATAAAATGCTTACTCAGCAATTTGTGAAAGAGCGCTAGTAATGGTCCACTGAGAGCAAACAGTAAAGTCGCTTTTTAACAACAAAAGCGATCATCTGTTTTAAGCATTTGTTAAAGCTTTGTTATAGGAAAGCTTTATTGAAGTTATGGCGCCTGAAAATATACAATTTGTCATTTTTAATATTTATAACGGTGTTTTAAAAGATATTTAATTTTTTCCAAAATGTGTAGACATTTAAAAATTCCGTTTCCGTTATATTTAAACAAATTTATAAAAACAAAAAAAAATGTTAAGAGTTGCCATACGATTTCAAATCAGAACTTTTTAAAAATAAATTACAGTGTTCGAATATGAAGTACTTTGTGGATACAGAAATTTATAAGTAATAACAATTGAATTCCCGTTTCTCTCATTTATTTGCTTTTATACACTCGGAACAAGTGAAATAGTTTCGGTCACCTATGTCTTTTATCACCTAAAACTAATAGGGATAGATATATGTAGAGTTGGTCATGATGCTGTGTGGAAATCCGGAAGTTCTTATGCCTGTCCGTTCATCTATGCAAGCGATAACTTGGATAAAAATACAGATATCTTGGTACACATCTTTCTAGACACCATCAGAAGGTTGGTATTGCAGATGTGTGGTGTCGGCCACGTCTACAAAACGCCATCAATAGAAAACATATATAGTACGTGCCATAATTTGGCACAAAGAATCACACTGAGAAGGACATCTGTAATTTGAAAAAAATTCAAAAAGAATATCTGGCCCCGCACCTAAAAGGTGTAATATAAAATAAATAACTCGCTAACTACTAAATCAACCATATTTGCTCAGGAAAAAGTTTTCGATGGCAATTGGAAAATGGGCGAAATCGGATTATTAACTCACTTACTCACTTTTCAAATAGGTAAGCCCCCAGAAAGCGAATATGTGAAATACAGCGCCTATAACTGATATTTTACTGAAATCACAGGACTACTCTGTAATTTATTATTAAAATTCAGAGGGAATATTTTCCTAACAGTAGGTATAAAATCTGGTAGGTCAAGAACATGACCCAAGTCGCTTATAAATACCTAATATTCCGTTTTCTTCTCTTAATTCAATGCTTTATAAAAAGTGTTACAGTGATCGGATTTAGTTCAAATATGCGGCGTTTCGTTCAATAATATGTTTCCATCTAGACGGCAACTTCATAATACCCCCCTCGTAGAAGACTCTTTCTTATTTGCGAAAAACTCGGACAGCCACTTTTCACAAACCTCTTTTGAGTTCAACTTTACACCAAAAAGGGCGTTCGCCATGGACAGGAACAGGTGGTAATCACTTGACGCTATGTCCGGGCTATATGGTGGATGCGATAAAATCTCCCAACTGAGCTCCCTTAGCTTCTGACGAGTCATCAACGAAGTGTGTGGTCTGGCGTTGTCCTGGTGGAACACACACTCTTCCTGTTGGCCAATTCTGGACGCTTCTGGTCGATTGCCTGCTTTAAGCGGTCCAGTTGTTCGCAGGAGATGGTAGAATTAAGCGTCTGGTCATATGGGAGCAGCTCATAGTGGATGAGCAAAACCTTCCTGGCCGTCGATCTCGGCTTGACCACTGTTTGGTACGATTCACCGGCCTTCGACCACGACCGTTTTTGCTTGATATTGTCGTATGTGATCCTTTTTTCATCGCCAATCAGCACCCGCTTCAAAAATGGGTCAAATTCGTTCCGTTTCAGCAGCATATCGCAGGCGTTGATTCGGTCCAGAAGGTTTTTTTGCGTCAAATCATAAGGCACCCAAACATCAAGCTTTTTTGTGTATCTAGCCTTCTGCAGATGGTTTAAAATGGTTTGGTGACTTACTCCTATCTTCTGGGCGATGTCACGAGATGCCACATGCAGGTCTAACTCGATGTTTTCCATGATTTGATCGGTATTCATCATCACAGGTCTTCCGCAGGCTGTCTTATCCATGGAGTCGTTTTCAGCCGCTCTGAATCGTCGAAACCATTCCTCCGCAGTTTGAACTGATAGATCCATCCCCCAAAACACCATTAATCTCACGGAACATTTCTCTAGCGGATTCGCCCTTAATGAAGGAAAACTTCATAATAGCGGAAATTTCGCCTTTAGTGAACTCCGTGTTTACACGTCTATAACTGTTGAACGCAGTATCCAAACTAATTATGCATAGCGCTGTTTTGTAGGTAATGTCAAGACCTTTCAAAGATGTATAGTATTGCCAGATACGACCTCTGTAGCGCTTTATACATAGCCACGAATTTGAAAAGATGAAAAGGCGGAAAGGAAATATTTGACAATCAGTTTTTTTGGTTCTTACTTAAACCAATGACATTACTTCTAAATTAATAATTTATAACATATTAAATAAAACGTATTTAATAATGTACACAAAATTAGTTTGTATAAAAAAAATTTACTTATTTATTTCCAACACATTTTATATAAACAATGAATTTGAAAATAATTATTCAACAAATATAAAAAACAAGTATAAAAAATTTTTACAACTTAAAACTAGAAAGTTTATCATTTAAACAGGAAAACAATCAATAAAAATACAAAAATATAAAACACAATAAAACAAAATAAGAATTTCGTGTGAAAAACTACTCAAAGTAAAAACTTATCAGCTATATCCACTCAGGTATATAACAAACAAAGCTAATTGAGAACACTGGGAGCATGAAGGGTCCGAACAGCTGAAAATTGCTACCGACACGCCAATAATCGCTAGCGCCAACGCCATCGTTACATCGTCACATCGTCAAAGCAAGATCATCAAGTTCAGCTAACGTTTGCAGCGACACATTTATTCGATGGCCTCGATTATTTCATACTCATCATCCAGCGAATGGTCATAGTCGATGTTGTATTTATTTTTGATTTTACTCTTGTAGTCTTTAAGTTCATCGTTATCCAGATTATTGGCATTGGTTGATGTGCTTTTATTTCTACTATGCTTACTCTGTGCATTATTGTTGTGGCTGTGGCTATTGCTATTGTTGCTGTGATTTCGACTATTCAAGCTGCGATCGTTGGTGCCACCAATTTGATTTGATATACTATAACCAATGTTATTCTTATTCTTATTGCTACTACTGCTATTGCTCTTATATTGATAATTATGGTTGTTGTTGTTGTTGTTATTGCTGTTACTATATTTATTACCGCCATCCGAGTAAGTATTGCCATTATTTTGTGAGTATTTGATGTTGCCTCTAAAACTACTTTTTGGTAAATTATGAGTGGTCAGCAAAGAATTCTGCTGTAATTGTTGCTGGTGTTGTGATTGTGGTTGGCGCTGCTGTTGTTGTTGTTTATTGAACCGCATTTGTTTTTGCCCATATTCTGATATGGTTAGCTCACTCAAGCCATTAATTTCACGCGCATCATAATAGGCATCTTCCATTTGAAATTCTTTTGGTCTTCTTTGTCTTTGTTGTTGTTGTGCATACTGCAGTTGTTGCTGTCGTTGATGTTGTTTCGCTTGCTGCTGCTGTTGCTGTGTTTGATATTGATAATTTTGTTTTGGCTGGCTCAATAAACTGGTTTGATTTATGGCTTGAGTGGCCTTATATCAGAGGTTCTGTTCGGGATTCGGTTCGGTGGTACGGTATAGTTCATCGTTGTTTTTGTACAATTGTTCTGCCACTGGGCAATTGACATTCGTCCACCAATCACATACACGTACAGCTTGATTGAAAACAGTACCGTTGGGGCATATGAATGAATATTGATGACCCGAATGCAGGCACCAATGCCAGACCTAAACGATTAAATGCAAGAAAATTTAAAATTATTTGAATACTAGGAAATAAATAATTCGTTGGCATTTACTGGTAGTGGCAGGCAATACAAAAAAATCTACTTTACTAATGTAAATCAGTATTTCAGTTTTTGTCCATAATGATATGGAATTTTTAAACCCTTTATAAAAATTAGCTACCATTATTAGTGTGTTTCAGTTTTTTGTATGACCTAATGACTTGTCGTTTTGCAAAATATAATTTGAGGTTTCCAATAAAAAATTTCATAATTATCATTAGTCCATTCAGAAAATTGTGCATGGCATTTATATTAGAACTCTTTACAGTGGCTACAAAAATGCATCTTACGGATCAAATGTAGAATATTATCGTGAGATTATTTTTGAAAAATGTCATTACTAAGAGAAAAATACCTCAATAAACAACCATCTTAAATTACTTATGAAGGTGTTTAAAATCAGGTGATATTTTGTGTATGAGACGCGTTCTTGCTCGACTCTTTCCGTTAAAGCTGAATTTTTTCAAAAAGAGTACCGTAAACAGGACTCTTTGGATATGCTTTATCGTGCTAATTCTGATCCCACATTCATGGAGAGCATTATAACTGTCGATGAGACATAGGTTTATGAGTTTGACATACAAACAAGTCAACATTCATGGGAATGGTGGGAAAACGAGCTCAAATCAAAAAAACACTATAAGTCCCTCAAAAAGTAAGGTGATGTATATTATTTTTTCGATATACACAGTTTGGTGCATCGTGAAATTGTTCCAGAGGGGCAGATTATCAATAAGGTGCTGTGTTTGGCTGTATTGAGACGTTTGCGCGAGAACATCTATCGAAAATGGCCCTAATTGCGGAAGAACAATTCATGGATTTTACACAGTGATAATGTACCATCGCATCGATTGACACGATTGTGACCGAATTTAAAACCAAAACGCAATGAAAACCATCGCTCAACCATTGATCAACCACCGTATTCACCAGATTTGACTCAGTGTGATTTTTCCTTGTTCCCCAAACTGAAATTGCCACTCCGTGGAATCGGTTTTCAGTCGATTGCAGAGATAAAACCAAATTCGCTGTTGGAGCTGGAGACCATTCCAAAAAGTGCTTATGAAAAGTGTTTCGAGGACGGGAAAAATCGTTCGCATAAGTGTAGTACATCCGTGGGGACTACTTTGAAGACGAAAAAATAACTATTCATGAATAATTAAATATTTGGCGGTTTATTTCCATTTCCGGGTACTTTATTATCACTATGTATATGGCAAACTATCAAATATGAAATATTATCGAAAATATCTATAATTACGAGTATTTTAGACAGAACAAACTAGTTTCAAATTCTATCTTTAAGGCTTAATTTCGTTATTAAAAGGCTTTAGCAATCAACATTGCAGCACAAAATACAATTTTCATTCGAGATAGATGAGAGAAGCAGTATACATATACATATTTATATTCAATACAAATTTTTACAAACCTGACAACGTGTCTCCGTGTCAGCGTAATAACCTGGCAGCCGATTTCTGCATTTGAATGAAAGTCCTTTGGGCACCGATTCATAGGCAGGATAATCAACGCCCGCTGTGTAGCCATCAACTTGCTGCAAAAAGAAAAATTAGATACGGCTGATAATTTTACAAATCAAAAACACACGAACAAATTTTTTTTTAAGTTCTATTAAGCCTGCATTTTATGATGTAGCACATATGAAGTGTAAGTGTGCAAAGAGTGGAAATAATAAAATTGCTCAACATCGTTAAAAACGACCTTCAATAGTCAATGCTTTTTGTAATTTTTTGGCATGTAGGCAACAACACAAAATCTGCATGGAAGCCTAAAATATCGGTATGTACACACATGTGTATGCACATCTGCTTAGCTGCATATTCATAAGCACAACAGAACGCTTCCAACGTGATGGATTCGTCGGCGCTAATATTTGACTTTGCATGACACAAACTGGGCAACAAAAAATATGCTTTATGCCATACAATAAAAATACCACAGATGAAATAAGCAAATAGTTAGGTGTACAAAATTGTATACGATAAATGCATGGATGCACATAGGCCTGACACCGAATATATACATTAGGTTTGTACTGTAAATTAGAATTTCAAATTGGATACGAAGAATAAAAGAAAAAAGATTTATTTATATCTGTATGTACATGAAACTTATTATATTCGGATGCATACATAAATATATGCAATTTAATTTTAGTAAACAATTTATGTTAGTCAACACTAACTGAGAACTATTCCAATTTGGAATAGTAGTAGTCTTCATGTTGACTTCCAATTGAGCTTGACTAAAGGTTATTGCCATGAAATTTCTAAGTTTAAATCCCAGTATAAATGACTGTCAAAGTTTGAATAGAAACTGTTTCACTTCATAAATATTTTCAACTATTTAAAATGTCTATCTAGAGGTCGTGACCGATTGGTGTTTTAACCTACAGCCGAACGATCGGTATATGTGTTACTCTCAATCATAAAAGAAAGACCACTACTAATGCTTTTATTTAATTAAGTTTTTTATAAACAATTAACTAATGGTTTTTCTCGAAAATCTGGAAAATATTATCCCAACATCGCATTTTGTTAATTTAAAAAAGGCTTCGATTTGACACTATTATCTATTAATAAAATGATGATCCAGGTAGAGGTACTTTATTCAATAGCACTTTTCGACATATCGCGTATAAGTGGAATTTAGCTGTCATATTACTTTTGTTCACTATTTTTTGGCATTTGGTGAATTTTACATCGAGATCTGCAACTGAAAGCGTACACAATGCAGCTTATGTAAGAACGGAAGTAGCTCGACCTACCAAGCGACATCGCTTCGCTCTAAGGGCTTTGGAAAACTTTCAAGAAGATCCGAAGTTTTCAAGCTAAATTTTGTTCAGCGATGAAGCTCTGACTACACCGAATCCCATAAAGAAATATATCGCTGTATTTTTCATATTTATTGAAAAACTGGAAGCGATTATACCACTTAGATGAGGTTCTCTCTACCACTTTATTTAATTGTTTAACTATATTATTGCATGCCAAGTAAAATTTAAAAAGAGAATATATCTCAAAGCTAGCGAAAAAAGAAGTCGACAATCGAAGATGACTTTCGATTTTTTAGGTCGGTAGTGCATAGCGGAGTATTTCAAAGCTTAATTACACAATATGTTTACAAAAGTTATTTCAAGTCCATACCAAACCAGCAAAGCTGCAAGCTACGTTTATCTTTTTTTGCACTAGTCGTTACACATCTAGCTCATTTACTACATGAGTTCCCAATGGTAATTGTAATATCCGAACTATGCAACTGGAGTTGTCAATCACGTGCGTATGAAACCATGAAAAGCAAACAATTACAAGTGACAACAAAAAACCAACAATTTCACTGTGTGTACATATGTGTCATTCATAGGTGCGCAAGACTCTTTTGACATATCATGGTATGAGCATACTTAAGGGATTAAATTTAAGTATAATAAGTAAATTTTTTAAGTCAGTGTTGATTAACAGAAAATTATATAAGTGAGTATTTTCTTCAGCTATTCTTAGATCTATCAAAATTGAAAAAATATACAAGAGAGTATCCTTTCCCGGGCTTGTACTCTATAGATAGCACAATTGTCGAAAAACAAAATATTTTAAAATTTTAAATATTTTTATTTAATATGTTTTAATCGTCAAACGGAAACACCTTACATGCAAAAATACTAATACTTACTAATAATTTAAGTGATAAATATATTATACTTAAGAATGTATGGTTTTGCTAAAGTTATAAATGAAAGGAATTACAGTTAATTACAGCCAATTGCCTCACTCTACGTAATTTCACAGTCTGGCCCGACAAAATTGCATCAAGGCTAATTGAGTAATGAATGGAAGAGTCGGTGTATAAGCACTTGGCTGAAAAATTACCCGCAACAACGCGCCACTAACAACAACAGCGTTGATACGCCCATTTCGACCACTCGACGCATTCAATGTTGCAAGTGCAACGACAATGTGGACGGCGCAATAAAAACAAACACCCCCACTGCCGCAGAAGAGCAAAGCAGAAGACACACTCGAAAGCCATAAAAACATGCTATTGTATGAAAAGTATTAGCAAATACCTTGCAACATTTCAAAATCACTTGCATCTTCTCTTCGCTTGCAATATTGCACGAATGCAGCTTATTTCCTTTTGTAATTGTTGCTGGTGGCTGGTGGCTGGTGTGATTGTTGTTGACGCTTTTTATACAACTTTTTTTCGCTTGCCGCTTGTGAGTGATTTCAGTTTCTTCGTGATGTTGCGGTTACTTTACCGTTGTTTTTTTTTCTTTTGTAATTTTCTTTAATTTTTTCGGTGTCTTTTGCTGTGCTCTTGTTATTGTTGCGGCCGTTGCGGCTGTGCATATTCATTAAAGCTATTAGTGTTGCAGCAGTGATGGTCGCAACTGTGCGTGGGAGTTCAGCAGGCGATGATTATCACTCAAACAAGAGACAAAAGAGACAAATTTGTGCAATCACTTAAGACATGTGTACACATATGAGAGTGTGGCGTATGAGCATGGAGGTGAGACCAGGTGGTAAAATACCGTAGTCAAGCATATATTGGATTAGTAGGGGAATTGATTCGATTTTGTTCCTTTCAGAAAATAAGATATTTTTGGAAAATGTTTTAATAATCGGGAATTAAAAATACATAGTTTTTATTAATATATATTCTATTCAATATTAGTATAAAACAAGAACCAAAGCTCGAATACCCTTCAAAAGGTGTTGGAAAAGCCCTTCGGTGATAATTGTCTATAGCAATAAAGTGTTTTTGATTGGCACAAATTATTCATAGAGGTTCGCACACGCGTTGACGACGAGCCACGTAGAGGAAAGCTATCAACATCAACAAATAAAAGAATTGGTGCTTGAGAATTGGCGATTAACAGTCAGAGATCTTACTAGAATTATTGGACCATCGGAAGGATCCATGAAAACCATTTTGAAAGATTATTTGAGCCTAAAAAAAATCACTACATTTTTTCGAAAAAGAACGTCACGTCTATGAAACAATGCTTTTCGGCTATTAGGATTTCATGCTCTTATTAAAATGAGTTTTGGATCCATGTTCTCGGCTCAGAAACAAACCATCAATTGGCCGAATATCGTGGCAAAAGTGAGCCCAAGGCAAAAGAACGCGTTAAAGCAGGCTAAAAAAAATAGGTTGACAGTTTTCTTCGATTATCGAAATGGGGTGCACTCCGAATTACTTTCGACCGGCCAAACTGTCAACAAAGAATACTATTTTAGTGTTATGCGTCGTTTGCGCAAAGCAATTTGGGAAAAGAGGCCGGAATTATGGGTTAACAACTCTTGAAGTTTCCGAAATAAACTGACTTTAATAACTGTTTGGAGGATTGGAAAAATTATTGGCACAAGTGTATTGGGACCAAGGAGGATATTTTTATCTGAAACATCCCTATAATAACTAGAAACATCACTAAAGCAAATTATATATTCCAAAACTAGTATTAGTCACTATGTAACCAGTTATAGAAACTAACTGTATTCCATGTCGCCATAAACAATTTTAACCAACACAGGCAGAGGTGTTTATGCGCACCAAACAAAGGCGGACTAACTATGTTTACCGTATTAAGTTATCAATGTTGACAGTTTTGGCGTAATTGTTGCATTCATGCATTTTCCCAGGCGAAAAGCACATACATATGTACAAATCGCACTACATATTAACACTATGAATGGGCTAATTTCAAGCAAATGTAAGCAAAAGAGTTTAGTTGAAAGGGAATGTGGTCACATACATACATACATATTTCGCAGTTTCGTGAATTTCGTGTGGTATTTTTAAATTTTTTCTTATGATATATAATACTATGCTTATGAGTAATAATATAGAAATTATGACAGGCGATACTGTGTGAATTGAATATGTCTTTAGGGGAAATATAAAAAAGAAAAATGTAATTTAGTAAAATTAGTTAAAATGACAAAGGAACTATTCGAAAAGCTATCGATATTGATTTTCATATAAAGGATTCTTAAGAAATATTGACATTCTATTATTCCAGCAGTTGAACAGTTCGGATCGAATCTGTAAAATTGGTCAAACATTTTGTATGTTCGTGTACGGAAAATTTTGATCTCCGTATGTTAATTAGTGTGAATGTACCAGCTCTTTTTTCGACAGGAAAACTTTGTGTGGCGATTTTTACCTTGAAAAAAAATTGAAAACAAGCTACAGATATCATTAAAAATGTTACTGAAATGTTTTGGGCGCCTTACTTTATTACGAACACGAGTATTTGGGAGGCACATATTATTTAGGGGAGGTCGTGAAGTCATCGAAAACTTGCTTCATTCGAGACGTCTATCTATGTTGGCAGCCGAGAGATAGCACAAGATCTCAACATTCCTTATGAATCGATTCAACACATTTGGCTTAAAAGATCAAAAACCTGAATCTTTGCAAAAAGGACATCGTGCAAAAAAGATGCTTGACAACGTAGCTGCGGACCCTAAATTCATCAAACTCATCATTACTGATGATGTTTATATATGAATATGACGCCAACGCTTTCCAACAACCTAGCAAATGGTGCTCAAAAAAGGCAATGAAGGCCATTCCAACAGAGGTTTAAAACAAATGATGACTTGTAATGACTTAGGAGTCTATTTGAAGACGTTAAAAAATTTCTATTCCAATACATGAAATTGTTGTTTTTTGCTTGTCAATCAGCGTTCAGTCAAATTTGATTAGATTCTTGGTGCCAAAATTTAACCAACTTGAACCAATCGACAGGCGATTTAAAAGATAAATGTAAGATAGTATAAAGATAAGTATTTGTCAATGCGTCAAGTAAATTAATCAAGAGTTCGAAAGAAAAGATTTGGTACCGGATAAGACAAATGAAAAAACTTTCAAAATTTGTTAAAAAGGTTTGGTCTTACAGGTATGCTATTCCAAATCTCCCTGAATGAGTCAACATTGAATTTAAATAGATTGCTTTGCGATTTTAACGATACTTTGAAAGGAAAGGAACTGTCGTAGTCTACAATGATAGGCCCAAAAAGGACAGCGCATAGCTGCGGAAGAGCTTTGTTACTACAATGCTGAGTTATGCTATCTACCAGGTCTATGCAACATCTTCATTATCTGTTTTGTCTTTCATAGGAACTTAAATTGTAATAAAAGAGCTGACAAAGTAAATAAGACCACAGGATATTTTGATATGAGTAGCAACTTGAGAAGTGAACAAAAAGGACTTCAAACCGATCACCTTGAATATTTGACCCAGTTGGCTACACTATATGGGTAATTTTTAAGCGCACTAATCTGGCAAAATCAGCAATGATAATAAATAGTCATTCATCTGGAGAACACTCTAAGCCATTTACCATCCAACGACATCCCTTGCTTTGGTAGGATCCACACAAGGTTTCATCAATTTTGTGTCAAACAATCAAAGCAAATATTTGCTTCCCTAACTTTAGGAATAACTATACACAAGTTTTATAATTCAAACATATATATTTATCTACTAAGATTTGCAGTTACTTGCATCGTACATTTTTCCCTTTCAAAAAGTTTATTTTGGGCTTTAAGCTGATAATCGATAAATCAGTTATCGACGTCAAGTGTCAAATTGCATAAGTTATTATTAAATGAAAATAATAAATGAAAATAAAATTGTTAAATAATCTATTGAATGGCCTTCAACAAACCGCCGCCAAACACAATAACAACAAAAAAAATCGTACAATAAAGAGGGGCAAAATACAAGTGCTCATCATTTGATATGCTACTCATACTTGGTTGGTTGTTGCTTTCGTACCGAGGGAAATGATCGGAACACAATGGAATTAAATTGAAATCGTGAATGTTGGTCGTTCATTCGATCAATTGCGCCAAATTGGAGCTGCACGGATGAATAGCAGAGTAACCGAGAGTGAATCTTTGCAATCAACTTTAAGAGGTGATT